>NC_069786.1:27681335-27985482 GCF_027406575.1 Nycticebus coucang
CAGACCCTCCACCTTCAGTCTATGTGGCTGGCACCATAACCACTGTGCTACAGGCACGGAGCCATGCAATACCTATTTTTCAAAGATATATGTATTGGCCATTCTGAAAGCAAAAAGTTAACCAATTTCTTGTGTAGTCTTCTATAAATCGTTTCTATAAGTGCAAGTTATTTTATTTACATATGTAGTGAAAGTTGTCAGAATCAAAATGGAAGTCTTATGTATTAAATATCCTGACAAGTAGAGCTAGGGAAGGCCATGAAGGGAAGGGTTCTCATGCACAAATGCCTGATAGCAAGAGCTACCACAAGGGACTGCAAAAACCACAATACAAATGTCTTCATACAATAACTAAGATAGTGCCATGAAGGCAATGTTAAACAGTTTGATGAAAATATTTCAGATTGAATATTTCAATGAAACCAGCACATTGAACCCCTTGACTGCACTAATGTACACAGCTATGATTTAATGAAAAAAAAAAAAAAAACCACCACAACCTTACACAAAGGACATCTAATCTTACACAAAAATATATTTCTGGGAGAACATTTGTCTGATAACTGCCTGCTCAACCTTGGAATAGCAACATCCACTACTGATCCTTTTGGCCAGGGATAATTATCTCAAAACATTTCTCCTGTAGGACTTGCATAAGTGTGTAATCCTCCTTATTTTTCCTTTAAAAACCTTTGTCTTCCTCTACTTCCCTGGATACACACATAGTTTACTAGGGCACACATATTCTCATTGCACTGCCTATTCCTGAATAGGAATAGAGTCTCCCTCTCTGTTGTTTAGGTTGATACACACACTCTTTCTCTCTCTCTCTCTCTCTCTATATATATATATACAATATACACATATATACACACACATAAATGTATATGGGGTTTTGTGGGTGCAACAAATATAATTTATACCTTTTCTAATGATGAGAAAAACCTAAAATATATACAAAATAGTATTGTGACATCAAGAAAATTTAAAAAAGGAAAAAACTTTGTTTGAAAATAAGAAAAAAGTAATTCTTGTTTTCATTGCTTTGGTAAATGGCAAGTATACATTTAGTCAGAAAATCTTCAACTTTAACTCTTATCTAGCTCAGCCTCATTGTAATGTCTCAGATGAAGCGATCACTTCCTGGAAAAGTTCACCTGGGCCTCCCAACTGCTCCTGGTTCTCCTCCAAGCTCTTTGCTCTGCTTAGTTTCCTAGTACCTCCTCTGCTCACCCTCTTTGGTACTCAGTCATGGTCATTTTCACTTCTTGTTCCACCTAAATTCCTAAACTATCAACTATTCTTAAAGTTTTATGCACGGCCCACATACGTGTACAAGTCCTAAATCTATATGTTAGGCTAACATTATTCTCCAGATCCATACTTAAAACCTCCTTTTAAGCACTTTTTTTCCTGAATATTCGTAAGTTATTATGACATACGATACACGTTGATATCTGCAAGTAAAGCTTGTTAAACTTTAAACTTAAAAAAAATCTCAAATAGGGATTAAACACTTGATATGAGACTGTGATTCTTGCTCTCAGGTAAGAATTTTGTTTAAAATACAAATTATAAAACAATAATAGTAGAGCTGTCTCTTGGTATCCACAGGAAATTGGTTCCAGGAGTCCCACAATACCAAACTCTGCAAATGCTCAGGACCCTGTTATAAAATGGAGCAGTATTTGCATATAGACAGAAGTACAATCTCCCATATACTTTAAATCAATTCTATATTACTTATAACACTTAATACAATGTAAATACTATGTGTAAATAGTTGTTACACTGCATTTTTTTTATTCTAGAAGTGGTTTGTGTTTGTTTTTTCAAGACAGAGTCTCACTTTGTCATCCTTCATAGACTACCATGGCATCATAGTTCACAGCAACCTCAAACTCTTGGGCGGAAGCAATCTTCTTGCCTCAGTCTCCCAAGTAGCTGAGATTACAGGTGCCCACGACAACACCTCAGGTTGGTCCTAAAATCCTGAACTCAAGCAATCCACCCACTTCAACCTCCTAGAGTGCTAGGATTACAAGCTTGAGCCACCCAGTGTCATTATTTTTTAAAAATAATTTTTGGTTGTTGTTAGTTGAATCCTGTGGATAGAAGGGCTGACTGTATTCATTCTGGTTGCAAATGGAATTGGTTTGTTGCATTCAGGATGTCTGCCCTTTTTAATCTCTGCTGCACATTAGAAGAAGAAGAGTTGTCTTGAGCCACACATTAAATACACAAGCACTAAGGAAAGCTAATGAGCAAAACAAACAAACAAACAAAAAAAGGTCCATGCATAATTTTTGTGATATCTACCACAACTCGTAAGCAATAAAGTCCTCACATAATTTGCATGTAGCCTGTGAGGTGGAGGTTGGACACTTTTGGAAGTACTGCTATTATTTGCAAGCAAGTAAACGATTATAAATATCTTAAATCTCTATATCCACTTTCTTAGTCTCATCTGTTTTATAAAAATGACTAAGCCAAGTAAACTGATCTGTTATCAAATACGGTTAAATACTTTGTAAATAAAAAGGTACCCTAAAATCTTTTTGTTGTTATGATGGTGATATTAACATCTGTTCAATATAAACTGTCAAAAATAAACACACATGTTGCACTGGATATAGGGGAGCTACCTCTAGAGAGTGGTAGTTTCAAATGTAGCAGTTATAGACTGAAAAAAATGTGATTGACTGTAAAAACTGATCTTATGAACCCTGTTCCATTAGGATGTAGGACAATAACAGAAAACCAATTTACAATGGCTCAGTCACTAAAAGGAATTAATATATCACATAATACATAACAAGAGAGATGGCTCCAGAGTTGGTTAATTCAGCAGCCTACTTGTATCATCTTTCTACTCTGCCATCTTTAGCAACTCAAGACACCATATCCTTTACAAGTATTCAGAAGCACATGGCAAGTATACTCAAAGAATTCTAGAATATGTTAACAGGGACAGAAGAGGAAAAAGGCCCGAGTTAAAGCAACCCACTTCTGCTGCATACAAAATCTAACAAGTTCAAAGTCATGCTAGAAAAAGTGCTATATGCCTCACTGCTGCAGATCACTGTGGTCACCAGATGGTGAAGGGGAGTACTTTGAAGGTGACCAGAGTGATATTGAGCAATAAGGTATGTAGCATTTTTGAGGTATATAGTATGACGATGGTTTTGACAGTTATTCACAGAAAGAATTCCAAAATTGCTTTGAAGGGTGGACTAGGTGCTGGTGTCGGTACATAGTTTCCCAAGGGGAGTACCTTGAATGTGACTGTAAAGATATTCAGCAAACTTGTCTGACCTCATACGTTATAACTTTGAAAAACAAGTTAAAATAACATTCAATGTTTTGTTTGTTTTATTTCAGATCATTTTATCCATTATGAAACATCAGTCATATACAGGAAAGACATAAAAGCCAGTAATAATGTCAAGGTACATACAAAATGTGGAGTAGCACAAATAAATCCTTTCTGTATACCAAAAACCTAATGAATTTTTTTTAAGAGAATTGTTTGTTCTCCTCATAAGCATTAAAAAATTAAACTAGTCTTGAAAATATGCTTCATTAGAATGACTACATAGCACAAAATTGCCCTATAAATTTTGCTAATGAAGAACAAAACAGGAAATAGTAGCTTACTAGATGGCTAGAAAAAAAGGTGTATCTCAGCTGTTTTGAGAGAATTAGGGTTTTCAGGATGTATAATAATTCCCACTGAGCCATTATTTCACATATTAGCTTTTACACAATTACTTATTCTTATTTATAAAACTGCAGGTCAAAGGAGTTGACTATGCCTACAGAAACCATTAGAGAATTTTTAGGGCTTAATTAGACAATAACATTCAGCAGAATAACTTGGGAGTTATAAACAAAAGTACAGTTTATATTAAAAATCAACAAAGAAATCAGGTCTTCTTGCTCTAGTCTATAATGATTTCATTCATAGTAAAACTGATTTACAATGTTAAAATTGCTATATTAATAAAGAAATAAACATAATTGATACTTAAATATTGATAGAGAGATAGAAGAGTAAGTCTAATAGTTTTATTACAGACTGAGCATTCTCTTAGGATATAATAGAACACCAATCATCAAACTGATTTCAAAGGAAAACATTCTCTAGAAGCTCCACCGTTTGTTTAAAATATTTTTATTATGCTAAATATGTACAAATCAACATGAGGTAAAATTCCATATACATATAGTGTTTACAAAATATTTTTTAAAAAAGAACACATTTATAAAATTAAATAAATAAGCCATGAAATAAAAACAGTTCAATTTAACATTAACTGAATGTGACAGATGATGTTATTTTGCAGAAACTAAATTGATGTCATTGAGTTTTATGTCCAAACAAAATAGCTATGTCTATTTACAACTGTCCATATCCTGTATTTCCTTTTTTTTTTTTTTTTTTTGAGACAGGGTCTCACTCTGTTACCTGGGCTAGAGTGCAGTGGTATCATCATAGCTTACTGCAACCTCAAACTCCTCAGCTTACGTGATCCTCTCGGCTCAGCCTCCTGAGTAGCTGGGACTTGAGGAGTGTGTCATTATGACCAGCTAATTTTTCTATCATTTATAAAGACAGGGTCTTGCTATGTTCAGGTTGGTCTTGAAGTCCTGGGCTCAAGTGAGCCTTCACCTCCCAAAGTGCTAGGATTATAGGCATAAGTCACATACCCTGATTTATTTTCGTAGAAGTGAGGACTTGAGTTCAGCTAAACAAAATAATGGCTAAAACTTACGTGACTATTTTCCCTCTTCAGTAACAGAAGGATTAAAGGTAGACAGTCCATGGCTGGAGAAGCCAAGAATGTCAGAGTCACACCTTTGCAGTCTTCTTGTCCTTTCCCACCTGGATGATTACAAAATAGCTGTTATAGTTCCAGATTTGGCATCACTGTTTGATGCAGGAAGAAAGCAAGAGGGCATGTGTCAACTGAGTCGAACCTATTTTAAAGAGTCTTCCTAGAATCATCACTATTGATTTCTACTAATGCCGCATTGGCCACACTTTGTCATATAACCACCACTAGATGAAATGGAGATTGGGAAAGGAGAGTTTTAACTAACCACATAGACCCTCACATCCACAGGGTGTGTTAGTTTGGGGAAATGGGAGAAGGGATTTTTGGAAATCATTAACATGCTCTCCCACAGCCAAGGTCAATTTTAATGAGGGGAGATTTGGAAACTCTACAGCTATCTCTATCAGATAAAGATAAAGTCAGCTCTGAGTAGCCGGGCGTTGTGGCGGGCGCCTGTAGTCCCAGCTACTCAGGAGGCTGAGGCAGGAGAATCACCTAGGCCCAGGAGTTGGAAGTTGCTGTGAGCTGTGTGACGCCACGGCACTCTACCGAGGGCCATAAAGTGAAACTCAGTCTCTACAAAAAAAAAAAAAAGTCAGCTCTGAGGAGTTACTAAAATTTGTATGAAATACTATCTAATGATGTCTATAATCAAGAAGAGAAAAATTCTTCATTTCCTATTTATTATCATAATGCAGATTAAAAATTTAAAAAGCTAAAATAATTAATTTCCTTATGGGTATGATGTCCTGCATGCATGTACATGCCAGGTGATGTCTTAAATTACTCTGCTTTTTCTAGTCCACCTACTGTACAAACTCAGAATTCCACAATAAAACATATTCAGTGTGGGTGTATTGGGAAGGACTTCTGATGTAACCCTAAATCCATACACAAATGCCTGATTTTAAAGTAGTACTCCAGATGATCCAGAATATACTTACAGTAATATTTTTTGGATTTTAGTTTGAATAAAGGCTCAACACTTAATAATTAAAAAAGAGAATTATGAGTCCCTTAAGACAAGAGTTTGCAAATCACTGCCTATAGTCCAAATCAGGGCCACAAATTATTTTCATAAATATTTACTGGAACACTATATTCATTTACACAGTGTCTATGGCTGCTTTTGTGGTACAAGAATGGAACTGATAATAAAACCTGTGAAGTCTAAAATACCACCTGAAAAGTTTGCCAACTCTGCCTTAGAATATATCCATAAATCTCCTTTTAAGAACTAATGATCTGGGGGGCCGTGCCTATGGCTCAATAGGCAGAGCGCCGGCCCCATATACCAAGGGTGGCGGTTCAAACCCGGTCCCGGCCAAACTGCAATAACAAAAAAATAGCCGGGTGTTGTGGCGGGTGCCTGTAGTCCCAGCTACTCGGGAGGCTGAGGCAAGAGAATCACCTAAGCCCAGGAGTTGGAGGTTGCTGTGAGCTTTGTGATGCCACGGCACACTACCGAGGTTGATAAAGGGAAACTCCGTCTCTACAAAAAACAAAACAAAACAAAACAAAACACTAATGACCTGAAGAAAGTTTCTGATACAATCCCAAAAGGTTGTGACTTTGGTTTGAAAAATAAAACCTTTCTATCATGACAGGATAAAGAAATATGTAGATTTATTAGAGGAGTGAACACAGAGCCCATATCAATGGGATCTCATTTTTATTTTATTTAATTTTTTATTTTTGAGGCAGAATCTTGCTTTGCTGACCAGGCTAGGGTGCCATGGCCTCAGCCTAGCTCACAGCAACCTCAAAATCCTGAGCTCAAGCAATCCTCCTGCCTCAGTATCCTGAGTAGCTGGGGACTACCAGCACATCCACCACCTGGCTAATTTTTCTACTTTTAGTAGAGAGCGGGTCTTGCTTTACTCAGGCTAGAATAAGATCTACTTTTTTTTTTTTTGGTAGACAGAGTATCATTCTGTCACCCTGGGTAGAGTGCTGTGGTGTCATAGCTCAAAATCCTGGGTTTGAGTGATCTTCTTGCCTCAGCCTCCCGAGTAGGTAGGGCTATAGGCACCTGCGACAATACCCAGCTAGTTTTTCTAATTTTTGTAGAGACAGGGTCTCACTTTGCTGGTCTCAAATACCTGACCTCATGCAATCCACCTGCCTCAGGCTCCCAAAGTGCTAGGACTACAGGTGTGAGCTACTGAACCAGCCTAAAAAAGGATCTAATCTAATAGAAAAAATTCAAAGTCCAATTCTTGAGTAGAAAAACTAAATTATTAAAAGTTCAATATTGACGTTGTGGCGGGCACCTGTAGTCCCAGCTACTCGGGAGGCTGAGGCAGGAGAATCGCCTAAGCCCAGGAGTTGGAGGTTGCTGTGAGCTGTGTGAGGCCACGGCACTCTACCAAGGGCAATAAAGTGAAACTCTGTCTCTACAAAAAAAAAAAAAAAAAAAAGTTCAATATTGAACAGTATTGAACTGTATTGAGCCTGTGGCTCAGTGGGTAGGGCGCCAGCCCCATATACCGAGGGTGGAGGGTTCGAACCTGGCCCCGGCCAACAAAAAAATAGCTGGGCGTTGTGGTGGGCACCTGTAGTCCTAGCTACTCGGGAGGCTGAGGCAAGAGAATCACCTAAGCCCAGGAGTTGGAGGTTGCTATGAGCTGTGACATCACAACACTCTACCAAGGGCGATAAAGTGAGACTCTGTCTCCTAAAAAAAAAAAAAAAAAAAAAAAGTTCAGTATTGAGGCTCGGTGCTTGTAGCACAGTGGTTACGGCACCAGCCACATGCACTGAGGCAGGCAGTTTCCAACCCAGCCCAGGCCAGCTAAACAATGACAACTGCAACAAGAAAATAGCCAGGTATTGTGGCAGGCGCCTGTAGTCCCAGCCACTTGGGAGGCTGAGGCAAAAGAATTGCATAAACTGAAGAGTTTGAGGTTGCTGTGAGTTGTGAGGCCACTGCACTCTACTGAGAGCGACATAGTGAGACCCTGTCTCAAAAAAAAAAAAAAGTACAGGAATGAGAAAAATGCAAAATAACTGTGGAAAAACCCATCAGATCTCATATATGGAAAGAGCTACAATGTCGGAGAGATCACTGGTCAGAACAAAAGTAGTCTCAAATAGAGTCTTGTGTTTTTCTTCCCATGGCCAAATACTGAAATCTTACTCTTTCAAAAGCATGTTATCAACATTCTTTATAAATATCACTTAAACTACAGCTCAATTATAAGTGAACAACATGGAATATTAAGCAATGTAATATTTTTTTGTGACATTTTTATCATCATCTTGTGACTTAAAATATTTAAAGAAAATCTATTGTCTAACTTTGTATGTCCCTCTTTTAAGAATATAAATTGCACATCTATAAAAAAACGTAAAAATTGAGGTGTGAAAGTCAGCAAACTCCAGTTTGTATGTGCTCACCCTTGTTCTTTCTTGGGTGCAGCTTAGTAAATAAGTCTTTCTTTAAACCTTGAGTTTGTGATTTTATTTCCTACAATATGGTCCATATTTTAAAAACCTGTGAATTTTAGTTGATGGCATTCTTAATATGTTATCCATTAAATGTATGCTTTAAAAAATGAATGCTGGGCGGCACCTGTGGCTCAGTGAGTAGGGCACCAGCCCCATATGCCGAGGGTGGCGGGTTCAAACCCAGCCCCAGCCAAACTGCAACCAAAAAATAGCCGGGCGTTGTGGCGGGCGCCTGTAGTCCCAGCTGCTCAGGAGGCTGAGGCAAGAGAATCGCATAAGCCCAAGCGTTAGAGGTTGCTGTGAGCCGTGTGATGCCATGGCACTCTACCCGAGGGCAGTACAGTGAGACTCTGTCTCTACAAAAAAAAAAAAAAAAAAAAAAACAAAACGAATGCTATTTAGGCTGTTTATAAAAAACATTGAATATCTGATCTATATGCAATTATGCTTACACATTCATAGATCTCTAGAAAGAGAGTTAAAGGAATGAACCCTGAGGTTGCTTCTAGGAAGGGGATTGGGGTCTAGAAGACCAGGTGACAGCGTGAAGAGAAATCTTTCACTGTATACTCTTTAGTGCCTTTTTACTATTGGTCCATGTACATTCGAGCGTATAAATGAAAAATATCTTTTAAAACTCTCTTCTCCAGAATCATTTTCAAACCTAGTTATACTCCATTTTGAAATCACAATGTCAACAGAGTCACAATCTGAACATGAAACAACCAACCAATGCACCTGTGAGAAGCTAAAGGCTCAACAAGTTCACCCAACACAATGTGATTAGGTTTTCATCACTTAAGGGAAATACTTTAACTACTTAGGTACAGGAAAGTCAGCCTTTTTACATAAAAATCCAAGGAAAAATGATCAGTAAAGGAAGTGACAAAAGAAAAGTGCTTTTTTTTTTTTTTTTTTAAGAAGTGGGAGAGAAGAATATGTGCAAAAGGATGCAACAAAATCTGTAGTACAGAGTTGGGTACCCTTAACATTGGAAAGCAAGAATCAAAAAATCAAAGATAAAACTAAAAATAGGCATGTAAATGTGGAGGGCAACTGGACATATCCTAAGAACTGTATCCTGCTATAGTTCTCCAGAGATATCAAATGCAAGGAAAGAACCACTTCTGCAACATAAGTACACAATGATCCTAAGTATGTATGTCTTATGTATATTTGGGGGGGGGTGGCAAAGTAAGAGAAAGGATTATATGGTACTTTGAACATCATTCTTGATCTAGGGCTATAAAGCAGCAGAATACTAAATCATACTGAAAGCACAGCAAGCAGGGCATTTCCAGAGTATAGCAGAGCACGGACACCGGAAGCCTGTTATATCCCTCATACGTAATCAAAGTACCACAGTTACCAATGGAGACAATCGTTACTTTTAGCATCCTTCCACTCTCCCCTTCCAAAATAACTTAAATTAGAATTGGTTCTTGGCCGAAAAAAATTTAAAAAGATTTCTGGTTAAAGAGAAGTTTGAAGGAGGAGCAGAACTACATGAGTATATTCAAATGCCATCTTTAACTAGAAATCTTTCTTGTTTCTTCAACAGAGAACATCTCTCTCCTTATAAGGACATCAGTCATTGGTTTGAGGGTCCTCTCAATCTTAACTTGATTATTTCTACAAAGATCCTATTTCCAAATAAAGTCACATCTCAGGTACTGGGGGTTAGGACTTCCACATCTTTTTTCAGGAGACACAATTTAAGCTACTACATAAAAAGGATTTCTAGACTTGGGGCACCAGGCACAGTGTAGGGGAGGGGGACATAAACTGAAAATACAGGAAACATGTAAGATTTAGAAATGAAATGTTAAAAATCTCTAGGCTTCCTTCCTTAACTTAGAAAATAATGGCAGCTAGGCTTATACTTTACAGGCAAAAGTATGAAAGTATCTTCTCTAAGGATTCAGATCAGCCCGCAATAAAAGACCTAAATATACTGTAATACTACCAAGAGTTCCTCTAAGACAATAGCTGAGCCAAATAACCCATAGCAAAAACCCCATTAATGACCTCTCAACCCCATTCAGTCAGAGTGCCTCTGATCATCTTTTTACTGTCCTTCTCTTAAACAGAAGCAGATAGAGAGGGATCACTAGACATTTAATAACAGCTAATAATATGAAAGACAGAGTTCAAAACTCAGAAAAAAAGACAAGTTGGAGAAAACAGTGATGATTTAAAGAGAAAAGAACTTAGGAAAAGCTGTCATTAATACCTTCAGGACAAAAGTCTCACCCAAGAAGTAAAAATAGAATGCTAGTAAAAGGAAATACTCAGAGAACAAAAAAGAGCTCTTTGAAATTTCAATGTAATAGCAGAAACTAAAAGGTCAATAGAAGAATTGAAAGATAGAGTTGAAAATTCTCACAAAAGAGAGCAAAAAAACAACCTGAAAAACAGGATAAAGAGACAGCAACATTAGAAGACTAATCCGACACTTAGAGATCTAAAAATAGATCTGCCATTCAACTCTGTAATCCCTTTGCTGGGCATATACCCAGAAGACCAAAAATCACATCATAACAAAGATATTTGTACTAGAATGTTTATTGCAGCCCAATTCATAATTGCTAGGTCATGGAAGAAGCCCAAGTGCCCATCGATCCACAAATGGATTAATAAATTGTGGTATATGTACACCATGGAATATTATGCAGCCTTAAAGAAAGATGGAGACTTTATCTCTTTCATGTTTACATGGATGGAGCTGGAACATATTCTTCTTAGTAAAGTGTCTCAAGAATGGAAGAAAAAGTACCCAACGTACTCAGCCCTACTATGAAACTAATTTAGGGTTTTCACATGAAAGCTATAACCCAGTTACAACCTAAGAATAGGGGGAAGGGGGAAAGGGAGAGGAGGGTGGGGGGAGGTTAGTAGAGGGAAGGGGATTGGTGGGATTACACCAGCGGTGCATCTTACAAGGGTATATGTGAAACTTGGTAAACGGTCTGTGAAGTTGGTGAATGATGCCCCATGATTATATCAATGTACACAGCTATGATTTAATAAAAAAAAAAAATAGAAGACTAATCCAAGACATCTAGTATCTAAACAATGTAGAAGGAAAGAAAACAGAAACTAGGGGAGAATATACATAAGACTAACAGTAATAATTCCAAAACTAAAGGAAATGAGTTTCCATAATGAACAGAGCCAATCAGTATCCAGCATAAAGTCTGAAAATATCCCAAACCCCAAAGACACCCCTGGGAAATTTCAGAACAATGAGAACAAAAAAGAGATTTTAAAAGCTTCCAAGAAGAGGGCGGCGCCTGTGGCTCAAAGGAGTAAGGCACTGGCCCCATATACTGGAGGTGGTGGGTTCAAACCCAGCCCCGGCCAAAAAAATGCAAAAAAAAGCTTCCAGGAAGAGATTTCATACAAAAGATCTTCTATTATACAAAAAACTTCATTAAAATGATCAAGTATCAGAATAAGAATTTAAGAAGCTTAGAAAAACATGGAGCATATAAATTCAATGGATTTGAGAAGGAATTCATGTAGCTAGAAGATAGTTAGAGCAACACATATAAATTCTGAAAAAAAATTATTTGCAGCCTAGGATTTTACACTTAGCAAGTTATCAGGCAAATGTTAAAATAGGATAAAAACATTTTAAGGCATTCAAACTCTCTATTTCTTTTCTTTCTTTCCTTTTTTTTTTTTTATTAGAGACAGAGTCTCACTTTGTCACCTTTGGTAGAGTGTCATGGCATCACAGCTCAGAGAACCCTCCAGCTCTTGGGCTTAGGTGATTTTCTTGCCTCAGCCTCCCGAGTACCTGGGACTATAGGCACCTGCCACAAGGCCCAGCTACTTTTTTGTTGTTGTTGTTGTAGTTTGGCCAGGGCTAGGTTTGAACCCGCCACCCTTGGTATATGGGACCAGCGCCCTACTCACTGAGCCACAGGCACCACCTGCAAGCTATTTCTTCCATACAACCTAAGCTTCCTGAAATTCAAGACAAGAGATGTTAAAAAAAAAAAAAAAGTACCTTGCTTCCCATGGTACTCCTCTTGGGAAGCTGTGCACTAATGTTAGTGCCTAGTCAGAGCTGTCATTGTACAAGGTAGCAATTAAGTTTGCAGACTCATCCTAGAAAAAGTACTACAATACCTCATTGCTGAATATCACTACAGTCACCAGGTGGCCAAGGGGAATATGTTGAAGGTGACTATAGTGATATTCATCAATGAGTTATGCAGCACTTTTTCTAGGATGCATTCGCAAACTTAATTGTCCAACCATGTCCAACTTTCCCCAACTGGAAAAACAAAAACTTGTAACATAAGCACATTGTTTTCAAATATGGAAAGTTAAAGAGAGAAAAGTTGGAAGAGACTAGCAGATAACTTTTAATAATAAACATTATATAGCTACTGACTCTAAACTATATATATATGAAAATCTAATAAAAATAAAATTAACAATAAAATCAAGAAAACTCTACTGTCTAAAAATAAAACAAGTTACAATTTAAATAAATGAAAGATCTAGAAAGATTCATCTCTTGATTAAGAAAGTCACAGTTAAAAAAAAATAAAAAAAAGATAAAAAAAAAGAAAGTCACAGTTTCTGAATAATATGAAGATCACAAGAAGTACCTTTTTTCCCTACATTCAACTTGAGAAATCTGAATCAAGGACAATAATGAGCAATAATTCCACAGAGAGTTCAATTCATTTCAGTTAAACAATGTTTACTGAGTTTTAATATTTTATAAACTATTCAGATAAAAAGATAAAAACATACTAAAATGCAGAGCTCTACAGCATATAGACTTGGTCCAGAATAAGTGTATGAACATTTATTCAAATAGAGGAAAAATCATCAGATAAATAAGAGATTATCTTATTCCAAAGGGCATAAATAAGACCAACAGGCAAAACTTTTACTTGAAGATAGAAAAAATTCAGCTCAATACTAGAGTTTTCTGAGTATAAGAATGACCCAAATTAGGCCAGGCACAGTGGCTCACACCTATAATCCTAGCTCTAGGAGTCTGAGGTAGGTGAATTGCTTGAGTTCCTGAGTTCGAGACCAGCCTGAGCAAAAGCAAGACCCCATTTCTACTAGAAATAGAAAAACTGAGCTAAGTTTTTCTTGTGAGTACGAAAAACCTTACCTTTCTGAGTTGGAGGGTGCCATCACACCACAGCACTCTACCCTGGGTGACAGCCTGAGACTGTCTTAAAAACAAACAAACAAAAAAAAAAAAACAGAGACTGACTCCAAATTCAATATTTACTAGAAAGTGATAATAATCCAAACAATGTTGCATTTGCATCAAGTAGATATATGGATTAATAAAATATAATACATTTGAGAAATAAATTCCCCCATATATGGTCAAATGATTTTGGACAAAGATGCCAAAGTAATCTGATGCTGAAATGAGTCTTTTCAATAAATGGTGATAGAAAATTGGATTTCCATATGCAAAAACAAAACAAAACCTTAATTCAGACCTCATACCATATACAAAATTTAAGTAGAAATGTCCCACAAATCTATGTATAAAACCATTTCCATCCTTTTTGTTGATCAAGCTTCTGCCCAAATCTTTTCCATTTTAATAAGTGATTGCTTTCTCATTATTAAATTATAAAAGTTGTAGGTGGGCATGGTGGCTCACTCCTGTATTGCTGGAAAAAATAAAAGAAAAAATATCTCTGTGACCTTGGGTTAGGCTTTTGCTTATATAAAACAAATATGAAAAACTGATAAATTGGATTTCATCAAAATTAACATCTGCTCTCTGAAAGATAGTTTAAAGACAAGCCACAGGCTGCGAGAAAATATAATAGGTGATAAAGAACTTGTACACAGAATATATAAACAACTTTCATAACTTTTATTTCTTTGGAGACAGAGTTTTACTTTGTTGCCCTCAGTAAAATGCTGTGGCCTCCTACCTCACAGCAACTTCCAACTCTTGGGCTCAGGAGATCCTCTTGCCTTAGCCTCTTGAGTAGCTGGGACTACAGGCACCTGACACGATGCCTGGTTAGTTTTTCTATTTTTAGTAGAGATGGGGTCTCGCTCTTGCTTAGGTTGGTCTGCAACTCCTGAGACCAGGTGATCCAACTGCCTTGGCCTCCTAGAATGCTAGGACTACAGGAGTGAGCCACCATGTCCACCCACAACTTTTATAATTTAATAATGAGAAAGCAATCACTTATTAAAATAAAAAAGATTTGGGCAGAAGCTTGACCAACAAAAAGGACAGATAGCCACTAAGCACAAGAAAATGTGGTCAATATCATTAGTCATCTGAAAAATGCAAATTAAAGCCAAAATGAGACACCATTACATACCTAGTAGAATTAAAATTAAAAGGGATTATAATGCCAAATGGTGGCAAGGATGGAGAGTGCTTGTACCCTTTATATATTTGCTGGTAGTAATGAAAAATATATACCAAATTTAAAAAGTAGTATTTTTTAATAAAATTAAACATAGATTTACCACACATCCTAGCAATCCCACTCATAAGTATTTACATAACAGAAATAAAAATATGTCCACATGAAGATCTACATGTGAATGTTTTCAGTGACATTATTCATAATCATTAAAAACTCTCAACAATCCAATGTCCATCAATGGGTTAATGGACATACAAATTTTAGTACATCACACAATGGAATTACTCAGCACTAAAAAGGAATGACACAAGAAGCAATACAGATCAATCTAAAAAGCTTTATGTCAGTGAGAGAAGCTAGACACAAATCCTGTATATTATATGATTCTATTTATATGGTAGTCTGGAAAACTACAGGGACGGAAATCAGCTCAATTGTTGCCATGAGTTAGAGGTCAAGGGAACAAATTAACTACAAAGAAGTCTGAGGGAACTTCCTGTTATGAAAGTCTTCTTATCTTGATTTTGATGGTGGTGACACAATTGTATCAATTTGTCAAAACGCATCAAGTGGTACAATTAGAAACAGTGAATTTCACTGCATATAAATTATACCTCTATAAACCTATCTTTTTTTTTTTTTTTTTTTGAGACAGAGTCTCACTATGTCACCCTCTGTAGAGTACTATGACGCCACAGCTCACAGCAACCTCAAACAATTTTGGGCTTTAAGCGATTCCCTTACCTCAGCCTCCCAAGTAGCTGGGAGTACAGGCACCCACCACAACGCCTGGCTATTTTTCTGTTGCATTTGTCAATTGATGTTTAGCTGGCTCAGACGGGGTTCAAACCCACCACCCTATAAACCTATCTTTAAAAAGGATTTAAATAAATAAATCAGGCTTGGTGCCCGTAGCTCAGTGGGTAGGGCGCCGACCACCTACACTGAGGCTGGTGGGTTCAAACCCAGCCCGGGCCTGCTAAATGACAACTACAACAACAAAAATAAAATAGCCAGGTGTTGTGGCAGGCACCTGTAGTTGCAGCTACTTGGGAGGCTGAGGCAAGAGAATTGCTTAAGCCCAAGTGTTTGAGAAGGTTGTGAGCTGTGATGCTGTGGCACTCTACTAAGGGCGTCATAGTGAGACTCTGTCTCAAAAAAATAAATAAATAAAATGGGCGGCACCTGTGGCTCAGTGAGTAGGATGCCAGCCCCACATACCGAGAGTGGTGGGTTGAAACCCGGCCCAGGCCCACCTGCAACAAAAAAATAGCCGGGCGTTGTGGCAGGCCCCTATAGTCCCAGCTATTCAGGAGGCTGAGGCAAGAGAATCACCTAAGCCCAAGAGCTGGAGGTGCTGTGAGCTGTGACGCCACAGCACTCTACTGAGGGTTACAAAGTGAGACTCTGTCTCTAAAAATAATAAATAAATAAATAAATCATTCCTGTACTAGAGATAAAGCTGTCAAAATAAATTATTGAATTTATAAAAGTCAATTATGTTCTACGTACACAAGTAATTTTTAATATGAGATAGTCTTCTTGCCTTGAGAATTAAAAAAGTAACAAGATAACCAGATATCACTTGGCACCCATTAGTATGGTTACTACCAAAAATCAGATAATAATGTGTTGGTGAGGATGAGGAGAAATTGGAACCTGTGTACTGTTAGTGGGAATGAAAAATGGTACAGCTGCTATGGAAAACAGTATGGCAGTTCCTCAAAAAATTAAAAATAAAATTACTATATGAATCACCAATTCTACTTCTGTATATATACTAAAAAAAAAAAGTGAATGTAAAGTCTTGAGACATTTGTATACCCGTGTTCGTAACAGCATTATTCATAATATCTAAACTCAAGTGTCCATAGACAGATGAATGGATAAGCAAAATGTAATACATACATACAAAGGCTGCAGGTGTAAATTAGGACAGAACTAGGATCTAACAATAGAGACAATTAGACTGCATGTCCTAAAGCATTGGAGCACGAACATACTCCACGAGGTAAAATGTTGATCAATTACAATGGCACATCTGGAAACATAGGGCCAACAGTGAATATTTAAGGGAACAGAGTTTCCTTATAGTTCAAGTATCAAAGTCAAAGCCTGTTACTCTTTATACTTCCATTATCACCATCTACCTGCAATCAAACCTGAGACAACAGAAGTTAATTTTTATAAATCTAGATTTACTATCATCAATTGTTTTGCCCCTGAATATAAAGTGTAACTTCACAGATCAATCAGTTTAGATGGTAGAATATAAATTAACACAAGCCTCAGTATCCATAAAGAAGCTGAATAAGAAAACCACAAATTAAATGCATTCTTAAAATCAAACGACACATGGGATTTTTGTAAATGAAAACCTAATTTCTCAGGGCGGCGCCTGTGGCTCAGCGGGTAGGGCGCCGGTCCCGTATGCCGGAGGTGGCGGGTTCAAACCCAGCCCCGGCCAAAAAAAAAAAAAAAAAAAAAAAAAAACCTAATTTCTTACTTATTTACATCACCACTTAATATCTGATTATGTGTATTTTCCTTGGCAATAGCTCCTTAAACCTAAGTCTTAGGCAAATGCACTAACAGAAAATGTATGCATACAATTTTCATAACAGTATTATTCATAATAGACTAAACAACACAAATGTTCTTCAACACTAGAATGGATAAATAAATTGTGGCATTTTTTTTGAGACAGAGTCTCACTTTATCGCCATTGGTAGAGTACCGTGGCATCACAGCTCACAGCAGCCTCCAACTCCTGGGCTTAGGTGATTCTCTTGCCTCAGCCTCCCAAGTAGCTGAGGCTACAGGTGCCCACCACAACACCTAGCTATTTTTTTGTTGCAGTTTGGCTGGGGCCAGGTTTGAACCCACCACCCTTGGTATATGGGGCTGGCACCCTACCTACTGAGCCACAGCAGCTGCCCAATTGTGGCATATTCTTAAAATAGAATTCTACTAGGCAACAGAGCAAGAAACTGTCTAGAAAAACAAACAAACAAAAAAAGCCAGGTGCAGTGGCTAAGGCCTGTAATCCTAACACTCTGGGAGGTTGAGGTGGGTGGATTGATTGAGCTCAGGAGTTTAAGACCAGCCTGAACAAGAGCGAGACCCCATCTCCACTAAAAATACTAAAATTAGCCTGGTGCTGTGGTGGGCAGCTATAGTCCCAGCTACTTGGGAAGCTGAGGCAAGAGGATCACTTGAGTCCAGGAGTTTGAGGTTTCTGTGAGGTATGATGCCACAGCACTCTAACCAGAGCACCGGAGTGAGACTCTTGCCTCAAAATAAAAAAACAAAAAACCCTAACCAAAACAGAATTTTATACTGCAATGAGAACGAACAATCTACAACTACACAACTTGGCAGGATACATTTCACTAACATAATGTCAGTGAAGGAAGCCAAACACAAATGAGTGCATAACATATGATTCTATTTGGTATAATGCTCAGAAAAGAAAAAGAAAAAACTATCCAATGATGTTCAAATTGAGAATAGTAGTTGGTAGAGTAGGGAATACTGACTGGAGGGTGCACACCCTAAACTTTCTGAGTTTGGGCAAGATACATTTGTCAGTCTACATGCTGGCCATACAGGAGTGCTCCCTTTGTAAAAAATTCACAGAGCTGTTCACTTAAGTTCAGGGCACTTCCTATGTGGGTGTTTTATTAATACTTTAGTAAAAAGTTTACTTAAAAAATCAGTAAGGGGAAGTGGCTCCCGCGCTGGTACTCCAGTGTTTGTGTTTTGGTTCGTGAAGCCTGGAGCTAGCCTGAGGGGAAGAGGCAGAGGAGAGAGGAGGAGGAAGAATTAGTTGGAACTCGAGCGCGGGCGGCAGCGGAGGAGGAGATAAGAGGAAGGCAGAGTGGCAGGAGGCGGAGACGGATCCCGACAGGGGCGGCACCACCGCACGAACCCCGCACGGTCCAGTGTGAGGGGAACGGCGAGGAGGAGACGCCTCCGCTGCCACCGCAACAGACTGACTCCAGGCTTTCAGGCCCCCACGCTGGGCCTTGCTGTCAGCAAGCTTCAGCTCCGCAACTCAGTTTGCTGCGGCCTCAGATTTCTTTACCTCCAGAAAGAAAAAAATTGACCCCTAGCATCCTGGAAGATTATTTAAGAATCTGAAATTAAGGACTTATTTCAAATTTCGACATGGCTAATCGAGGTGCAACAAGACCCAATGGACCGAATACTGGAAATAAAATATGCCAGTACTTCTCGGAGAGTCTGCTGTTGGTAAATCATGCCTAGTGCTTCGTTTTGTGAAAGGCCAATTTCATGAATTTCAAGAAAGTACCCTTGGGGCTGCTTTTCTAACCCAAGCTGTGTGTCTTGATGATACTACAGTAAAATTTGAAATATGGGGCGGCGCCTGTGGCTCAGTGAGTAGGGCACCAGCCCCATATGCCGAGGGTGGCAGGTTCAAACCCAGCCCCGGCCAAACTGCAACAACAAAAAAAAAAATAGCCGGGCGTTGTGGCAGGCACCTGTAGCCCCAGCTGCTCAGGAGGCTGAGGCAAGAGAATCGCATAAGCCCAAGAGTTAGAGGTTGCTGTGAGCCGTGTGACGCCACAGCACTCTACCCGAGGGCGGTACAGTGAGACTCTGTCTCTACAAAAAAAAAAAAAAAAAAAAAATTTGAAATATGGGATACAGCTGGTCAAGAACGATACCATAGCCTAGCACCAATGTACTACAGAGGAGCACAAGCAGCCATAGTTGTATATGATATCACAAACGAGGAGTCCTTTGCAAGAGCAAAAAATTGGGTTAAAGAGCTTCAGAGACAAGCAAGTCCTAACATTGTAATAGCTTTATCAGGAAACAAGGCTGACCTAGCAAATAAAAGAGCTGTAGATTTCCAGGAAGCACAATCCTATGCAGATGATAACAGTTTGTTATTCATGGAGACATCTGCCAAAACATCAATGAATGTGAACGAAATAGTCATGGCAATAGCTAAAAAGTTGCCAAAGAATGAACCACAGAATCCAGAAGCGAATTCTGCCAGAGGAAGAGTAGATCTTACTGAACCCACACAACCAACCAGGAGTCAGTGTTGTAGTAACTACATCTCCAGTTTGAACTAGCTGGGATTTTCTTCTGCTTTCTGAATGTTAATAACAGTGGAATTGGAGCATTTAACAAGCCCAGTATGACTTCCAAAAAGAAGAGACTTACAAGAGTCAAGTTCCTAACAGAATTATTTTAAGTGTTTTGAACTTAATTTTTAGTAACATGCATATGTCCCTCTGACTAATATTTCAGCAATAGAAAGGGAAAATGAGAACTGTATGTACACTTGTTTCATTGGAAAGTTGGGGGAATCATTCCTCATCACTAGGGATATGGACAAATGATTACCCAGCCAGTTTCTCCACATTGGTAAAGTAGTTACCTATGAAAAAGATATGCAACTTGGGCAGCACCTGTGGCTCAGTTGGTAGGGTGCCGGACCCCATATACCGAGGGTGGCGGGTTCAAACCCGGCCCCGGCCAAACTGCAACAAAAAAATAGCCAGGTGTTGTGGCGGGCACCTGTAGTCCCAGCTGCTTGGGAGGCTGAGGCAAGAGAATTGCTTAAGCCCAGGAGTTGGAGGTTGCAGTGAGCTGTGTGATGCCATGGCACTCTACCTAGGGCCATAAAGTGAAACTCTGTCTCTACAAAAAAAAAAAAAAGAAAGAAAAAGATATGCAACTTATTAATTTGAGATTTTTAAAAGTTTATTTTTTAGAACCAGATTCTAAAGATATTTATGCTTAGCTACAGTATTCAGGCAAATCATAATTTCTCCTGGTATTTTAGGTGTACATTCTATATTTTACTAAATTAACCACACTAAAACTGTCCCCATCTCCTGAGGGAAAAAATGAACATTAGGGCATCTAAAATAATAGCCAGTCTTGCCATTTTTTTAACTGGGGTATAAAAGTCAAATGTAACCCCATCTTAGAGATATGAAAACTGATAAATGCATCTTTTTGTTGTTGTTGCAGTTTGGCCGGGGCTGGGTTTGAACCCACCACCCTCGGTATATGGGGCCGGCGCCCTACTTGCTGAGCTAGAGGTGCCGCCTCCGTGATAAATGCATCTTAATGGGTAGTGTTCCCCTTCACATGTGTGAGCTCTTCAACAAAAATGAAACAAACCAGGTATCTGTGATTTCTATGTAATCACTGCGGGCCATTACATAGGTTTTGTTGTTTGGGGGCAGGGAGGGAGCTTTGGTTCCCTTTTGACATAATTTAGTCAATGCACTAACAATTATGTATATTCAAACCTGATTATTTTAAATTCCATCTTCAACTGTACTGTAAATAGGGTACTCTATTGTAGTCTCCATATATGTTTTACTTTTCTGTAATATTTAAGAGTTGCTTAAAAGTATATAAAATGTACAGTTACTAAATTAAAACAGCTAATTCTTTCCCTCTTTGGACAGAAGGGGCTTCAGTTCTTACATGGTTAGAACTATAATAAACAATGTACCCGTAATTTGTAACATAAGTATTGCAGTATGTTAGTAACAATCTTGCAACCTTGGTTTCCAAAGTTCATTTTATTTCAATCAGTTCAGTATATTGCACTAATTATTTTAGGTATTTTCATTATATGAAATCTACCATGTGTCAGAGATGATTTAATCTATTTAAGTGTTGGATTGCTAAGAGAACTTGTACATTTACAATAATGTAGACTTAGTAAGGAAAACGGTTCACCAGTGTTTAGTTTTATATTAAGGTGCTCAGGTTGGAATAAAGTGGTATAAAAAGCAAAAAAAAAAAAAAAAAATCAGTAAGAATGGCTCGGCGCCTGTGGCTCAAGCAGCTAAGGCACCAGCCACATACACCTGAGCTGGCGAGTTCGAATCCAGCCTGGGTTCACCAAACAACAATGATGGCTGCAACCAAAAAAAATAGCCGGGCCTTGTGGCAGGCGCCTGTGGTCCCAGCTACTTGGGAGGCTGAGGCAAGAAAATTGCTTAAGCCCAGGTGTTGGAGGTTGCTGTGAGCAGTAATGTTACAGCACTGTATCCAGGGCTACACCTTGAGGCTCTGTCTCAAAAAAAAAAAAAAAAAAAATCAGTAAGAAAAAAGAACACAAAATCAATCACTTGGCTCCTCAAAAAATAAATAAATAAATAAAAATCAGTAAGAAACTTCCTAAAAAGGTGGTTTTAAAGTTTAGAATTATTTTTTCATACATAATAACTACATCCTAACTTACAGATTTTGTAATTATGATGCTCACAAAAAACATACTATTATTACAAAATATAAGAGAATGGGATAGTTAATGTGCCAACTTGGTTAGGCTAAGAGATGCCCTGATAGCTGGTAAAACATTATTTCTGGTTATCTGTGAGGGTGCTTCCAGAAGCACCAATTCAATCATTCAACTGAGTAAAGATAAGACCTCATCAATATGGATGGGCACCATCCAAACTATAGAAAGCCTGAACAAAACAAAAAGGTAGAAGAAGGGCATATTTTCTCTTGAGCTGAATGTCTTCTGCCCTGAGACATCTATGTTCCGGGGTTATGCCTTCAGACTTGGACTGAATTACACCATCAGCTTCCCTGGGCCTCCAGCCTGAAGATGACAGATATTGGGAATTCTCAGCCTTCATAACTGCATGAACCAATCTCTCATAATGAATCTCCTTCTATGTATCTCCACATATCCTGTTGGTTCTACTTTCCAAAGAATCCTAATATGGGGAACAATACTTTCATGCCCAGTAATTTTTTAATCAATATAGTTCATGGCCATAATTTTTACTTTTTTTAAAAATTTGGAATAATATAAGGTTACACTGTTTGCATTTGTTAGGAAAAGTCCAAGTTGTGTTTCAGCTCTTCACCCAGGAGATGTGCCATATACCCCTACATTGTACCCATTAGGCAGGAGCTTACTGAGCCCCTTCCTGTTCTTCCCACTTCTTGAATTTAATTGTATTTTTCTTTCATGTGGGCCTATAGTTGTTCATCTACTCGTTTCAAAAAAAATTAGTAATGAGTACTTAGAATGATTGCTTTTCCAATCTTGGGATATTTTACTAAGAAGACTGTTCTTTAAGTCCAATAGAAAAATGTAAAGTCACCATCTTTTTATGGCTGAATAGTATTCCATGGTACACATATACTACAGTTTATTTATTTATTTACTTATTGAGACAGAGTCTCACTATGTCACCCTTGATAGAGTGCTGTAGTGTCACAGCTCACAGCAACCTCAAACTCTTGGGCTCAAGCTATGCTCTTTCCTCAGCCTCCCAAGGAGCTGGGACTACAGGCGCCCACCACAACACCCAGCTATTTTTGTTGTTGTTGTTATTGTTGAAGTCATTGTTGTTTTAGCAGGCCTGGGCCAGGTTCGAACCCACCAGCCCTGACATATGTGGCCAGTGCCCTAACCACTGAGCTATGGGCGCCGAGCCTATATTATAGTTTATTAATCCATTCATGGTTTGATGGGCTCTTGGGTTATTCCCAAGTCTTTGCAATTGTGAATTAAGTCCTCAATTATAAGTCCTTGAATTATAACTCAAATGTTATAACATTTGAGTGCAGGCTCAGCACCTGTAGCTCAAGCAGCTAAGGCGTCAGCCACATACACCAGAGCTGGCAGGTTCAAATCCAGCCCAGGCCTGCCAAACAATGACAACTACAACCAAAATATAGCCGGGCAATGTGGCAGGAGCCTGTAGTCCCAGCTACTCAGGAGGCTGAGGCAAGAAAATCACTTAAGCCCATGAGTTGGAGGTTGCTGTGAGCTGTGACGCCATTGCACTCTAACCAGGGCAATAGCTTGAGGCTCTATCTCAAAAAAAAAGAAAAAAAAATTTTTTTCTTTTTTTTTGAGTGCAAAGGACCTTATGGCAAAATGATTTTTTCTCTTCTGGGTAATACCTAGTAGTGGGATTTTAGGATTAAGCAGAAATCTACTTTTAGCTCTTTGAGGATTCTCCATACTTCTCTCCTAAAATGCTATATTAGTTTGCAACAACACTGCATAAGTGTACCCTTGTCTCCACACCCATGCAGCACCTGCAGCTTTGGGACTTTGTGATTTGGGCTATTCTCAGTGGGGTTAGGTAGTATTTTAAGTTGGTTATGATTTGCATTTCTCTGGTGGTTAGGGATGATGAGCATTTTTTCATGTGTTTGTTGGCCATTCCTTGGTCTTCTTGGGAGAAGGTTCTGTTCATTTCTGTTTTCCAGTGATTAATTGGGTTGTTTGTTCTTTTCTTATTGATTTTTCAACTTCCCCAAGAGTTTCAATGGAGATACAGCTAAAAAAAGCCAGTCATAAAAGAACTGTCAAAATGACAAAAATAGAATTCAGACTGTGGATGGCAAACAAGATGAATGGAATTGAAGAAAAGATGGAAAAATAAGTTTAAAAAAATCTTAGGAAATCAACAAAAATAAAGACAAAGTCTCCAAGGATATGAACATACTTAGAATATAATGAAGTTTGTGGAATTGAAGGAGGTAGTCAAAGAGCTTCAAAACAGTAGAGACTCATAGCAACAGAGTAGAACAGAGAGATCTTAGACCTTTTAAGATAAGACTTTTGAACTAACCCCATCATTTAAAGAGGCAGAAAAGAAGAAAACAAAAACAGGGAAAACTCTTCAAGAGATAAGGCACCACATAAAGCATACAAGCATAGGAATCATAGGTATTCCTGAAGGAGAAGAAGAGATTCCTAAAAGCATGGAAGCTTTTACATCATTGTGGGGAATTTCCTAAGTATTGAGGGAGACACAGATACTAGGTAGTTACAGAACTCCAGGGTGACTCAGTTGAAAGAAAGTATCTCCTAGATACATTGTAATTAAATTGGCCAAAGTCAAAAGGAAAGAGAAAATTCTATAAGCACTGAAATACTAAAAGTTTTATTTTGATAGTTCCAAGGATTATTAGCATACTAAAATGTTTGCCAGAGGAAACTGTATTTGTTTAAAATAACTTTTATTTTTACCTATTCATTAATAAATGTCAACTGTGTTTCCTACAGAAGTTGATTTTAACATCCAGATAATAATTTATTCATAATGACCTCATTGATCAAGCTCTAACTCAATCTATATAAAAAGATGGTACAGACTCTCATAAAATTAGGAACATGACTAAAGAGATATTTCCTCTTTGCAAGTAAAATAAAATGACTAACAGTAACTTTGAAACTAAATGAAGAATCTTGATTAGTCACCATATCTGTCAGAAAGAAGATTTGGCTTTCCATTAAAAAAATCTGGCTCACTTTCAGCACCCTCCTACCTTACCTCCTCCTCCTTTTTCTCAAGGATTATAGTTATAAGAATGATTCTACCAGTCATCACATTCCTAATTTTAGAGAATATATTTAAGCATCTAGTGCTAGTTTTTTGAACTTTTGATGACTAGTTCTCCAATTTGACTACACACTGGAATCACCTAGTATACTTAAAACAGATTAATAAATATCCCTTCACACCAAAGATTTTGATTTAACTTTATGATGAAGTTTAGGTATCAAGATTTTGAAAGCTTCCAGGTGATTTTAATATGCAACAAAGTTTGAGAGCTACTACACCAAATGAAGATTTTAGTAATAACAACCATGCCTATCCCTCCCAACTTCTATCATATCTACTTTTTTTTCTTTTAACTGAATTTCTCAAACGGAGTACTGCATCTACTTCTGAGAAACATTTTTCAGGCTGATGAAATTTAGGTTATATTCTATAACCATAATTAGGGCTTCTAGACTTTGGAGATAAAGCTAATTGAAAAAATAATAATAAATGAAACACAAAAAATAAATAAAATGAATAATAAATAAATCAGCACATACAGCTTTAGGGTTTACATACTGTTAGAGCAGAACCAAGTTGTGCTCTCAGGTTACATTTCTTCTACCATTCTACATCAAGGTCAGAAGTCGTCTTATACTCCATTAATTTCTCAAAATCATATTACCCTTTTAGTTCACCTAATATTTGAACAGTAAATTTCTTATGTTGTTTTCCTGAACTTTCTGCCTTTCTTTAGCTAAAAAATGTCTATTTGGGGCAGTGCCTGTGGCTCAGTGGGAAGGGCGCCGGCCCCATATACCAAGGGTGACAGGTTCAAACCTGGCCCCGGCCAAGCAGCAACAAAAAAATAGCTGGGTGTTGCGGCAGGCACCTGTAGTCCCAGCTACTCGGGAGGCTGAGGCAAAAGAATTGCCTAAGCCCAGGAGTTAGAGATTGCTGCAAGCTGTGGTGCCACAGCACTCTACCAAGGGCGACAAGTGAGACTCTGTCTCTACCAAAAAAAAAAAAAAGTCTATTTTATCATAGTCCAATATTATCCCGCCTCTTACTAACCCATTAACAAATATTTATTAGAGTCTTCTTGGACACAACAGAATTTCCACTTTCATATGGTCTGATTGCTTTTCTTACATGTTGCACAGATGTCATTGGGTTGTACTAATTGGATTTCTGGGTCAGTTTGTGGTTTGTTGTATCCTAAACCTTCCTCTCTTGGTTTCTTTTTTTTTTAGAAAGAGTCTCACTTTATCGCCCTCGGTAGAGTGCTGTAGTGTCACAGCTCACAGCAACCTCCAGCTCTTGGGCTTAGGCAATTCTCTTGCCTCAGCCTCCTGACTAGCTGGGACTACAGGTGCCACAATGCCCGGCTATTTTTTTTGTTGTTGCAGTTTTAGGTGGGGCCAGGTTTGAACCTACCACCCTTGGTATATGGGGCCGGCACCCTACTCACTGAGCCACAGGAGCCGCCCCTTCACTTGGTTTTGCTAAACAAACTCAACTATCTTAAAAGTAAACTCTATTCATCTCATCATTTATCTTCACACATTTTCACATGTAACAATGACTATTTTGAGTTCAGACTTTGGAATTCTAGGTTAATAGACATTTGCCTTCAAAATTTTGATGAAATTGTCCCACTGTCTTCTAGCATCTGTGCTCCACTGTCTTATAGTATCCATAGTTGCTTATTTGTAGTCTTCTATTTATTTTCTCTAGACACTTTTTGAAATCTTCTTTATAACTTTAATATTTTAAAATTTAATAAGAATGTTGTTCTTTTATTCTACCTGATACTGACAGAGACCTTTTAATCTGGAAATTCATGTTTTTCATCACTTGTCGCTAAAAATATTCTACATGTGTTAGGCACTGTTTTAGTAATATACGAAAAGAACAAAACTCCTGCTTTCATGGGGCTAAAATTTTAGTGAGAAGCACAGACAGCAAACAAAATAATTAAATGAACATTGAATACATTTATATTTAAATACTATTAATGCAGTAGGAAATGCTAGGGTTAAAAAATAAAGCAAGAAAACAGAATATAAAATGTTGGTAAAGAAGGAGCACAAATTTAGATAGAGTGGCCAAGAAAACTCTCCCAGAGAAAGTAAATTTTGGATAAAGACCTGAAGCAAGTGAAGAAGGTAGGCATGAAGATAAGGGTGGCAGTGGGAGATCACACTAGGTTAAAGGAAAATAAGTAAAAAGGCTTGGTTGACAGATCCATGTCTGGAGGTCTGGTGCAGCAAAGTGTTCTGAGTAAGGATTAGGAGATGATGAGGTCAGAAAAGTTATGCGGAGTGATGTCCTGCAGGATCCAGTGAATGACATTAAGGACTTTTGGCTTTTACTCAGTGAGATGGGACAGAGTAACATGATCTCACTAATGTTTAACAGAATTGCTCTGACTACTTTATTAGAGCAGATTATAGGAGGAGAGGAGAGTTAAGAAGAGAATAGTTAGAAGCCTACTTAATAATCTAGGGTACAGATAATGGTGGCTTGAAATCAGGTGTATCACGGAGGGTGGATCAAAGATCAAATTTGACAAGATATTCTGATGGTACAGACCTAGAGTTTGAAAGGAAGGAGTCAAGAATCAGATCAAGGCTGAGAAAATAAAAGAATGAAGACAACAGTAACTGAAACTGGACTGACTGTCACAGAAGCTAATTTCTGGCAACAAATATGTTAAATTAGGTTTCAGTCTTATTAAGTTTGAAAAATCTATTAGACATCTAAGTGGGATGTCAAATTGGCAGTCCAATATAGAGGTCTGCAGATACTAGCCTAGAATTACAAATTTGGGGGCCATAGGCATATAGATAACATTTAAAATGTCGAGACATAATGAAATCTCCCCTTAGGGAAACATGAAAAGAAAAAATAAAAGAAAACAAAAGAAGAGAAGAGAGAAAAGAAAAAAGAAAAAAGACAAGAAAAGAAAAACTGTCCAAAGGACTATATGCTCTGGGATACTCTATCATTATGAAGAAGGCTCGTGACAAGGAATTTGCAGAGGAACTAAGAACAGGGAAGTAAGTGCCAACTTCCTTGTCTTGTTGATTTGTTTTCTCTTTATGAAGTGCCTCTTAGTGCCTCTTCTTGGATTGATTAGTCTTTTATGTTTTATATTTTCTGTCTTTTGGGATTCCTTGCCTTTATATTTCACCTCTTTATAAAAATTTCAAGAATAATACTTTTGATTTGTAAGAGCTCTCATTTATTCTCAGCCTGCTCATTTTTCATAGCCATTATTCATTTTATAAACGCTGTGCCTTTCTCAATATACTCTTTGTTTCTCTATGTTTTTTATAGTATTTTTTTAAAATTATCTTCTGTTCCCTGAATCATTTTTTTTTTTCAAGATGTTCATTTGACTGATAGGTGATCACTGGTGGTTCACTTTTACTAAGAACAAAGGACTTAAAATTGTAGGTAATATGTTGTGTTTTATCCTTTCTGCTGTTGGGTATGTAAAAAAAAATCAGTTCTAACATCTACTAAGTCCTCTCCTATTTCATACTCTAAGCTGGAACTTCTATTTCAGGTGTCTGCAATCCTCTAGAAAGATTTTTGTTGCACCTTTTCAAACTCTTTTCATTATTATAGGGTTTTTAAATAACATTAATGATGTTTTAATGTGATGTTGGGAGGGAAAAAAGGGAGATGATAGTGGTTATTTATTCTGTTGTTTTATTCCAGAAGCCATATTCCTTTTGTTGTACTTAAATGTATTCAACTAGAAAGCCCATTTAGTTAAAGCACTTTTGGAAACTCTACAGTATTATACAAAGGAAGGGGGTTGGTATATGTTTGCCACCTGGGAAGGAAACAAACCTGACACCACAAATCAATATGCTAACTAAAAGAAAATAGATGAACTACTTTAATATATTTATATTAATATTTTAGAGTTCTATTACTGACCAACTCTCCAGGTCTACTGGGTTTCAGCAAGATTAAAAGAGATTAAAGTATACAAATAGACTAATTAGATAAGAACTAGGCATCATGATTCTGAAACTGGCATTTTCCATTTTTTTTTTAATTTTTTTGCAGTTTTTGGCTGGGCCTGGGTTTGAACCCGCCAACTCCGGCATATGGGGCCGGCGCCCTACCCCTTTGAGCCACAGGCACTGCCCGGAATTTTCCTTTTTTAACAAAGAATTCCTGAGCTCTCAGCTGCACACCAATTTGAATGAAAATTATTGCTGCCAATTAATTCTTGACATCAAGAAAATGCTGACCTCTCTCTGAACAGCCATTTACTATTAAAAACTTCGTATTATGAAGAAATTTCAACCACATAAATCTGCAATTTAGTCTTGTTGAAAACCAATAAATGATATTTTAAGGATGGCAATGGTGGCTCACACCAGTAATCCTAGCACTCTGAGAGGGAGAGGTGGGAGGAACCCTTGAAGGTGGGAGTTCAAGACCAGCCTGGGCAACAGCAAGACCTTGTCTCTATACACAAAAAAAGCCAGGCTTGGTGATGCATGCCTTTAATCCCAGATACTCAAGAGGCTGAAGCAGGATGGCTTAAGCCAAGTTGGAGGTTGCAGTGAACTATGATGACACTACTGCACTCTAGCCCTGGCAACAGAGTGACACTTTGTCCTCTGCTCCAAAAAAAAGATGTTTTACTTGAACATCAGGGAAACGGGTAAGACATTCACTTTACAACACACACTATAACAATCAGGTACAAAACACAAATAAGAAATTGAACTGAAGACCTTATGCCAATTGCTAATGTCTCCATAAAGACGTGAGTGGACAAAGGGTTCTTAACTGATAACAATAAAAAGGAATTTATATATTAGCTTCAAAAGGTGGACTTTTTGCACTCTGATAAAGAACTAATGGCTTAACTGGAAGCTACAAGAATGCTAACACCACCCACTGGACTCATGGTACTTTAGATATGCACAAAGAGTTTAGAAAAGCACATGGAAAACTTTATAAGGAGGGAAGAACCAAAATGTTTGTATATATGTAAAATTGCACATGAACAATAGCTAACTGACAGAGTGTACTGTCTAAAATTAGTGGAAATAATTCTGCCATTACACATGTTCTTTTTGCCAATTGACATGGACTCTCATCCCATGAAGAGAGGGGTCTATGTTCCCTCCTTTTAAGATTACAATGGCTGCAGTCAAAGTAATATTAGGTGATTTCTGAGGTTGTCTTTGAGGACAGGCTAGAAAAAATATAAAGAAAAAATAGCAGTGAAGCATTTGTGAGAAGTTCAAATGGCAAGAGCCTGGCTCCCTATCTTGAAAGATGAACACAGCCACAAGAATGAAACGCTTAACCCATTTTGAACAAGTTAAAAGACTAGATTAGAAAGCAGCTCTTTGAGCCAGATGGAATGGATCAGCAGTATAGATTACAGGGTAACATCTCCTCTTTTCTACAATATATGTTTCCTTTAAAAGTTAATTCTAACCCAGACTCCTTTGTCCACTCCCCTATACATTATTCCCCTTAGGTCTTACACCCATATGTCATATGTGGGGACATAGTTTCCTTGACTCCTAAATAATTACGATAAATCAGCTAGTGCTATATTGTAAATGATGGTTGAAAACACGTAAAAAGCCTGGTGAGATTTCAGACAAGGTGGCATTCTCTTGGTGCATTTTTATGCTGGTCAAAGTGCTTGCCTTTCTGAGCCTCATCAGTTATTGCCCTGACAATAGCTGAGTGTGAGAATCTTTATTTGTCATGCCAACCTCCTCTACTTGAGCCAGGCTCCAAGGAAGTCAATAGGGTAAAAATAGCAACAGTTGTCATAAAACATAATCCTTGTACCTAATCCTCTGGGATGCTTGTTCTCAAATTCATTAACCATACTATGAGAAAATGAAGAGACCACATCAGGAGGTTTGTAGCTCCAGCTGAAATGCCACCCAAGAGCCAGAATCAACTCAGAGACATGTTAAGTAAGAACGCCTTTGAGATTACTATAGTCCCTGCCACTATCTTAATGCCACTACACAAGAAACCCAGAGTGAACCCAGCCAAAACCCTAACATTAAAGATAATAGGCCCGGCTTGGTGGCTCATGCCTGTAATCCTAGCACTCCGAGAGGCTGAGGTGGGTGGAGGGCCTGAGTTCAGGAGTTTGAGACCAGCCTAAGCTAGTGTGAGATGCTGTCTCTAAAAATAGCCAGGCATTGTGGTGGGCACCTGTAGCCCCCAGCTACTTGGGAGGCTGAGGCAAGAGGATTGCTTAAGCCTACGAGTTTGAGGTTGCGGTGAGCGATGATGCCACGGCACTCTACCAAGGGCAACATAGTGAGACTCTGTCTCAAAAAAAAAAGTGCAAAATATATTAAACAATGGTATTTAAGACACTGGACACCAGGCAATGAAAGAACTCAAAAGATGTGAGCCTTATGATAGCCAAAGCTTATGTCTAGGGAGAGCTTCCGGGGGAACCCAAGTGGAGACTGGTAATCTCCACCATTTCCCTGAATTGAGGAGATGGAGCTGAGAATCTAGGAAGGCCAAGATAATTAAATTTCACAGGGCAGAGTACTGAAGAGGAAGTGAGCTGCCCAGAGACTGCCAAAGAGCTCTAGATGCAAAGAGAGCTTTGAGTCATTAGCAAAGTACTGACCAGTGCATGCCAGTGAACGAACTACTCAAGTACACAAACAGAATCACAAGATCTGAGAAAAGATTTCTAGCCAGAAATTGTTCCTACTCATAATTCACAGTATACTGGGTACTCAGAAGGGTTGTGATTTTTAAACATCAGGGCAAAATGACCTTTAGGCTAAATAATGCTTTGATCGTACTTGATACAACTTAAAAAGCAAGAAGCAAAAGGATTAAACCATTTATAAGTAAACCAGCTGTGTCCTATAACTAAGCTCAACAATATTCCTAAGAATATAAAAATATCCCTCATCAACATGAAAAACTATATAATGGGCTCGGCGCCCTTTTGCTAAGTGGTTAGGGTGCCGCCCACGCACACCGGGTCTAGCGGGTTTGAACCTGGCCTGGGTCTCTTAAAAATAACAATGACAACTACAACAAAAAAAATAGCTGGGTGTTGTGGCAGTCACCTGCAGTCTCAGCTAGTTGGGAGGCTGAGGCAAGAGAATTGCTTAAGCCCAAGACTTTGAGGTTGCTGTAAGCTATGACACCATAGCACTCTACTGAGGGCGACATAGTGACACTCTGTCTCAAAAAAAAGAAAAGAAAAACTACATAATGCTGTCATCCAATAAAAAATTACCAGCCATACAAAAGAATCAGGAAACTATGACCAACAATGAGGAGAAAAACTGATGAACTAAAAAACAGTAGAATTTGTAGATAAGGACATTAAAATTGTTATTATAACTGCATACCATATGTTCAAGCAAGCTAGAGAAAATGACTTAACATGTTAAGTAAAGATATGGGAGACACAAAAAAATTCAAATTAAACTTCTAAAGATGAAACCTACAATGTCTGAGATAAAAATACATTTGATGTGGTTAACTACAGATAAGACATTGCAAAAGAAAGACTAGTCAACTTGACAACATAGGAAAAGAAACATCCAAAATGAAATAGAGAGGTGGGCTGGGCACAGTGGCTCACGCCTGTAATCCTAGCACTATGGGAGGGCGAGGTAGGTAGACTGCCTGAGCCCATAGATTCAAGACCACCCTGACCCAGAGCAAGACCTTGTCTCTAAAAATAGCTGGGTGTTGTGGTGCTGCGTGTTTTGGCAGGCACCTGTAGTCCTAGCTACTTGGGAGGCTGAGGCAAGATAATTGCTTGAGCCCCAGAGTTTGAGGTTGCCATGAGCTATAACGCCTCTGCACCCTACTGGGGGCCACAAAGTGAGACTCTGTTAAGAAAGGAAGAAAGGAAAGAAAGGAAAGAAAGAAAGAGATAATGTTCCAATTGGAATATTTGTATATTGTAAATAAATATTCCAATTGGAAATATATAAATTCAAATTGTATAATAACATTTTTTAGCAGCTTTTCACGGACAGTGAACAAACTCTAATTATTACCTTTTTAAGTCTCTCTCAATGGGCCATTACAATTTAGAATGGAGAATATGAGAAGAGCCTATTTACATTCTCATTCTTCAAACTGATGACTTGTTTTTTGTGATTTCGACCAACAAAAGAGGTATCAGGAACACAGAAAAATTCTATAAAGGAGATGGAACTTAGGCTGAGTCAAGGAGAATAAATAAATAAAAACATCTTTGTGTCAATTATCAGCTCAAAATCTTTCCTTGTGCCTGTCTTCTGTCTCCTACTTTGTTATTTTGTGCCACTTACTGAAAGATTGCTTTATTCAACCTGTTAACTCACTCTTCAAATGACTCCATACTGCTACTAAATCCAACTATTGACTTTAAAGTTCAGCTCCCTGATAACTCTACTTAACTATTGTTTATATGAGATAAAATGTCTCACGTCTCCAAAGCATTAATGAAATTATCCCAAAATCTTATCTGCATCTTCCCTTAAAGTTCTTTTATTTAGTTTAGTTCCCTTACCTCTACCTGACACAATATTGGCTTTGGTAACTTTTCTTCATTTTGCATCATTTTTTGTGAGAATCACTGTCAGCCAGTATGTGGTTTTGAGCAGACTTGGCTGTAGGAGAGGTATCTTCCTGATTAGCAGGCAGCTCTCCTCTCTGTGATAAGTCAGGGATGTGCAGGCACCTTCTCTTTTGAGGCTTTGCTAACACCTAGGGGTTTCATCCAGCTGGCAAAGGGAAAGCGAAGAATCACATATGAGGTGTTTTCTGCAAATATTTCATTCACAGAACTCAGTCACATGGCGTTATCTTACCTGTGAGGAAGGTGTGGAAAAGTAATCTCGTCATAAACTTAACAGAAGAGGAAATGGACTTAAGGTGAACAGTTAAATGTTTTGTCATAGACATTCTATTAAAGCACCATTTATGACAACACTTTTTTCGAGGAAAAGAGGGGAGGTGATTTTGGAAGGACTCTGTCCATAGTCAATTGTGGGTGAGGGAGTTCTCATTCACCACTTGAAGCTAGCCACTTGAAGCTGTTTTAATTTTTCTGAAGGATCCAGAAAGCCACACTCATTGGTTCATCTGCAATTAGACTGTTGCATTACTTAATCCTGACCAAAATTTTTTTAGGTGGGTAGAAAGTATAGGAGTGAAGTAAAACACTCTAATCCTAGAGAACCTTAACTTATCACTTGATTGTCTCTGGATCTCATTCTGATTCAAGAATTTGCCACCTCTGACACTGAAACACCTGTCAAATGGTCCCTAAATTCTGATATAGAGAAGACTGTCAGAGAGGCAGGTTTGAGGGAGAAATTGGTAAATTCAATAATTTTTAATTGAGATATTGTTCACAAGCCATAATACTCTTATAAAGTATGCAATTTAGTGGGTTTTAGTACATAGTAGAACCTCTGTTTGTTGACCCTTTGGTAGTTAACACACAGAGGTGGTCAACATAAGGAAGTATGCCTATTGCACTGATAGGTACATGTGGTATGTATCTGGTTTATGAAAATTAGGTCAACTTAAGGAGGTGGTCAACTATGGAAGTTCTACTATATTTACAAGATTGTGTAAACCATCTATCTAATTCTAGGAGATTGTATATAAACAGAATCATACAAATGTGGCTGGCTTCCTTAACTCCAAATACTGTTTTCAAGGTTCATCCATGCTGTAGAATGTATTACTACTTCATTCCATGGAAATATTCCGTTGTATGGATGTACCAGTTATTTATCAATTCATGCATCAGTTGATTGACATTGGGCTTGTTTCTACCTTTTGAATATCACAGAAAAATGATAATATAAACATGTGTATACAAATTTTTGCAAGCATATATTTTCAATTCTCTTGGGTATAACATAGCTAGAAGTAGAAGGGAAGGATCATATTGTAATACTATGAATGCCTTTTTGAGGAACTGACGAACTGTTTTCCAAAGTGGTTGTACCATCTCACATATCAATCAGCAGTGCCTGAGGGTTACAATTAATAACATCCTTGTCAACATGTATCATTGTTTCTCTTTTTGACTATAGCCATCTTATATCATACCAGGTGAGACTAAAGATGCTACATCTCTTTACAAGTGTATTGGCAATTTGTATATCTTCTTTGGAGATATGTCTCTTCAAATCCTTTGCTCATTTTTAAATTTGGTTGTCTTATTATTGTTGAGTTATAAAATTTTTTATATATTCTTGAAATAAGTATATTATTAGAAATATGATTTGCAAATATTTACCAGTGCTCTATAGGGTATGGTGCCCTTTAAAAGCACAAAAGCTTTTTATTTCAATGAAATCCACTTTATACATAAGACATTCAAATTGGTTGTTTATTTTAGGTGTCATATCCAAAAAACCACTGCCTTCTGTCAAGATTTACATGTAAGATTTCTTTTTAAGTTTTAGCTGTTACATTAAAATCTATAATACACTTTGAGTTTAATTTTGTGAATAATGTTAGGTAGGGGTTCAACTTCATTCTTTTCCATGTGAATTTATAGTTATATAGCACTATTGATGAAAAGTCTATTCTTTCTCCCACTGAATTAGGTCAGCACATTTGTTAAAATCAACTGACCATAGATGTATGGATTTACTTCTAGACTCTCAATTCTATTCCATTGAATATATATATATATATATATATATATATATATATATATATCTCCTATGTCAGTACATACAGTCTTCATTCATTACTATACCTTTGTAGTGCTTTTAAAATCACGAATTTCTTTCTTTTTTTTTTTTTGAGACAGAGTCTCACTTTGTTGACCTGGGTAGAATGCTGTGGCATCACAGCTCACAGCAACCTCCAGCACCTGGGCTTAGATGATTCTCTTGACTAAATTCCCAAGTAGCTGGAACTACAGGCGCCCACCACAAGTTCCATGAATTTCTGATAGCGAAGTAAGGTAGTTTTCTCATTTACTTTAAAAGCATTAGGTATTGAATTTATAAATTATGCTTCTTGCCCCTGTAAGATTCCAAAACAAAACTGAATTAAGTATTCAATTTTTGCCATAAAATAAATATAATGTATGATACACAGAAGTCATATCTAACAAATATAATTCTTTTTTTTTTTTTGTAGAGACAGAGTTTCACTTTATTGCCCTCCGTAGAGCGCCGTGGCATCACACAGCTCACAGCAACCTCCAACTCCTGGGCTTAGGCAATTCTCCTGCCTCAGCCTCCTGAGTAGCTGGGACTACAGGTGCCCGCCACAACGCCTGGCTATTTTTTTGTTGCAGTTTGGCTGGGGCTGGGTTTGAACCTGCCACCCTCGGTATATGGGGCTGGCGCCCTGCTCACTGAGCCACAGGCGCCGCCCACATATAATTCTATAAAACTGTGTTGTCTGATACAGTAGCCACTATTCACAGGTGACTAATTTTAAATCTAAATCAATAAAAATGAAATACAAATTAAAATTCAGTACCTCAGTCATACTAAATATCTAAATATCTTTTTAGTCCTCGATAACCACAGAAATTAACTTAATCGTTTAATGAATTAAACTTAACCATTCAACATCTGGACTTAACAGACATCTACAGAACATTTCAGCCCAACAAAACTGAATAAACATTCCTCATCAGCCCATGGAACATACTCCAAAATCGATCAAATCCTAGGCCACCAATCTAACCTCAGCAAATTTAAAAAAATAGAAATTATTCCTTACATCTTCTCAGACCATCATGGAATAAAAGGTGAACTCAGTAACAACAGGAACCTGCATACCCATACAAAAACATGCAAGGTAAACAACCTTATGCTGAAGGATAGATGGGTTATAGATGAGATTAAGAAGGAAATCACCAAATTTTTGGAACAAAACAACAATCAAGACACGAATTACCAGAACCTCTGGGACACTGCAAAGGCAGTCATAAGACGGAAATTTATAGCACTGCAAGCCTTCCTCAAAAAAAAAAAAAACAGAAAGAGAGTAAGTGAATAACTTAATGGGATCTCAAGCAACTGGAAAAGGAAGAACACTCCAACCACAAACCCAGCAGAAGAAAATACCCAAAATCACAGCAGAATTAAATGCAATTGAAAACAAAAGAATTATACAACAGATCAATAAATCCAAAAGCTGGTTTTTTGAAAAGATCAATAAAATAGATAAACCTTTGGCCAACCTAACCAGGAAAAAACGAGTAAAATCTCTAATTTCATCAATCAGAAATGGTAATGATGAAATAACAACAGACCCCTCAGAAATTCAAAAAATCCTTAATGAATACAAGAAACTCTTCTCTCAGAAATATGAAAATCTGAAAGAAATCGACCAATACCTGAAAGTACGCCACCTACTAAGACTTAGCAAGAATAAAGTGGAAATGTTGAACAGGCCTATATCAAGTTCTGAAATAGCATCAACTACACAAAATCTCCCTAAAAAGAAAAGCCCAGGACCAGTTGGCTTTACGCCAGAATTCTACCAAACCTTTCAAGAAGAACTACTACCTATATTACTAAACCTCTTCCAAAATATAGAAAAAGAAGGAATATTACCCAACACATTCTACGAAGCAAACATCACCTGGATCCCCAAACCAGAGAAAGACCCAACAAGAAAAGAAAATTATAGACCAATATCACTAATGAATATTGATGCTAAAATACTCAATAAGATACTAACAAACAGAATCCAACAACACATCAAAAAAAATTATACACCATGACCAAGTGGGATTTATCCCAGGGTCTCAAGGCTGGTTCAATATATGTAAATCTATAAATGTAATTCAGGACATAAACAAACTAAAAAATAAGGACCATATGATTCTTTCAATTGATGCAGAAAAAGCTTTTGATAATATCCAGCATCCCTTCATGATCAGAACACTTAAGAAAATTGGTATAGAAGGGACATTACTTAAACTAATAGACGTCATCTACAGCAAACCCACAGCCAATATTGTATTGAATGGAGTTAAATTGAATTAATTTCCACTTAAATCAGCAAACAGGGAAGGTTGCCCATTGTCTCCATTGCTCTTTAACATTGTAATGGAAGTTTTAGCCATTGCAATTAGGGAAGAAAAGGTGATCAAGGGTATCCACATAGGGTCAGAAGACATCAAACTTTCTCTCTTCGCAGATGATATGATTGTTCAAACCCAGCCCCCGCCAAAAACTGCAAAAAAAAAAAGTGTCTCTTGATTGACAGAAGTATAACTTAGAATTAGTCACAAAAATTCACTCATAAGCTTGGGAGTAATTAGGTTGGAGACCAAGTTTAATTCAGAGACATTCAAGTATTTTGATGCAAAAAAAAAAAAAAACCGATAAGGAAAATAGGCTTTTATGTATAAAGAAACACTTCTTCCCTTTAAAAGGTTAGGTAACTGAAATAATACATAGAGATAAATAAGTTCCTACGTCCTTTTGATTTTACTCCTTAACAGCCCTAGAGCTCTTCAACGTCTTCACAGTCTGGGTAAGAATGGCAGTGGTGGCAGGTGGAACACAGTGGAGGCCCAGGGACACATATCACACTGTTCTCCTTAGAGTAGAGGTTACAAGCTTGCAATCTGGTCTACAGAAGGATTTGCTTTGGCCCCAGAGTATTTTTCGGAAATTCACATTAGTCATTCACATTTAAAAATCAGAAATTTTCACACACAAAAAATGTCTGAAAACCCACGAAACTTGGCAATGTTGGATGGGTCCATAGGCATTGCAATAATTGGCTGGAGCTGAGTAGCATCTGTCCCCTTGAGATATGAGGCATGTGCTACTTTGCAATTAACCTGCCAGATTGTTAATGTTACCTGCCTGGTTCCTGAAAATTTGTTTCAAGAAAAATTGACAAGTGGTTCTGATGAAGATCTACATTAAGAAAGGTAATCAAGAGCCATGTGCTTATTTCACAGCTTGGACATGCCAGGCATCTGACTGCTGGGGTATGAGAATCTTTCTTTCATTTAATACTTTAATAGCTGACACAAGTTGCCAAATGGGAGTCTGTTTAGATGTGTTGGCACACTAGCTCTGCTTCAAAAGAAAATTACACAAACTACCCCAATGCCATTTAGTTAAAAGCATTTGTAGTTTGGGCAGGCAGAAAGAACTAAAAAATAGTCTCAGCCTGGAGTGCACACTATCACCAAGAGGAATTAAAAATGGACTGGGAGAAGGCATTTTAGCCCACAGGATAGCCGAAGAATATAATTGATTAAGTTTAGAATGGGATGCTCCACTTCAAGATGCATGGTAGGAATTCTGTAAATGATTCTGACATTTATGGATAAACTACTTCATTCTATCAATGAATATAATGAGTCCTAAGCAGACTTATCAAAGGATACTCAGGCAAAATATCTTAGATTCAAAAATACTTAGTTCTGATTTTGTCTTAAGGTTCATGTAAACACTTCTCCCTTAACTGACAGTTATCTAATTCTGTCATCATCCTATCCATTGGTTCTTAAGACAACGTAATGAAATCTATATCCAAGAGTACAAGTCAGTTATTAAACATTTATTTTCAACTTCACATACATACTCGGTTTCACATTCTAAAAACTGATTCAATCTACCAAAGGAAAAAACAGAAATTCAGAAAAATATTATATGAAATGTCATTGCTATATTTGTTCACCAAGTTTCTTCTGGAATAGCAGCCAGTCTAATTACATCCTGTGAATGATGATGAATTGTCATTTGACCTGAACTTTCAGATTTTAAAAGGTTTTCATTAAAACATTTCTAAGTGTGGGCGGCGCCTGTGGCTCAACGAGTAGGGCGCTGGTCCCATATTCCAGAGGTGGCGGGTTCAAACCTAGCCTTGGCCAAAAACCAAAAAAAAAAAAAAAAAAAACCTTTCTAAATGAATAAAAGTCAAAGTAAAACTTTAAAAGGATGTTCTGATATAATTTTAAAATAAGAAAATTAAAATGTAAGTTAATAAGGAAATAACATATTCACTCTGTGACTATTTATGTGACCACATCATAAATACTTATGGAAACAAAATAACAAAATTAGGTTGATGGTTTCACCTATCAGATATTTTGGACACCAAGTGGTGGACCATTTAAATTAAGTATTTGAAGAGAAATACCATTTAGATGCTGAAGACCTGTCAGAGAATCACCAGAATAGTTAACACAACTACAAGATATGAAGAATGAATGAATAAACTATCATAAGAGGAAAAATGTTGGGAGAGGTAAGGGTCACATTTAGAAGAAATACAGTACGGTGCAAAGTAGAGAAAATTTCAAGTTAAGAACCTGTAGTTCAAAGGGTGGCGCCTGTGGCTCAAAGGAGTAGGGTGCTGGCCGCATATGCCGGAGGTGGCAGGTTCAAATCCAGCCCTGGCCAAAAACTGCAAAAAAACCCAAAATAAACAAATAAACAAACAAAAAACAAATGCATATTTCTTCAATTATTAAAAAAAAAACAACCTGTAGTTCAGGAGACTCAGCAAGATGGCCACCAGGTAATAGCTTCCTTGTAAATGGGCAAGGTGAGTCTGGAGTGACAAGATTCCAGGCATCTTTGGCTAGGGTGATCTGTCCATAAACATCCCTTTGAAGACACGGAGTTAGTGAGAGACTTCTGGACCCCAGGAGGTGGACAAAAGCAGAGGAAACTGGCAAGTGGTTGTGTGTGTTCGTTTGGTCTAATCCCGCTGGCAGATATAAGTATAGCAGCAGTGAGATTGCAACCTGGAAAGGCCTTACCTATGAGCTCCTTTGGTTTTTTTTGAACTTGGCACTCAGTTGAACTACCTTGGTAGAACGTGGGCAAGAGTGCGGAGCACTTTAAGCATTGTCCAGGGCCCCAAACTGTGCTGCCAAGGCAGACAGAGCTAATAGTGTTCAGCTATGGGCCCCGCAGAGCCATTGTGGGAGAAGTGCCCGGGCAAGTTCCACCCTCAGGGTCACAGAGCAAGGATCAGGCGGGAGCTAGAAATCTAGTGACTAAGCAGCCTAAAGGAGGGGACTGAGAGGCCTTGTACCCTTAGCGCTCAGGGTCATAAGTGAGATCGGTTTTGGCACAATGGTTAAATGGATAGCCACTTCAGGAGTGATCCCAACGACAAGCACTTTCCTGGCAAAGCTTCTGCTTAGCCAAGTTTAGCAGGTTAAAGTGCCTTTTACGTGGGCTGAGGAGACATTTAGGGTCTGCACTTTAGGCACTTCACCCTGCAGGGTTTGAGGAATCAGTAGAGGCCTCCAGTCTCCATCTCCTACAGGCGTATGAGCATTGTGATTAACATCTCAAACCCCAGAAGATCATCTGTTGTCCAGACAACATTCAGCAACATATAGATACTGCTTTGTTTTGGGGGTCTTTCTTTTCTTTTCTTCTTTTTGTTGTTGTTTTCTTTTTTAATTTCAACCAACATTTTCCCTATAGATTTTTTTTTCTTCATTTTTCTAGGTTAAATATAATTTCCCATTGTTGCCTTTTTCAACAATTAGAACTTCATTTTTGCTAGTGTTTCTACAACTATTATTTGCTCCCCCCCCCCAATTTTATCCCGTAAAGTTTTCTGTTTGCTTATTTTGGTTAGATTTATAGCATTTTTGTCTTTCCTGGCTACTTGATGGAGGTTGGGTACTGTGTCCAAACAAGCTAGCAAAGAGCTGCTGACCTCACAACGGGCACCCCCAGAATTGCTGGGGGGTAGAGGTTAAGATTGGGTCAAAGTGCCCTACTCTACACATATATTATTCTGTCTCCCTCTTCCTGTGCCCCTCTTCGTTTTGTCAATATTCCCTTTTATCCACCCCCTCTCCCATCTCTTTTTTCTTCTCTCTCTCTTTTTAATTTTTTTTCTTTTTTCCCTTCTTGCTCTTCACCCTCCTCATCCTCGGTCCTGTTCTAAAAGGATTCATTGAAACCCAGGTCCAGAGGCACAGCAACGTAAAGAGCAAGAGGAAGTGAAAGGAAAATTAGTGCAAGGAAACAGATAAAAGAAATCACTCATGAGAAAGAATCAGCAGAAAAATCCTGGCAACATGAAAAACCAGTCCAGAACAATTCCCCCAAGGGATCATGAGGTAGGTACTGCAGAGGATTCCACCTATAAAGAAATGATAGAAATGACACAAAGGGAATTTAGAATACAGATTGATGAAAACAATAAAGGAAATGATGGAAACAATGAAGGAAACTGCTGGTAAAGTGGAAAATAACCAAAAGGAAATCCAAAAGCAGAATCAAATAAGAAATAAATGATATGAAGAATATAGAAAGGATATAGTGGAGCTGAAGGAACTGAAGCAGTCATTTAGGGAACTTAAAGATGCAATAGAAAGTATCAATAACAGACTAGACCACGCAGAAAAAAGAAATAGACCAAGTAGAGGACAAAGCTCTTGAGATAACGCAGACAAAGAGGCAGAAAGAAGAGAAAAAAAGCAGAACATTCACTGACAGAATTATGTGACTTTATGAAGAGTTCAAACATACAAGTTACAGGTATTCCACAAGGGGAAGAAGGATACCCCAGGGCAATGGAAGCCATGCTAGAGAATGTTATAAATGAAAATTTCCCAAATATCACCAAAGATTCTGACACACTCCTTTCAGAGGGATATCGGAACCCAGGTCACCTCAACTCTAACCGAGATTCTCCAAGACACATTGTGATGAATCTGTCTAAAGTCAAAACAAAAGAAAAGATTCTGCAGGCTGCCAGGAGTAAGCGTCAGTTGACCTACAGGGGCAAATACATCAGGGTGACTACAGACTTCTCTAATGAAACTTTCCATACAAGTAGACAATGGTCATCTACCTTTAATCTACTTAAACAGAACAATTTCCAGCCCAGAATTTTATATCCTCCGAAGTTAAGCTTTAAAATTGATGGAGAAATCAAATAATTTACCCATATACAAACACTGAGGAAATTCACCACAATGAGAACAGCTTTTAAAAAAGTACTTCAACCATTCTGCACACTGACCATCACAATAGATCAACAGCAAAGTAAGAACTCAGCAATTAAAGGGCAGAACATAACTTCCACACTGATGCAAAAGATAAAACTAAGCAATGGACTCTCACAAATAAGATGAATAGAACACTATCACATTTATCAATTATCTCAATATATGTTAATGGCTTGAATTCCCCACTGAAGAGGCATAGATTGCCTGACTGGATTAAAAAACACAAGCCATCCATTTGCTGTCTGCAGAAAATATACCTGGCTTCAAAACACAAATTAAAACTCCGTCTTAAGGGTTGGAAGACAATTTTTTAGGCAAATGGAATTCAGAAGAAAAGAGAAGCTGCAATCTTATTTTCAGATACATGTGGATTTAAAGAAACTAAAGTCAAAAAAGACAAAGATGGACACTTTATATTGGTCAAGGGAAAAATACAAGAAGAAGACGTTTCAATTCTAAATATTTATGAACCCAATTTAAATGTGCCCAGTTTCTTGAAACAGACCTTACTCAGTCTGAGCAATATGATATCTGATAATACCATCATAACAGGGGACTTTAACACTCTTCTTACAGAGCTGGACAGATCCTCTAAACACAAAATAAACAAAGATATAAGGGACTTAAATGAGACCCTAGAACAGCTGTGCTTGATAAATACATATAGAAAACTCCATCCCAAAGACAAAGAATATACATTCTTGGACTTACTGGGAGAACGGAGATAAGATGGCTGACTGAAGCCAGCTTTCCACAGAGGCTCCCATCCAGAAGGAGAGTTAAAGGACAGAAATTTAGCAAGTAATGTGGTGGATTAGAGCGACACCAAGATAAAAGGTTGAAGAATGCACATCAACCCTGCTGAGGCGAGCTGCGACCCCAAGGATACAGACAAAAGGTACAAAATCCATCACGAAGTAGACAGGAGTCCCCTCCCCCATGAGAACGGCTCAGAGTGCCCCACAAACAAACAAGCAGAGTTCAAAGTTCCTCCCACTACACTCACGGGAGAGACCCACTAAAAACTGGACCTACCTCCCCTACTAGGGTGCCACCGAGTTCTCCTGCCAGGCATAAAACTATATAAAACGGTGTATATTCTATACCTGCAGTTCCGAGCTCCCAGCACTGCCCTCCACTCTCACTCTGAGATATGGAGGCCTGTCCCCCAGGACCCAGATTCTTGGGTGATTTCTCGAGGGGTGTGGACAAGGCCTAGACTGTAGCTGGTCAGTGCTGGTTCTGCGGCACGAGAGGGAAGAGAGGATGGTCGGCTGTGAGGGAACCATGACAGAGAGGCGGTGCTCTGAGGTGCAGTGCAGCAGCCGTTTTTTGTCAACAATAGGGCTCACCCCCGGATATTCTGAAACCACACCCCGTTTCCCTGGGCAACCAGAGGAGGCCGGGCATCTTCCCCGGTGGCAACCACTCAGAACAGATATGGGAGTGAAATGCAGGCCCTGTGAGTAAAGGGTTTGCCCGGGGCAGTACGGGCCTAGGTGGAGCACGGAGACTAGAAAACGCATGTGCAGAGCCGAGAAATTCCGAGGACAAGGCTAACCAAGAGGACTGTTTTACTAAGCATAAGATGCACCTGGCCCTCAGGGGATCATTAGCCTACAGACAAAGGAAGGCTGGAAGCTAGAAATAACAGCTAACTGGGCTGCGAATACACACCTGAGAGCAAAGACAGGGCCTGAGGTGCAGGTTCTGGGACCACAAAACAGCTTTTCTTCTGCAGGAGAATTCAGCAAGGACAGAAACAAATTCCTGCAAAGTTGATCTGTTCTGTCAGTAACATCAATCAGGGGCAGCACTGGAATTGAGTGAACACCTGCCAGCCTCCATTAAGACCTGAGGTTGTCAGGCCTCACATCCCCCTGCTGCATTGAGGCAGAGAGCAGCGACCTGGCTGAGCAGATATAAATTTCCTTGTGATTCAGGCAGGTGTAAACCCCTGGAGTATCTGCTCATTGGAGGCAAATGGCTCACAGCCCTGCAGGGCTAATAGTGACTGGGTGTGACAGAGGTGCAAGGTGGGGAAGGAGGCATCAACTTTCCTAGACTAATATATTTGCTGGGTGGGTCCTCCTGACTTCACGGAGCACAGGAGCAAGTCACAGTTAATGGAGTAAAATGATTTAATGGAGGTAAATTGAAATCATTTCCACTCAGATCAGGAACAAGACAAGGATGCCCATTGTCTCCACTGATCTTTAAAATTGAAATGGAAGTTTTAGCCATCACAATTAGGGAAGAAAAGGCAATCAAGGGTATCCATATAAGGTTAGAAGAGATCAAACTTTCATTCTTCGCAGATGATATGATTGTATATCTGGAAAGCACCGGGGATTCTACTACAAAACTCTTAGAAGTGATCAAAGAATACAGCAGCGTCACAGGTTACAAAATCTAAATTCATAAATAGGTAGCCTTTATATATACCAACAACAGTCAAGCTGAAAAAAACAGTTAAGGACTCTATTCCATTCACAGTAGTGCCAAATAAGATGAAATATTTGGGAGTTTATCTAACAAAAAGGATGTGAAAGATCTCTATAAAGAGAACTATGAAACTCTAAGAAAAGAAACAGCTGAAAATGTTAACAAATGGAAAAACATACCATGCTCATGGCTGGGAAGAATCAAAATTGTTAAAATGTCTATACTACCCAAAGCAATATACAATTTTAATACAATCCCTATTAAAGCTCCATTGTCATACTTTAAAGATCTTGAAAAATAATACTTTGTTTTATATGGAATCAGAAAAAAACCTCGAATAGCCAAGACATTACTCAGAAATAAAAACAAAGCAGGAGGAATCACACCAGCGGACCTCAGACTATACTATAAATCGATAGTCATCAAAACAGCATGGTACTGGCATAAAAATAGAGAGGTACATGTATGGAACAGAATAGAGAACCAAGAGATGAACCCAGCTACTGACCATTATTTCATCTTTGACAAGCCAATTAAAAACATTCAGTGGGGAAAAGATTCCCTATTTAACAAATGGTGCTAGGTGAACTGGCTGGTAACCTGTAGAAGACTGAAACTGGACCCACACCTTTCACCATTAACTAAAATAGACTCACACTGGACTAAAGATTTAAATTTAAGACATGAAACTATCAAAATAACAGAAGAGAGTGCAGGGAAAACCCTTGAAGAAATCAGTCTGGGCCAGTATTTTATGAGGAGGACCTCTTGGACAATTGAAGCAGCTTCAAAGATATACTACTGGGACCCGATCAAATGAAAAAGCTTCTGCAAAGCCAAGAACACAGTAAGTAAAGCAAGCAGACAGCCTTCAGAATGGGAGAAGATATTTACAGGTTATGTCTCTAACAAAGGTTTAATAACCAAAATCCACAGAGAACTCAAACGAATAAACAAGAAAAGAGCAAGTGATCCCATCGCAGGCTGGGCAAGGGACTAGAAGAGAAACTTCCCTGAAGAAGACAGGCACAGGGCCTACAGACATATGAAAAAATGCTCATCATCTTTAATCATCAGAGAAATGCAAATCAAAACTACTTTGAGATATCATCTAACTCCAGTAAGATTAGCCCATATCACAAAATCCCAAGACCAGAGATGTTGGCATGGATGTGGAGAAAAGGGAACACTGCTCGTGGGAATGCAAACTAATTAAGTTCCTTTTGGAAAGATGTTTGGAGAACACATTAGAGATCTAAAAATAGACCTGCCACTCGATCTTACAATTTCTCTACTAGGTATATACCCAGAAGACCAAAAATCACATTATAACAAAGATATTTGTACCAGAATGTTTATCGCAGCCCAATTCATAATTGCTAAGTCATGGAAAAAGCCCAAGTGCTCCTCAATCCACAAATGGATTAATAAATTGTGGTATATGTACCCCATGGAATATTATGCAGCCTTAAAGAAAGATGGAGACTTTACCTCTTTCATGTTTACATGGATAGAACTGAAACAAATTCTTCTTAGTAAAGTATCTCAAGAATGGAAGAAAATGTATCCAATGTACTCAGCTCTACTATGAAACTAATTTATTGCTTTCATATGAAAGCTATAAGCCAGTTATAACGTACGAATATGGGGAAGGGAAGAGGGAGGGAAAGGAGCGTGTAGGATGGGCAGAGGGAGGGTGATTGGTGGGATTACACCCGCAGTGCATCTTACAAGGGTACATGTGAAACTTAGTAAATTTAGAATATAAATGTCTTAACACAATCACTAAGAAAATGCCAGGAAGGCTATGTTAACCAGTGTGACAAAAATGTGTCAAACGATCTATAAAACGAGTGTACGGTGCCCCATGATCGCATTAATGTACACAGCTATGACTTAATAAAAAAAAAAAAGAATAGACATTCTTCTCATTACCCTATGGAACATTCTTCAAAATTAATCACATACTAGGACACAAAACAAACCTCAACAGAATCAAAAGAAGTGAAATTTTACCTTGTATCTTCTCAGACCACAAGACACTAAAGGTGGAACTCAACTCAATCAAAAACATTCAACCCCACACAAAAGCGCGGAAATTAAACAACCTTCTGATGAATGTCACTTGGGTGCAGGAAGAAATAGAATAGGAAATCACTAACTTCCTTGAGCATAACAACAATGACGACACAAGCTACCAAAACCTGTGGGATATTACAAAAGCAGTTTTGAGAGGAAAATTTATCACTTTAGATGCCTACAATCAAAAAACAGAAAGAGAACGCATAATCAAACTCACAAGCCATCTTATGTAATTGGAAAAAGAACAATGTAAGCCTAAAACAGTAGAAGAAAAGAAATATCCAAAATTAATTCAGTGATCAATGAAATTGAAAAGAAAAGAATCATTCAGTAAATTAATGAAACAAGGAGTTGGTTTTTTTAAAAAATAAATAAAATAGATAAACCTTTGACTAGACTACCTAGAAATAGAAAAGTAAAATCTCTAGTAACCTCAATCAGAAATGATAAAGGGGAGATAACAACTGATGCCACAGATATACCAAAGATCATCTCTGAATACTACCAGAAACTCTATGCCCAGAAATTTGACAATGTGAAGGAAATGGATCAATATTTGGAATCACACTCTCTCCCTAGACTTAGCTAGGAAGAAATAGAGCTTCTAAACAGACCAATTTCATGCCCTGAGATTAAAGACACAATAAAAAAGCTTCCAACAAAAAAATGCCCTGGTCCAGATGGCTTCATATCAGAATTCTATCAAACCTTCAAGGAAGAGCTTATTGCCCTAATGCAGAAATTATTCCAAAAAATTGGGGAGGAAGGAATCTTCCCCAACACATTCTATGAAGCAAACATCACGCTGATACCAAAACCAGGAAAAGACCCAACTAAAAAGGAGAATTTTAGACCAATTTCACTCATGAATATAGATGCAAAAATTCTCAACAAAATCCCTGCCAATAGATGACAGCTTATCATCAAAAAATTCATAAATCATGATCAAGTAGGTTTCAACCCAGGGATGCAAGGCTGGTTTAACATATGCAAGTCCATAGGGGTGGCGCCTGTGCCTCAAGGAGTAGAGCGCTGGTCCCATATGCCGGATGTGGCGGGTTCAAACCCAGCCCCAGCCAAAAACCACAAAAAAAATAAATGAATGAATGAATAAACATATGCAAGTCCATAAACGTTACACCATATTAACTTCTGATAATGTGGTGGATAACGTTTATGAAAACGAAAACAGAAAGACCGTATGATCCTCTCAATAGATGCAGAAAAAGCATTTGATAAAATCCAGCATCCTTTTCTAATTAGAACACTGAAAAGTATAGGCATAGGTGGCACATTTCTGAAACTGATTGAAGCTATCTATGACAAATCCACAGCTAATTATTTTATTGAATGGAGTAAAACTGAAAGCTTTTCTTCTTAGAACTGGAACCAGACAAGGTTGTCCTCTGTCACCATTACTTTTCAATGTAGTGCTGGAAGTTCTAGGCAATACAATTCGGCAAGACAAAGAAATAAAGGGAATACAAATGGGAGCAGAGGAGGTCAAACTCTCCCTCTTTGCTGACGACATGATCTTATACTTAGAGAACCCCAAAAACTCAAGCATAAGTCTCCTGGAAGTCATCCAGAAATACAGTAATGTCTCAGTATATAAAATCGATGTGCAGAAATCAGTTGCCTTTGTATACGCCAATAACAGTCAAGATGAGAGGCTAATTAAGGACATAACTCCCTTCACCATAGCTTCAAAGAAAATGAAATACCTAGGAATATATCTAACAAAGGAGGTGAAGGACCTCTGTAAAGAAAATTATGAAATCCTAAGAAAGGAAATAGCAGAGGACTTTAACAAATGGAAGAACATGCCATGCTCATCGCTGGGAAGAATCAACAATGTTAACATGTCTATACTTCCCAAAGCAATCTACCTATTCAATGCCATTCCTATCAAAGTACCTACATCATATTTTCAAGATTTGGAAAAAATGATTCTGCGTTTTATATGGAACCAGAAAAAACCCCGTATAGCTAAGGCAGTTCTTAGAAATAAAAATAAAGCTGGGGGCATCACCATACCAGATTTTAGTCTGTACTACAAAGACATAGTGCTCAAGACAGCATGGTACTGGCACAAAATAGAGACACAGACATTTGGAATTGAATAGAAAACCAAGAAATGAAACTAACATCTGACAACCACCTAATCTTCGATAAAGCAAACAAGAACATACACTGGGGAAAAGACTCCCTATTCAATAAATGGCGCTGGGAGAACTGGATATCCACTGTAAAAGACTGAAACTGGATCCACACCTTTCTCCACTCACAACAATTGATTCAAGATGGATAAAGGACTTAAATTTAAGGCATGAAACAATAAAAATTCCCAAAGAAAGCATAGCTAAAACACTGGAAGATATTGGCCTGGGGAAAGACTTCATAAAGAAGACTGCCATGGCAAATGCAACAATAAAAATAAACAAATGAAAATATGTCAAAATAAATAAATAAACAAATGAGACTTAATTAAACTAAAAAGTTTCTGAACAGCTAAGGAGACAACAACCAAAGCAAATAGACAACCTACACAATGGGAAAGGATATTTGCATATTTTCAATCAGACAAAAGCTTAGTAACTAGGATCTACAGAGAACTCAAATTAATCCAAATGAAAAAAGCCAACAATCCCATATATCAATGAGCAAGAGACATGAATAGAACCTTCTATAAAGAAGACAGACGAATAGCTAATAAACATGAAAAAATGTTCATCATCCCTAATTACTAGAGAAATGCAAATCAAAACCACGCTGAGATACCCCCAACGCCAGTGAGAATGGCCCACATCACAAACTCTCAAAACTGCAGATGCTGGCGTGGATGTGGAGAGAAGGGAACACTATTACACTGCTGGTGGGACTGCAAACTAATACAACCTTTTTGGAAGGAAGTATGGAAAAACCTCAAAGCACTCAAGCTAGACCTCCCATTTGATCCTGCAATCCCATTACTGGGCATCTATCCAGAAGGAAAAAATCCTTTTATCATAAGGACACTTGCACTAGACTGTTTATTGCAGCCCAATTTACAATCGCCAAAATGTGGAAACAGCCTAAATGCCCACCAACCCAGGAATGGATTAACAAGCTGTGGTATATGTACACCATGGAATACTATTCAGCCATTAAAAAAAATGGAGACTTTACATCTTTTGTATTAACCTGAATGGAAGTGGAACACATTATTCTTAGTACAGCATCACAAGAATGGAGAAGCATGAATCCTATGTACTCAATTTTGATATGAGGACAATTAAGGACACGGTGGAGGTTGGGGAAGGGGAGAGCAGAGAGAGAAAGAAGGAGGGAAGAGTGGGGAAAGGAAGAGCCAAGAGAGGGAAGGATGGAGGTGGGTGGGGCCTTGGTGTGTGCCACACCTTTTGGGGACAATACACGATTGTAAAAGGGACTTTACCTAACAAATGCAATCAGTGCAACCTGGTTTCTTGTACCCTCAATGAATCCTCAACAATTTAAAAAAAAAAAAAAGAAAAGAACCTGTATTTCAACTTTTGACCTTGCTGCTAAAAGCTGTGTTTGGGGGTAGTGCCCTGGCCAAAAACTGCAAAAGAAAAAAAGCTGTGTTTGGGATCTTGGAAGAATCACTTAACTTTTATGGGTCTTAGTTCTCTTATCTATTAAATGGTTAATAATAGCATATAAGGATCCTTCAATTTTAGAATTCTATGATTCTGTGATTTGAAAAGTTATTATCAAGGAGTAGGGCGCTGGTCCCATATGCCGGAGGTGGCGGGTTCAAACCCAGCCCCAGCCAAAAAAAAAAAAAAAAAAAGAAAGAACAAAGATCTTTTACCATCTGCTCAACCAGAGCCCACAGAGAGGAAGACTGGGAGCCCGACTGATACACAAATACCGATCATCGTGTTCCATTTGGCTGTGGTAGTCAGTATATTGACGGACAGTACAGGTGTGTAGCCTAGGAGCAATAGACTATGCCATGCGGTTTGGCCTTTCTGACTGATTAAGACACTTCTTTTTGGGAGGCGGAGCAAGATGGCAGCCGAGTAACAGCTTCCTTGCATCTGGGCACCGTGAGTCTGGGGAGATAGGACTCCAGGCATCTCTGGCTGGTGGGAACTGCCTATCATCACTCCTATGAGGATACAGGGAGTCAGCGAGAGACTTCTGGACCCCAAGAGGAGGACTAAAACCGTGGAAAACCGGCAAGTGGTCGCGTGTGTTCAATCCGTCTAAACCCGCCCACAACTGTAAGTTCAGTAGCAGCGAGACTGCAAACCAGAAAGGCCTTACCTGTGAACTGTTTTGGTGTCCTTGGACTTGGCACTGAGTTGAACTGCCTTGGGGAAGGCCTGAGCGGGAGTGCGGAGAACTTTGGCCATTGTCTAGGGCCCCAGTCTGAGCCGCTGAGCCAGACAGAGCTAATAGTGTTTGGCGGTGGGTCACACGGATCCATTGTCAGTGATCTACCCCGGCAAGCTCCGCCCTCAGGGTCGCAGAGCTAGAAACGGGTGGGAGCTGGTAACCCAGCAACCAAGTAGCCTAAGGGTGGGGTCTGAGCCGCCTTGCAGCCCTAACCCTCAGGGGCAGAGTGAGACCAGTTTTGGCACACTGGGTAAGTGGATAGCCACTTCAGCAGCGATTCCAGCCAGAAAGCTGGGAAAGCTTCTGCTCAGCAAGTTTACAAGTTCAAAGTGCCTTTTAAGTAGGCTGAAGAGAGATTTAGGGTGTCTACCTGCTGGGGTTTGAGAAATCAGCAGCCTCCAGTCGTATCAGAACTGTGACTAATATCTCATACCCCAGAAGACCACGTGTTGCCCAGACAATATTCAATAACATGTACACACTGCTTTGTTTTTGGTTGTGTATTTTTTTCTTTTTTTTTTTTTTTTGTTTGGTTGTTATTTTTTGTTTGTTTATTTTGACGTTGCTGATGTTCTTTTGTTTTTTTAATTTCAATCTTTTCCACACAGATCCCTTTTTCTTTCTCAATTTTCCTAGTTTAATTATAATTTCCCATTGCTGCCTTTTTTAATAACTTCAACTTCATTTTTGCTAGTGTTTCTACCGATATAATTTGGTTTTTCACCCAATTTTATCCCTGTAAAGTTTTCTGTTTGCTTGTTTTGGTTTGATTTATAGCATTTTTGTCTTTCCTCTCTACTTGGTGGAGGTGGGGTACTGTGTCTGACCGGGTTAGCAAAGAGCTGCTGACCTCAAGGGAACCACGCAACTGGGCACCCCCAGAAGGTGGGGTTTTTTAAGGTTGTGTCAAAGTACCCTACTGTACACCTATATAGCCCTGTCTCCCTCTTTCTGTGCCTCTCTTCTTTTTGTCAATATTCCTTATCCCCACCCCCTCTCCTTTCTCTATCTTTCTTTTTTTCTTATCACTCGGTCCTCCTTTCTTTCATCCCCTTTTTTTTGCTCTTCAACCTTCTCACCCTTCTGGTCCTGTAACCCTTAGTCCACAGGCACAAGAACTTAAAGAGCAAGAGGAAGTGAAAGGAAAATTAGGGCAAGGAAACAGATAAAAGAAATCACTCATGAGGAAGAATCAGCAGAAAACTCCAGGCAACATGAAGAACCAGTCTAGAACAACCCCACCAAGGGACCATGAGGTAGCTACTGCAGATGATTCCACCAGTATAGAAATGTTAGGAATGACAGAAAGGGAATTTAGAATACACATGTTGAAAACAATGAAAGAAATGATGGAAACAATGAAGGAAATTGCTAATAAAGTGGAAAATAACCAAAAGGAAATCCAAAAACAGAATCAAATAAGAGATGAACGTTATGAAGAATATAAAAAGGATATAGCAGACCTGAAGGAACTGAAACAGTCAATTAGGGAACTTAAAGATGCAATGGAAAGTATCAGCAACAGGTTAGACCATGCAGAAGAAAGAATTTCAGAGGCAGAAAACAAAGTTCTTGAGATAACTCAGATAGTAAAAGAGGCAGAAAAGAAGAGAGAGAAAGCAGAACGTTCACTGTCAGAATTATGGGACTTTATGAAGCGTTCCAACATACGAGTTATAGGAATTCCAGAAGGGGAAGAAGAATGCCCCAGAGGAATGGAAGCCATACTAGAGAATATTATAAAAGAAAATTTCCCAAATATCACCAAAGATTCTGACACGCTGCTTTCAGAGGGATATCGGACCCCGGGTCGCCTCAACTCTAACCGAGCTTCTCCAAGACACATTGTGATGAACCTGTCCAAAGTCAAGACAAAAGAAAAGATTCTGCAAGCTGCCAGGAGTAAGCGCCAGTTGACCTACAGGGGCAAATCCATCAGAGTGACCGCAGACTTCTCTAATGAAACTTTCCAAGCAAGAAGACAATGGTCATCTACCTTTAATCTACTTAAACAGAACAATTTTCAGCCCAGAATTCTGTACCCTGCTAAGCTAAGCTTCAAAATTGACGGAGAAATCAAATCATTTATGGATATACAAACATTGAGGAAATTTGCCACAACAAGACCAGCTCTACAGGAAATACTTCAACCTGTTCTGCACACTGACCACCACAATGGATCAGCAGCAAAGTAAGAACTCAGAAATCAAAGGACAGAACCTAACCTCCACACTGATGCAAAAGATAAAACTAAGCAATGGACTCTCACCAAATAAGATGAATAGAATACTACCACACTTATCAATTATCTCCATAAATGTTAATGGCTTGAATTCCCCACTGAAGAGACATAGATTGGCTGACTGGATTAAAAAACACAAGCCATCCATTTGCTGTCTGCAAGAACCACACCTGGCTTCAAAAGACAAATTAAAGCTCCGAGTCAAGGGTTGCAAGACAATTTTTCAGGCAAATGGAATTCAGAAGTAAAGAGGAGTTGCAATCTTATTTTCAGATACATGTGGATTTAAAGCAACTAAAGTCAAAAAAGACAAAGATGGTCACTTTATATTGGTCAAGGGAAAACTACAACAAGAAGACATTTCAATTCTAAATATTTATGCACCCAATTTAAATGCTCCCAGATTCTTGAAGCAGACCTTACTCAGTCTGAGCAATATGATATCTGATAATACCATCATAACAGGGGACTTTAACACACCTCTTACAGAGCTGGACAGATCCTCTAAACAGAAATTAAACAAAGATGTAAGATATTTAAATGAGACCCTAGAACAACTATGCTTGATAGACGTATATAGAACACTCCATCCCAAAGATAAAGAATATACATTCTTCTCATCACCCCATGGAACATTCTCCAAAATTGATCATATCCTGGGACACAAAACAAATATCAACAGAATCAAAAGAATTGAAATTTTACCTTGTATCTTTTCAGACCATAAGGCACTAAAGGTGGAACTCAACTCTAACAAAAATGCTCGACCCCACCCAAAGGCATGGAAATTAAACAACCTTCTGTTGAATAACAGATGGGTGAAGGAAGAAATAAAACAGGAAATCATTAACTTCCTTGAGCATAACAACAATGAAGACACAAGCTACCAAAACCTGTGGGATACTGCAAAAGCAGTTTTGAGAGGAAAATTCATCGCTTTAGATGCCTACATTCGAAAAACAGAAAGAGAGCACATCAACAATCTCACAAGAGATCTTATGGAATTGGAAAAAGAAGAACAATCTAAGCCTAAACTCAGTAGAAGAAAAGAAATATCCAAAATCAAATCAGAGATCAATGAAATTGAAAACAAAAGAATCATTCAGAAAATTAATGAAACAAGGAGTTGGTTTTTTGAAAAATTAAATAAAATAGATAAACCATTGGCCAGACTAACTAGAAATAGAAAAGTAAAATCTCTAATAACCTCAATCAGAAACGATAAAGGGGAAATAACAACTGATCCCACAGAGATACAAGAGATCATCTCTGAATACTACCAGAAACTCTATGCCCAGAAATTTGACAATGTGAAGGAAATGGATCAATATTTGGAATCACACCCTCTCCCTAGACTTAGCCAGGAAGAAATAGACCTCCTGAACAGACCAACTTCAAGCACTGAGATCAAAGAAACAATAAAAAAGCTTCCAACTAAAAAATGCCCTGGTCCAGATGGCTTCACTCCAGAATTCTATCAAACCTTCAAGGAAGAGCTTATTCCTGTACTGCAGAAATTATTCCAAAAAACTGAGGAAGAAGGAATCTTCCCCAACACATTCTATGAAGCAAACATCACCCTGATACCAAAACCAGGAAAAGACCCAAGCAAAAAGGAGAATTTCAGACCAATCTCACTCATGAATATAGATGGAAAAATTCTCAACAAAATCCTAGCCAACAGATTACAGCTTATCATCAAAAAAGTCATTCATCATGATCAAGTAGGCTACATCCCAGGGATGCAGGGCTGGTTTAACATACGCAAGTCCATAAACGTTATCCACCATATTAACAGAGGCAAAAATAAAGATCATATGATCCTCTCAATAGATGCAGAAAAAGCATTTGATAAAATCCAGCATCCTTTTCTAATTAGAACGCTGAAGAGTATAGGCATAGGTGGCACATTTCTAAAACTGATTGAAGCTATCTATGATAAACCCACAGCCAATATTTTACTGAATGGAGTAAAACTGAAAGCTTTTCCTCTTAGAACTGGAACCAGACAAGGTTGTCCTCTGTCACCTTTACTATTCAACATAGTGCTGGAAGTTCTAGCCAATACAATTAGGCAAGACAAGGAAATCAAGGGAATACAAATGGGAGCAGAGGAGGTCAAACTCTCCCTCTTTGCTGACGACATGATCTTATACTTAGAGAACCCCAAAGACTCAACCACAAGACTCCTAGAAGTCATCAAAAAATACAGTAATGTTTCAGGATACAAAATCAATGTCCACAAGTCAGTAGCCTTTGTATACACCAATAACAGTCAAGATGAGAAGCTAATTAAGGACACAACTCCCTTCACCACAGTTTCAAAGAAAATGAAATACCTAGGAATATACCTAACGAAGGAGGTGAAGGACCTCTATAAAGAAAACTATGAACTCCTCAGAAAGGAAATAGCAGAGGATATTAACAAATGGAAGAACATACCATGCTCATGGATGGGAAGAATTAACATTGTTAAAATGTCTATACTTCCCAAAGCAATCTACCTATTCAACGCCATTCCTATCAAAGTACCTAGATCGTACTTTCAAGATTTGGAAAAAATGATTCTGCGTTTTGTATGGAACCGGGAAAAACCCCGTATAGCTAAGGCAGTTCTTAGTAACAAAAATAAAGCTGGGGGCATCAGCATACCAGATTTTAGTCTGTACTACAAAGCCATAGTGGTCAAGACAGCATGGTACTGGCACAAAAACAGAGACATAGACACTTGGAATCGAATTGAACACCAAGAAATGAAACTAACATCTTACAACCACCTAATCTTCCATAAACCAAACAAGAACTTACCTTGGGGGAAAGACTCCCTATTCAATAAATGGTGTTGGGAGAATTGGATGTCTACATGTAAAAGACTGAAACTGGACCCACACCTTTCCCCACTCACAAAAATTGATTCAAGATGGATAAAGGACTTAAATTTAAGGCATGAAACAATAAAAATCCTCCAAGAAAGCATAGGAAAAACACTGGAAGATATTGGCCTGGGGGAAGACTTCATGAAGAAGACTGCCATGGCAATTGCAACAACAACAAAAATAAACAAATGGGACTTCATTAAACTGAAAAGCTTCTGTACAGCTAAGGAGACAATAACCAAAGCAAAGAGACAACCTACACAATGGGAAAGGATATTTGCATATTTCAATCAGACAAAAGCTTGATAACCAGGATCTATAGAGAACTCAAATTAATCCACATGAAAAAAGCCAACAATCCCTTATATCAATGGGCAAGAGACATGAATAGAACTTTCTCTAAAGATGACAGACGAATGGCTAACAAACACATGAAAAAATGTTCATCATCTCTATATATTAGAGAAATGCAAATCAAAACAACCCTGAGATATCATCTAACCCCAGTGAGAATGGCCCACATCACAAAATCTCAAAACTGCAGATGCTGGCGTGGATGTGGAGAGAAGGGAACACTTTTACACTGCTGGTGGGACTCCAAACTAGTACAACCTTTCTGGAAGGAAGTATGGAGAAACCTCAAAGCACTCAACCTAGACCTCCCATTCAATCCTGCAATCCCATTACTGGGCATCTACCCAGAAGGAAAAAAATCCTTTTATCATAAGGACACTTGTACTAGACTGTTTATTGCAGCTCAATTTACTGTTGCTAAAATGTGGAAACAGCCTAAATGCCCACCAACCCAGGAATGGATTAACAAGCTGTGGTATATGTATACCATGGAATACTATTCAGCCATTAAAAAAAATGGAGACTTTACATCTTTCGTATTAACCTGGATGGACGTGGAAGACATTATTCTTAGTAAAGCATCACAAAAATGGAGAAGCATGAATCCTATGTACTCAATTTTGATATGAGGACAATTAATGACAAGGTTATGGGGGGGGAAGCAGAAAGAGGGATGGAGGGAGGGGGGTGGGGCCTTAGTGTGTGTCACACTTTATGGGGGCAAGACATGATTGCAAGAGGGACTTTACCTAACAATTGCAATCAGTGTAACTGGCTTATTGTACCCTCAATGAATCCCCAACAATAAAAAAAAAAAAAAAAAAAAAAAAAAGTTATTATCTAGAAAAGCACTCAGAAAAACTTTAGATTAAGTGTGATGCTGTTACTATTACTTTAGGTAGTGGGTTTTCATTTCCTTTAAGATAGATGAGCTATAGGAGGTGTGTTTCTCAATCTCATTCCTCTTCCTATGGCTTAGTTTGGGGCTTTGGCTTTCATTCTCTGTTTCCATTAGACAACTAAGCAGAGCATTATCTCACTTTTCTCCTTTTACTAGGCAGTCACAGCTTTCTTCCTTAAGACTTCCAACCAATCCTCCTGTCCACAACTTCTACAGTTGTTAAGACTCCCAAATGAATCCAATAGAACTTCTAAACTGTATGAGATTGTTTTCATATTTCAGTTATATCAGAGATCAGTTAAAGTACAATATGCACAAGCAAAGCAGCCCAAGAGGCTAATACCCAAAATAAATTAATCATCTCTAATGTCCCAATACCAGCCTTAACTCTACATCTGTACCATGCTCATCTCCTTCCCACTTCGGCAATGTTCTTCCAGGCAAACAATAAATTGGTGTTCTGGGTCCCATCCCCTCTGACATTCTCAGGTACCTTTAGCACTGATGACCATTTTTTTCATCTGTGTCTTCTAATTTTCTTTCTTTGCTGGATTAATTTTTATTAGCATTTACACATGTTAAACCTTAACCGTCTTAAAAACAAACAAAAATGCCTCCCTAGTCCTTACTTCACTTCTCTAGCTGCCAGCCACTCTCTCTCACCTCTTCACAGCTAAATTTATGGTCTCATTTTGTGCCTTTCTCATTCCTAGCACTTCAGACCCACTGAGCATTTTGCAAGTTCTTTGCACTGGCTCTGGAATCAAAGTGTACACTGGCTCCTTCATTCACACTGGCAAGCTTAGGCAAATTACTTCACCTCTGTGCCTGAGTTTTCTGGCTTGTTAAGGGGGGATACCAGCTCACTATATATACATGTTGAATAAATGAATCCAATGCAGAATTTATATTTTGAAAATATATTATTAACATTTCATTATAAAGGTAGCAAATAATCTAGGCATCCCATCCTTCCATTCCCTCTTATTACCTGTTGTTTAGTTATTTTATCTTTCATTACTGCCACCCCAGTGCTTAGCAATGATCAGAAAAGGACAGAAATTTAGATCACTGCAAGTACTATTTGATAAATGCTCACTGCAAACTTTTACCTAATGCAAGGAGAAAAACATGCTTAAAAACATTGTCTGGTAGGCTGGGCATGGTGGCTCATGCCTGTAATACTAGCACGGTGGGAAGCCGAGGCAGGTGGATTGCCTGAGCTCAGAAGTTTGAGACCAGACTGAACAAAAGCAAGACCACATCTCTAAAAATAGCCAGGCACTGTGACCGGTGCCTATAGTCCTAGCTACTCAGGAGGCTGAGGCAAGATAATCACTTGAGCTGGGCGGCGCCTGTGGCTCAAAGCAGTAGGGCGCCGGCCCCATATGCCGGAGGTGACGGGTTCAAGCCCAGCCCCAGCCAAAAATTGCAAAAAAAAAAAAAAAAAGAGGATCACTTGAGCCCAAGAGTTTGAATTTGCTGTGAGCTATGATGTTACAGCACTCCACCAAGGGTGACAAAAGTTGAAGCTCTGCCTGAGATAAATAAACAAACATACAAAAAAAATTGTCTGGTTTTCTCTTCTGTGTATTTTCCTAAACATTATATCAGTTTTGCCTGAAATGATCTGATAAAAATTGCCTTCCCATATTCCACTCTATTCATTTAGTAAACACATATTTGTCCTTCAAACCCCAGTTTAGACTTTAGTTCCCTGAGAAGCATTCCTAGACCACTTTTGTTTCACACTTTCATCTTCATTCAGTATGCCCAATGTACATTTAACAACTTCCACTGTGACATCTATTGCATGTGTATTTTGTAATAAAATCTCTTTATGTATGTTATGCTACTAGGCAATGCATTTCTTGAAGACAGGACAATGCCTTATTCAATTGTGCATATTAAACGCCTCTCTCTCTGTGGCCAGTCAGTAGTCATTCAGTGGATATTTATTTGAACTGGTACTAGAAAGCACCTAAGTTGATGACACTGGTTTAAGAAACAAAGTCCAATTCTATGAAAATGCTATTTCAATGTACTACAGGGACAAAGCCTTAAGTTCGATCAGGTCCCATTAATTTTTGATGATGCTGCAATTGCCGATGCGGTCTTCTTCATGCATTTATTAGTATTTATATACATTTAACAAATATTCTAAAATATTCTAAAAGAAGGCATGTTTTATTCTCTTGATTTTTAACTAATTAAAAAAACTGAAACATAGAGAAGTTAAATTACTTTAAATACTGACGCAAGCTTTTTGACCTATGAGTAATAATTTTTTTTAAAAAGATAAAAAATGTAATTACTTTTTTAACCGGGAAGATATTCACCAAGGCAATAGAAAAAATTATAGAAATTTCTTTAATAAATACAGTTCCATTAAGCAGCCTGCTGGAACATGGTGCAAAGAGAAAAGGTACATATTGGCTTTTTATAGTGTGGGTGTCCTGGTATTCTTAGGATCTTTCACCCACTCATGAGTCAGTTTTATATAACACTGTAACATATAATTTCCCTCCTACTCACAAGCTAACACTTCAGAGATAACATCTTACCATGAGTTATTTAAAGAATGTTAACTTGGAACATTTTAATATTTTACAAAATGTGCAAATAACCAAATTATTACTACCTCAGCATCAAGTTCTTTGGCTTCCAAAGCAACGTTCCAGTGTGTTTTAGTACTGTAAGAGTTCGGGGGACAATAATAAGAAAATATGCAAATTGTTCCACTGTTACCAAATATAACTTTATTTAAAATCTAGGTATTTAATAGCCGGGCGTTGTGGCGGGCGCTTACTGGGGAGGCTGAGGCAAGAGAATCACTTAAGTCCAGGAGTTGGAGGTTGCTGTGAGCTGTGTGAGGCCACGGCACTTTACCGAGGGCAATAAAGTGAGATTCTGTCTCTATAAAAAAAAAAAAAAAAAATCTAGGTACTTTAGCTAGTACTTTAACTAGTCATTTCTGTACACAGAGAAAAATCAAGAAATTAGATAGTGATTTAGCAACTATTCTTTGAGGAATTATTTCTGTGGCTACTAAAGATAGTTAAGTAACAGGGTTTGAGAAAGCAGGATTGATTTGAGTTTTTCCACAGTAGATCAAATATTCTATTTCTGGAATAGGGTAATTTGAAAGAATATGCATAAAATCAGGTTACCACAAATACAAAAGAACCAGATCTTTTTTGTTGCTTATGCTAAAATTCTTAAAGCATTACCAAAAAATCACTTGTTCCATGAGTAAATTTTAGAAATCATTTTTATACCGAGACATTTTCCATTTAATTATTTATCATGAGGAGACAACATCAGTTTTCTTTCATTGGGAGGAAGAAGTCTCCTACAGAAAGACAGAAACGTAGACAGAAATGAAGAAATGCAATTTAAAACAGCAAATAGATATAAGAATGAGTCTTCCCTCGGACTTTAGAGACTCAATAGCATTATAAAGAAAAACTCAAACTTTATATACGATGAGAAACTAATTTAAAATGAAACATACTATAACCTTGTGGTACATGAATTACTTCCATCGTATACAGTCTACTGGAATTAGACATACCCTAATTAAAGTCCACAGATGTTACACAAATCCTGGGATTATTTCAGGATGCTAAGAGTGACCCTACATGACTCTATTTTTCCCTAATCCTGATTCATGACATATCAGAATCTATAGCATTAAACAGACTGCCAGGTCAGTATTTTATTGTAACATGAATCTGCAATATTCTCATAGAAGGCAGAGTGGTAGAAAAGAAAGAGTCAAAAAGAAATAGCTTCAAATATCAATTACCACTTTTATTAGCTTTGAAGTCTTATATTTCAGACAAATTATCCTGAGAATTGAGCAAACAAGAGGCTGCTAATAAACTTGTTATAAACAAGCCTGTTTGAGACTTGCTTTCTTTACAAGTAAAAGACAGCTACTAATAAGTTTATACCTCAAAGGGTCATAGCCTTATACATATAAAGCTTTTAGCCTATAATATGTACTTTTGAAAATCATATTCATTCCTATGCCCTAAGAATATGGATGATTCAATATTACTAGCACAGGTGTATAACATAAAATACACCATTTAAAATACTATAAATGCCGGGTGGCGCCTGTGGCTCAAAGGAGTAGGGTGCCAGAGGTGGTGGGTTCAAACCCAGCCCCAGCCAAAAACTGCAAAAAAAAAAAACAAAACTGAAAATACCAGTTAATAGTATTAAGTGTACTCACTTTGTTGCACAACCATCACCACTACCCATTTCCTGAATTTTATCATCCAAAACTGAAGCTTTGTTTCCATTAAACAATAATTTTCATGACATCCCCCTTCTCCCTATCCCCGGTGACTAACTTCTATTTTCTATCCCCATGAGTTTGACTTGCAACCTCAAACCTTTGGGCTCAAGCGATTCTCTTGCCTCACCCTCACAAAGAAGCTGGGACTCCAGGCACTGGCCACAAAGCCCAGTTTTTTTTTTGTTTGTTTGTTTTTTTTGGTTGTAGTTGTCATTGTTGTTTGGCAGGCCCAAAATGAGCTTGAACCCACCAGCTCTGGTGTATGTGGCTGGCGCCCTAGCTGCTGAGCTACAGGTGCCAAGCCAAGTTTGACTTTTTTTAGATACACAATATTTTTTCTTCAATTACACTGGCCATACTTGGTAAGTAAGAGCAATCCATCTCCTATCAAAAAACTTTAAATTTACATATGCATACATGCATACCAAGAGCATAAAAACTTTTATATATATGTTTAAAGACTCTTGAGTTGGAAAAAGGACACCATTTATTGATCAATTTTGTGGTGTAATGGGAAACTATTAATATTGCCCACCTGGTACTCTTTGTTAAGTAATAAGCAGGAGTATACATATAAAAGGACTCAGATAATGAACATTCCTGTCTCAAGATAATTGGTATTATGCTAAAAAATATGTAGGTACATGTTAGATTTTTTAAATATGTTTTCATAATTTTGTATCATTCCACATCCTTACGTAAGCCAACAGCATTAATCTGGTATCTACAAACAGATAATGTCTTCTTGATATTAGTCTTAATAGAATGAAGGTCAGTGTCAAATACTTTTGGGGATGGCTAAGACATGATGGCCATCTTTCTTTATGGCCCCTGGGTGGCAGTGTAGCCCAGACCAGTAGACATCACCTTCTTAGATGGAGAGCAAAATTACCCCATTTATAGCTTACCTTGCCTGATAGATAAACACACTTTAAAAAACTAATATAAGCAAATAAAATCAAAAGCAGTTAGTTTCATTTCAGTTTTAGTAAAGAATAAAAAAGCACTGGATTCTGCCAAATGTTTTACTCAACCCAACAATAGCCTTGAATTTCCTCTTACAAGAGCATGCATACTGAAATATCTTCAAGAATATATGTGATATAGTTTAAATATAGTACAGTTATTAGAATAATACTGAAAGTTAAATATTCAGAGATCCAAAGTTATTTGTTTGAAGGTAGGTTAAAAAGGGGGTTATACATACTAGCATACAAATACATAAACCCCAAATTAAAACCTACCACTCTCCTATTACCATTCACACACTGAATTTCAGTAGGATATTGGCCATGTGCATCTAGCCTTCATGAGTAGATAAGAACCCTGGCATTTCTGTTCTGCAGATTAAAAGGCAGTTCCACATTATATTTCATTTGTTGGTTTCCTTACTTCCTAATGAAATCTGCTATTCATTTCCCCAGTGGCCAGTTTTAATTGCTGCTAGAAAGGTAACACAATTTTCTGTATTTTGTCACTATTTCCCAAATTCTATTTTCCAAATAGAATAAAGAGACCCTTCCATACACAGATTATACTTATACACGACGTAGTCACTTAACACTGAGGTTTCAGTTATTCCATCTTTACTACTACAGAGAAAAGATCCTCCCCTAGACCTCCATCTACTTCTCTGTCTGCAGTCATTCTGAAACCATAAGGTTTGCAGAGATGATTTACCCATTTATAAATACAGTAGAACCTCTAAAAGTTGACCACCCAAGGAACTGTAACAAACTAGTCAACATAAAGGAGGTGGTCAACACAAGGAACTAGAACTAGTGCACTGATACCCGCCTTTGGTGCATGTCTGGTCTATGATAATTAGGTCAACTTAAGGATGTGGTCAATGTGGGAGGTGGTCAAGGAGGAGGTTCTTTTGTATTTAAATAACTCACAATACTTAAATCTAAAAATTCTTGACTATCTCTTTTGAACTGGACATTACATTGTCATACTCAATTTTATAGAGTTTTTTTTTTTTTTTTTATTGTTGGGGATTCATTGAGGGTAAAATAAGCCAGGTTACACTGATTGCAATTATTAGGTAAAGTCCCTCTTGCAATCATGTCTTGCCCCCATAAAGTGTGACACACACCAAGGCCCCCACACCCCTGCCTCCGTCCCTCCTTCTACTTCCCCCCCCATAACCTTAATTGTCATTAATTGTCCTCATATCAAAATTGAGTACATAGGATTCAGCCTTTTCCATTCTTGTGATGCTTTACTAAGAATAATGTCTTCCACTTCCATCCAGGTTAATATGAAGGATGTAAAGTCTCCATTTTTTTTAATGGCTGAATAGTATTCCATGGTATACATATACCACAGCTTGTTAATCCATTCCTCAGTTGGTGGGCATTTAGGCTGTTTCCACATTTTGGCGATTGTAAATTGAGCTGCAATAAACAGTCTAGTACAAGTGTCCTTATGATAAAAGGATTTTTTTCCTTCTGGGTAGATGCCCAGTAATGGGACTGCAGGATCAAATGGGAGGTCCAGCTTGAGTGCTTTGAGGTTTCTCCATACTTCCTTCCAGAAAGGTTGTACTAGTTTGCAGTCCCACCAGCAGTGTAAAAGTGTTCCCTTCTCTCCACATCCATGCCAGCATCTGCAGTTTTGAGATTTTGTGATGTGGGCCATTCTCACTGGGGTTAGATGATATCTCAGGGTTGTTTTGATTTGCATTTCTCTAATATATAGAGATGATGAACATTTTTTCATGTGTTTGTTAGCCATTTGTCTGTCATCTTTAGAGAAAGTTCTATTCATGTCTCTTGCCCATTGATATATGGGATTGTTGGCTTTTTTCATGTGGATTAATTTGAGTTCTCTATAGATCCTAGTTATTAAGCTTTTGTCTGATTGAAAATATGCAAATATCCTTTCCCATTGTGTAGGTTGTCTCTTTGCTTTGGTTATTGTCTCCTTAGCTGTACAGAAGCTTTTCAGTTTAATGAAGTCCCATTTGTTTATTTTTGTTGTTGCAATTGCCATGGCAGTCTTCTTCATGAAGTCTTTCCCCAGGCCAATATCTTCCAGTGTTTTTCCTATGCTTTCTTGGAGGATTTTTATTGTTTCATGCTTTAAATTTAAGTCCTTTATCCATCTTGAATCAATTTTTGTGAGTGGGGAAAGGTGTGGGTCCAGTTTCAGTCTTTTACATGTAGACATCCAGTTCTCCCAACACCATTTATTGAATAGGGAGTCTTTCCCCCAAGGTATGTTCTTGTTTGGTTTATCGAAGATTAGGTGGTTGTAAGATGTTAGTTTCATTTCTTGGTTTTCAATTGGATTCCAAGGGTCTATGTCTCTGTTTTTGTGCCAGTACCATGCTGTGCCAGTACTATGGCTTTGAAGTACAGACTAAAATCTGGTATGCTGATGCCCCCAGCTTTATTTTTATTACAAAGAACTGCCTTAGCTATACGGGTTTTTTTCCGGTTCCATACAAAACGCAGAATCATTTTTTCCAAATCTTGAAAGTACGATGTTGGTATTTTGATAGGAATGGCATTGAATAGGTAGATTGCTTTGGGAAGTATAGACATTTTAACAATGTTGATTCTTCGCGACCATCAGCATGGTATGTTCTTCCATTTGTTAATATCCTCTGCTATTTCCTTTCTGTGGATTTCACAGTTTCCTTTATAGAGGTCCTTTACCTCCTTCATTAGGTATATTCCTAGGTATTTCATTTTCTTTGAGACTATGGTGAAGGGAGTTGTGTCCTTAATTAGCTTCTCATCTTGACTGTTATTGGTATATACAAAGGCTACTGACTTGTGGACATTGATTTTATATCCTGAAACATTACTGTATTTTTTGATGACTTCTAGGAGTCTTATGGTTGAGTCTTTGGGGCTCTCTAAGTATAAGATCATGTCGTCAGCAAAGAGGAAGAGTTTGACCTCCTCTGCTCCCATTTGGATTCCCTTTATTTACTTGTCTTCCCTAATTGTATTGGCTAGAACTTCCAGCACTATGTTGAACAGTAAAGGTGACAGAGGACAACCTTGTCTGGTTCCAGTTCTAAGAGGAAAAGCTTTCAGTTTTACTCCATTCAGTAAAATATTGGCTGTGGGTTTGTCATAGATAGCTTCAATCAGTTTTAGAAATGTGCCACCTATGCCTATACTCTTCAGTGTTCTAATTAGAAAAGGATGCTGGATTTTATCAAATGCTTTTTCTGCATCTATTGAGAGGATCATGTGATCTTTATTGTTGTCTCTGTTAATATGGTGGATAACGTTTATGGACTTGCATATGTTAAAACAGCCCTGCATCCCTGGGATGAAGCCTACTTGATCATGATGAATGACTTTTTGATGATAAGCTGTAATCTATTGGCTAGGATTTTGTTGAGAATTTTTCCATCTATATTCATGAGTGAGATTGGTCTGAAATTCTCCTTTTTGTTTGGGTCTTTTCCTGGTTTTGGTATCAGGGTGATGTTGGCTTCATAGAATGTGTTGGGGGAAGATTCCTTCTTCCTCAATTTTTGGGAATAATTTCTGCAGTACAGGAATAAGCTCTTCCTTGAAGGTTTGATACAATTCTGGAATGAAGCCATCTGGACCAGGGCATTTTTTTGGTTGGAAGATTTTTTATTGTTTCTTTGATCTCAGTGCTTGAAATTGGTCTGTTCAGGAGCTCTATTTCTTCCTGGCTGAGTCTAGGGAGAGGGTGTGATTCCAAATACTGATCCATTTCCTTCACATTGTGAAATTTCTGGGCGTAGAGTTTCTGGTAGTATTCAGAGATGATCTCTTGTATCTCTGTGGGATCAGTTGTTATTTCCCCTTTATCATTTCTGATTGAGGTTACTAGAGATTTTACTCTTCTATTCCTCGTTAGTCTGGCCAATGGTTTATCTATTTTATTTATTTTTTCAAAAAACCAACTCCATGTTTCATTAATTTTCTGAATTATTCTTTTGTTTTCAATTTCATTGATCTCTGATTTGATTTTGGATATTTCTTTTCTTCTACTGAGTTTAGGCTTAGATTGTTCTTCTTTTTCCAATTCCATAAGATCTCTTGTGAGATTGTTGATGCGCTCTCTTTCTGTTTTTCGAATGTAGGCATCTAAAGTGATGACTTTTCTCCTCAAAACTGCTTTTGCAGTATCCCACAGGTTTTGGTAGCTTGTGTCTTCATTGTTGTCATGCTCAAGGAAGTTAATGATTTCCTGTTTTATTTCTTCCTGAACCCATCTGTTATTCAACAGAAGATTGTTTAATTTCCATGCCTTTGGGTGGGGTCGAGCATTTTTGTTAGAGTTGAGTTCCACCTTTAGTGCCTTATGGTCTGAGAAGATACGAGGTAAAATTTCAATTCTTTTCATTCTGTTGATATTTGTTTTGTGTCCCAGGATATGATCAATTTTGGAGAATGTTCCATGGGGTGATGAGAAGAATGTATATTCTTTATCTTTGTGGTGGAGTGTTCTATATGCGTCAATCAAGCACAGTTGTTCTAGATTCATTTAAATCTCTTATATCTTTGTTTAATTTCTGTTCAGAGGATCTGTCCAGCTCTGTAAGAGGAGTGTTAAGGTCCCCTGTTATTATGGTATTATCAGATATCATATTGCTCAGACTGAGTAAGGTCTGTTTCAAGAATCTGGGAGCATTTAAATTTGGTGCATAAATATTTAGAATTGAAACGTCTTCTTGTTGTATTTTTCCCTTGACCAATATAAAGTGACCATCTTTGTCTTTTTTGACTTTAGTTGCTTTAAATCCACATGTATCTGAAAATAAGATTGCAACTCCTCTTTTCTTCTGAATGCCATTTGCCTGAAAAATTGTCTTCCAACCCTTGACTCAGAGCTTTAATTTATCTTTTGAAGCCAGGTGTGTTTCTTGCAGACAGCAAATGGATGGCTTGTGTTTTTTAATCCAGTCAGCCAATCTGTGTCTCTTCAGTGGGGAATTCAAGCCATTAACATTTATGGAGATAATTGATAAGTGTGGTAGTATTCTATTCGTCTTATTTTGTGAGAGTCCATTGCTTAGTTTTGTCTTTTGCATCAGTGAGGAGGTTAGGTTCTGTCCTTTAATTTCTGAGTTCTTACTTTGCTGCTGATCCATTGTGGTGGTCAGTGTGCAGAACAGGTTGAAGTATTTCCTGTAGTGCTGGTCTTGTTGTGGCGAATTTCCTCAATGTTTTTATAACCGTAAATGTTTTGATGTCTCCGTCAATTTTTAAGCTTAGCTTAGCAGGGTACAGAATTCTGGGCTGAAAATTGTTCTGTTTAAGTAGATTAAAGGTAGATGACCATTGTCTTCTTGCTTGGAAAGTTTCATTAGAGAAGTCTGCGGTAACTCTGATGGATTTGCCCCTGTAGGTCAACTGGCGCTTACTCCTGGCAGCTTGCAGAATCTTTTCTTTTGTCTTGACTTTGGACAGGTTCATCACAATGTGTCTTGGAGAAGCTCGGTTAGAGTTGAGGTGACCCGGGGTCCGATATCCCTCTGAAAGCAGTGTGTCAGAATCTTTGGTGATGTTTGGGAAATTTTCTTTTATAATATTCTCTAGTATGGCTTCCATTCCTCTGGGGCATTCTTCTTCCCCTTCTGGAATTCCTATATCTTGTATGTTGGAACACTTCATAAAGTCCCATAATTCTGACAGTGAACGTTCTGCTTTCTCTCTCTTCTTTTCTGCCTCTTTTACTATCTGAGTTATCTCAAGAACTGTCTTCTACCTCTGAAATTCTTTCTTCTGCATGGTCTAACCTGTTGCTGATACTTTCCATTGCATCTTTAAGTTCCCTAATTGACTGTTTCAGTTCCTTCAGCTCTGCTATATCCTTTTTATATTCTTCTTATCGTTCATCTCTGATTTGATTCTGTTTTTGGATTTCCTTTTGGTTATTTTCCACTTTATTAGCAGTTTCCTTCATTGTTTCCATCACTTCTTTCATTGTTTTCAACATGTGTATTCTAAATTCCCTTTCTGTCATTCCTAACATTTCTTTATAGGTGGAATCCTCTGCAGTAGCTACCTCATGGTCCCTTGGTGTAGTTGTTCTGGACTGGTTCTTCATGTTGCCTGGAGTTTTCTGATTCTTCCTCATGAGTGATTTCTTTTATCTGTTTCCTTGCCCCAATTTTCCTTTCACTTCCTCTTGAACTTTAAGTTCTCGTGCCGGTGGAAGTTGCGGGCCGGTTTGGACGGATTGAACACAAGCGACCACTTGCCGGTTTTCCACTGTTTTAGTCCTCCTCTTGGGGTCCAGAAGTCTCTCGCTGACTCCCTGTATCCTCGCAGGGGTGATGATAGGCAGATCCCACCAGCCAGAGATGCCTGGAGTCCTATCTCCCCAGACTCATGGTGCCCAGATGCAAGGGAAGCTGTTACTCGGCCGCCATCTTGCTCCGCCTCCCAATTTTATAGAGTTTTAAGAATATGCTCATAATCATAATGGTAGACTGAAATGACTATCAGTTTTGCTGTTATACAGCATACAAAAAACACTCAACAATAATGAATGCCACTCAGCAAGACATTGCCACATGTTGACATGAACACAGCTGTGAGATGTTGATATACCAAGATTATGAATGAAACCTTACCAAGTTGTTTAAACAGTGCTGCCAACCAAAGCACAAGGTGGCAAATTCGCCAACTTAATTATCAGATCTAACCTCATACAACCACAGCTCTGATGGTCAGTCCAGACAGAGTTCCAAAATTGCTTTGAAGGATAAACTAGGCACTGGCATCAGTGCATAGCTTCCCAAGGAAAGTATCTCAAAGGTGACCATAGTAATATTAAGGAATGTAGTACTTTTTCTAGGATGAGTTCTCCACTTAATTGTCCAACCCAATATATATAGATATATGTATATTTAAAAGCAAAGTACCTTTAGTATTTTTGGTAGACTTGTTATTGAAGTATTAAAAAAATAGGAAATTAAACTAATCTGAAGTGCACAGCTTAAGAAAATTTAAGAATATTCATAAAATGAACATATCCATGTAAACAGTATAACGTTCAAGAAACAGATTATCAATAACCCCAGAAACCTCTCTAAAGTCCTGTCCTTTGACAACCCTCAAACCCACCAAAAGCTGGCCATTGCCTGATTTTGAGCACCATAAATTAAATCTACCATGCTAAATATATTTCAAATAAGTGGTTGTATATTAGTGTATTTATATAAATGAATATATATGTTTAATGTATATATGTGATTAATGTCTTTTCTTTCACTCAACACTATCTGTGAAAGACTCATCAGCTATTATAATAGCTGTAATTTATTTACTCTTATTGTTAAAAGTTTTCTATTATGTGGATATACTACAATTAGTTCCCAGTCTAGTGCTGATGGACAACTGAGGTAGCTATTATAAACAGCACTGCTATGAGTGTTCTATTGGTAAAGATACATATGCACCAACACACCTAGGGGAAGGATTACTGGGTCTCAGAATACACATATGTTCAGCTATAGTAGACATAAGAAGCTGCCAAATGGTTTTCCAAAGCAGTTGTGCCAATTTTCCCTTTTAGTAATAATGTAAAAGAGTATAATCATTTGGATATTTATCCAGTGCAGAAGGTCGGGCTGAGTGGTATGGCTTCGTGCCCTGCCCCCAGAGTAAGGAGTTCTCCTTCTATAAAAGTTCACTCGACAGCTGGTTGTTTAAAAGAGCATGGCACCTCTTTCTCTTGCTCCCTGTCTCTCCATATGATGTGCTTGCTCCCACTTCACCTTCTGCCATGATTGAAGGCTTCCTGAGGCCTTCACCAGAAACAGATGCTGGCACTATGCTTCTTCTACAGCAGAACTGTGAGCCAAATAACCCTCCTTTCTTTATAAATTATGCAGCCTCTGGTACTACTTCATAGCCACAAACATCAAATTAAAAGAGTTATAATTGCTTTACAATCTTGCTGGTATTGTCTTTTTTTGTTTTAATTTAGCCATTCTGGTAGATGTGCAGTGGCACTGCAATGTTGCTCATATATATATATATACACACACATATAAATATATAGAGATACATACATATATATATATATATATATCTCTCCAACAGAAATTAGTATATACATTCAGTAGTACAACTTAATATTGTTATACAAATTCACAGACTATGGAATTGTAAAAGGGTACTGCCACATAAAAAGTCTGATGAAATAGAAGGTTTATCTAAGACAAAAGCATCAGTTAAGCTCATTTATTAAAAAGTATACCTACTGGGGTGGCACCTGTGGCTCAAAGGAGTAGGGCACCAGCCCCATATGCCAGAGGTGGCGGGTTCAAACTCAGCCCCGGCCAGAAACTGCAAAAGAAAAAAAAAAAAGAAAAAAGTATACCTATTGGCTTAGCACCTGTGGCTCAAGCCGCTAAAGCACCAGCCACATACACCTGCGCTGGCGGTTTCGAATCCAGCTCAGACCTACTAAACAACAATGATGGCTGCAACCAAAAAATAGCCGGGTGTTGTGGCAGACGCCTGAAGTCCCAGCTACTTGGGAGGCGGAGGCAGGAAGAATTGCTTGAGCTGTGAGCTGTGATGCCACAGCACTCTACCCAGGGTGACAGCTTGAGGCTCTGTCTCAAATTTAAAAAAGTATACCTATTAATATATACATCAATAATGCTTTTAGACACAGGAAGCCAAGTCTCTCTCTAGATACTTTTACAGGGTGCTCCCCGCTTGGGGAGGGGGCAAAAGAATAACAATATTTTACAATTTTAATTAATACTGTTCAGAACGCCAAGATTTGTTTCTGTCATAAATTAGATGACTCAGGTTGTATGTAATTAATTAGTAAATTTTTAACTTATTTCTTCTGGCTTTTCTATACTCAAGGTTCATTCGTATTTCAATTATCCTTACCTTATTAAGCTAAGATGATAAACAAGGACATTTATGCTCTAATATTAATTTGACACAAAAATTTTCTTGTAGCAAAGCCACTGGATAGCTCAAAATTTTTGTTCATGATGCAAATATTCAATCACAGTCAGCCAAACAATTAAAGATTGTAAGACTACAAAAGCAACAGACCTAAATGAGTAATAGAAAACTTCAATTTTAGGAGAGAAAAGACAACAATGAAAGAAATTAGGTTGTCATAAAGTGAAACCTAAAGAATACAAAACCTTAACTACTACAAAGTCTTTGCTTTCTCATACAGACAATTAAAAGAAATTGCTCTGCTAGGATTTCCAGAAGGAATAAAATATATTTTGTCTCATAACAACACCTATAAAAAGAAAATTAACAAAAGATAAGGCAACAAGAAGTATATTATGCTAACTCTAATAATTCATTTAAGGACAGGCTTTGTACATCCCCTCAGACATGAACAAGTAAATGACAGATAACAAATCTTCTTCAACTGTATAATAAAAATGTCATGTTTTAGTAAGTTTGTCAATTATTTTCAACAATATATATTCATCAGTTCACACATACACACATAAATACATGTCCATAAATAATCATTTCATAAATACTTAAGTAATATTTCTAAAACTAAGCTTGCTGAAGCAGAGAGTCAGAGATTTAATGAATGGCTATGGCAGTTCCTGAAAAGAAAACAATAATAAAGTCTGCCACATTGCTTGACTCTTCCTTTCACAAAAGATTTCTCTATAGCATGTGATGCTGTTTGTTTGTTTTTTTTTTTACTTTTTTTTCACCATACACTGGTTTTATATACCATTTGACAAATTTTCATCACACTGGTTAACATAGCCTTCCTGGCATTTTCTTAGTTATTGTGTTAAGACATTTATATTCTACATTTAATAAGTTTCACGTGTACCCTTGTAAGATGTTTATTTATTTATTTATTTTTTGAGATAGAGTCTCACTTTGTCGCTCTCAGTAGAATGCTATGAAGTCACAGCTCACAGCAACCTCAAACTCTTGGGCTCAAGCAATGCTTTTGCCTCAGCCTCCCCAGTAGCTGGGATTACAGGAGCCTGGCACAATGTCTGGCTACTTTTAGAGATGGGATCTGGCTCTTTCTCAGGCTGGTCTGAGTTCAGGAAATCCACCCCACCTGAGCCTCCCAAAGTGCTAGGCTTCCCAGAGTGCAAGGATTACAGGTGTAGGCCTCAAGTGATGCTGTTTAATAGAATTTTACCTCAGGCAGAACTTCTTTCAAAATAAGAGTCAATTGTCGCCAATCTCTTCACTGCTTTGTCAAGTAAGTTTATGTAATATTCTGAATCCTCTGCTGTCATTTAAGCAATGCTCATTGCATGTTCATTAGAAATAGATTCTATGATGAACATTTCCTTGGCTCATCCATAAGAACCAACCACTAATGTGTTCAAATTTTATCATTAGATTGTAACAATTCAGTCACATCTTCAGGCTCCACTTTTAGTTCTCTTGCTGTTTCTACCACATCTGTAGTGACTTCTCTACTGAAATCTTGAACGCCTCTAAGTAATCCATGAGGGTTGGAATCAACTTCATCCAAACTCCCATTAACTTTGATATTTTGACTTCCTCCCCTGAATCACACAATTTCTTTTCTTTTCTTTCTTTTTTTTTTTTTTGAGACAGAGCCTCAAATTGTTGCCCTGGGTGGGTAGAATGCCATGGCATCACAGCTCACAGCAACCTCCTACTCCTGGGCTCAAGCGATTCTCTTTCCTCTGCCTCCCAAGTAGCTGGGACTATGAGCGCCTGCCACAATGCCCGGCTATTTTTTGGTTACAGCCGTCACTGTTGTTTGGCAGCCCCGGTTGGATTTGAACCCGCCAGCTCAGGTGTATGTGGCTGGCGCCTTAGCCGCTTGAGCACACACAATGTTTGTAATAGCATCTAGAATGATGAATCCTTTCCAGAAGGTTTTCAATTTATACTTTGCCCAGTTCCATCAGGGAAATCACTATCTATGGCAGTTTTAGCCTCATGAAATATATTTCTTAAATTATGGGACTCTTGAAAGTTGAAATTACTCCTCGCTTGGGCTTAAGTGATTCTCTTGCCTCAGCCTCCCAAATAGCTGAGACTACAAGTGCACCCCACAACACCCGGCTATTTTTTTGTTGTTGCAGTTGTCATTGTTGTTTAGCTGTCCCAAGGCAGGTTTGAACCCGCCAGCCTTGTTGTATGTGGCTGGTGCTGTAACCATTGTACTATGGGCCCTGAACCCCGTCTTAGCCTTGTAAGGAACTGGGACTACAGGCATGCACCACAATGCCTGGCTAATTAATTTTTGGAAAATTTTCATAGAGATAGGATATCGCTATGTTGCCTACAGTGTTTTCAAACTCGTGGCCTCAAGCAATCCTCCACTTCATTCTCCCAAAGAGACATAAGCCATTGTGCTCAGCCCTGTTTTACTTTCTTATCATTTGTTTTCACTGGAGTGGCTACTTGGGGCAAGAGGCCTGGTTTTCAGTCTGTCTCAACTTTTGAAATGCCTTCCTTGGGCGGCCTGTGGCTCAAAAGAGTAGGGTGCCAGCCCCATATACCAGAGGTGGTGGGTTCAAACCCAGCCCCGCCAACAAAAAAAAAAAAAAAAAAAAAAAATGAAATGCTTTCCTCACTAAGCTTAATTGTTTCTAGCTTTTTGGTGTTCTTTATTTTTATTTTTTTAAAGAAACAGGGTCTTGCTCTGTTGCCCAGACTGTGGTGTTGCTATCGTGCTCATTGTAGCCTTGAACTCCTGAGCTCAGAAAATCCTCTCACCTCAGCTTCCCAATTAGGTGGCAATATAGGTGCACACCCTATGCCTGGCAAATTTTTCTTATGTGTTAATTTAAAAAAGAATTTTTTTTGAGATAGTCTTGCTTAGTTGTCCAGGCTAGAGTGACATGGTTTCAGCATAGCTCATAACAACTTCGAACTCCTAGGCTCAAAATGATCCTCTTGCCTCCTGAGCAACTGGGACTGTAAATGGTTAACATAGTACCTGGCAAATTTTTCTATTTTTTGTAGAGATAGGGTCTCACTCTTGCTCTGGCTGGTCTCAAACTCCTGAGCTCAAACAGTACTCCCCCTCTGGCCTCCCAGAGCGCTTAGGATCATAGGAGCTACCACAAAGCAATCCTCCCACTTCAGCCTCCCAGGTCTAGTTTTTGATCTAAAGTGAGAGATGTATAACTCTTCTGTTCACTTGAACACTTATAGGCCATTGTAGAGTTGGCCGATTTCCATACTATTGTGTCTCAGGAAATAGGGTGACCTGAGAAATGAGAGAAAGACAGGGAATAGCCCATCAGTAAAGCAATCAGAACACATACAACAATGACCAATTAAGTTTAACTGTCCTATTAGGGTACAGTTCATGGTGCTATAAACAATTATAAGAGTAAAGTCAAAATGGCTGGGCATGGTGGCTTACACCTGTAATCCTACCACTCTGGGAGGCCAAGGTGGGTAGACTGCTTGAACTCACAGGTTCAAGACCAGTCTGAGGTAGAGCCAGACCCCGTCTCCACTAAAAATACAAAAATGTAGAGACAGAGTCTCACTTTATGGCCCTCGGTAGAGTGCCGTGGCCTCACACAGCTCACAGCAACCTCCAACTCCTGGGCTTAAGTGATTCTCCTGCCTCAGCCTCCCAAGCAGCTGGAACCACAGGCGCCCGCCACAACGCCCAGCCATTTTTTGGGTGCAGTTTGGCCAGGGCCAGGCTTGAACCCGCCACCCTTGGTATATGGGGCCGGCGCCTTAGTGACTTGAGCCACAGGTGCCGCCCAAAAATTTTTTTTTAAAAAACTGAGTTAAGAGGACTGCTTGGGCCCAAGAGTTGGAGGTGGTTGTGACCTATGATGTCGCCATGGCTCTCTACCCAGGGCAACAACTTCAGACTTTGTCTCAAAAAAACACACAAAAAAACCAAAAGTTAAAGATCATTAATCACTGATCACCATCACAGATATAATAATAATGAAAACATTTGGAACACTGAGAAAGTTACCAAAATGTAACACATATACACATAAGTGAGCACGTGCTATTGGAAAAACGGCACCTATCGACTTCCTCAATATAGAGCTACTACAAACTTTCTTTTCTTTTTTTTTTTTTGCATTTTTTGGCTGAGGCTGGGTTTGAACCCGCCACCTCCGGCATATGGGGCCGGTGCCCTACCACTTTGAACCACAGGCACCACCCACTACTACAAACTTTCAATTAGTAAAAGGACCATATCTGCAAAGCATAATAAAGTGAAATGTAATAAAAGAAGGTATACCTAGATAATAAAAGGAAATCAATTACATACAAAAATAGTGCCACAAAGAGAATAAACATTAGTCTATAACACCACTGTGGCCCATGCAAGATGATTCTTTGGAAACACCAGACTCAGGAGAGTATGTTCATCATTGAATGATGAGCAGCAGATTTTTTAAAATGCCATAAATAAAAGAAGAAAAGAGAAAGGAAAATCAAACAGAAAAACCACACAAAAGAAATGTTACCATAAATAAGATGAAAATTACAATAACATTTTATCATCACAAATATAACCTCAAAGAAACAATCACTTCTATAACACGGAAACATAAAGAGGAGGCATAGGTGTTCAGGGAAGCTATGGCCAAAAAAAGGAGGAAATAAAATAAAATGTGAACTGACAGGTCAGAGAAGAAAAAAATAAACAGATGAATAAACACAATGAAAAATGAAAGGCATGACTGGGCACGGTGACTCACGCCCATAATCCTTGCACTCTGGGAGGCCGAGGCAGGTGGATAGCTTGAGCTCACGGATTCAAGACTGGCCTGAGCAAAAAGCCAGAGCGCGTCTCTATGAAAAAATAGAAAAACAGAGGCAAGAGGATCGCTTGAGCCCAAGACTTGGAGGTTGTGGTGAGGTATGATGCCATGGCACTCTACCCAGGGCAATAGCTTGAGACTCTGTCTCAAAAAAATAAAAAAGAAAAGTGAAAGATTGGCTCGGCGCCTGTGGCTCAAGTGGCTAGGGCGCCAGCCACATACACCTGAGCTGGCGGGTTCAAATCCAGCCTGGGTCCGCCAAACAACAATGACGGCTGCAACCAAAAAATAGCCGGGCATTGTGGCAGGTGCTTGTAGTCCCAGTTACTTGAGAGGCGGAGGCAGGAGAATCGTTTGAGCTCAGGAGTTGAAGATTGCTGTGCTCTGTGATGCCATGGCACTCTACCCAGGACCACAGGTTGAGGCTCTGTCTCAAATAAAAGAAAAAAAAGTGAAATGCAAATGGAAGTGGAAAAGAGAATAGGTACTGCTAAAAACAGGAAAGTACACACTGGACAAAACTGAAAAGGAATCTGTCAAAGGGAACTTTAAAACCTCAAGTAAGTTGTAGAGAAAAATGAATTAACAGGCTCAGTGCCCACAGCAAAGTGCTTACGGTGCCAGCCACATACACTGGGAGTGACAGGTTGGAACCCAGCCCAGGCCAGCTAAACAACTGCAACAAAAAAATATCCGAGCATTCTGGTGGACGCCTGTATTCCCAGCTATTTGAGAGGCTGAGGCAAGGGAATCACCTAAGCAAAGATTTTGAGGTTACTGTGAGCTGTGACGCCACAGCACTCTACCGAAGGTAACAAAGTATGATTCTGTCTCAAAAAAATAAAAATAAAAAAAAGAATAACAAAAAGAGAGATAAAAAACAAATGATATAAGTAATAGGCAAAAAAAAAAAAAATCAATAAACATAAGCATATTGGCATTTTCTTTTTTTTTTTTCCTTTGAGACAGAATCTCTGTCTTCCTGGGGTTGAGTGCCCTGGCATCATCATAGCTCACAGCAAGCTCAAACTCTGGGCCCCAAGCCATGTTTATGCCTTAGCTTCCACAGTAGCTGGGACTACAGAGGCCTGCTAAAATGTCCAGCTAATTTTTCTATTTAAGTGCTAGGATTACAGGCATGAACCACTGTGTCCTACCATACTTGGTATTTTCAAAGTAGAAAACCAAAATAAAAGAATTTAAGGGCCAAATGCAACGGTTTACACCTGTAATTCTAGCACTCTGGGAGGCCAAGGCGAGAGGATCCTTTCAGCTCAGAAACTGGAGACCCTATCTTTACTAAAAATAGCAAAATGTAGCCTGGTACTGTGACTGGGCCTGTAGTCCCAGCTCCTCAGGAAGCTGAGGCAGGAGAATCAATTAACCAGGAGTTTGAAGATGCTGTGAGGTGTGACTCCATGGCACTCTACGCTGGGGCAACAGAGTGAGACTCTGTCTCAAAAAAGGAATTTAAAGGTTCGTGAGATGCCTCATACCTGTAATCTTAGCACTCTGAGAGTCTGAGGTAGGTGGATTGCCTAAACTCAGGATTTGGACCAGCCTGAGCAAGAACTAGAACCGGTCTCTATAAATAGCAGGATATTGTGGCTGGTGCCAGTAGTCTAGGCTACCCAGGGTGCTAAGGTAAGAGGATTGCTTGAGCCCAAAAGTTTGACACTGCAATTAGCAATGATGCTTATGGTACTCTACTGAGGGCGACAAAGTAAGACTCTGTCTCAAATTAAAAAAAAGAATTTAGGCTCAGCACCCGTGGCTCAAGCAGCTAAGGCGCCAGCCACATACACCTGAGCTGGCATCTGTAGTCCCAGCTACTTGGGAGGCAGAGGCAGGAGACTCGCTTGGGCCCAGGAGTTGGAAGTTGCTGTGCGCTGTGATGCCACGGCACTCTACTAGAGGCAACAGCTTGAGGCTCTGTCTAAAAAAAAAAAAAAAAAAAAAATTTAAAAACTGGTTTCAATATAATTCATAAAATAAAAGAAAAATTTAAACTAGAAATAATTAAAAGATGACAGCATATTCAGGGAAAAGTAACTCACATCTCATTTCTTTTTTTTGTTTGTTTGTTTGTTTTTGGCCAGGGGTAGGTTTGAACCCGCCACCTCTGGCATATGGGACCGTCACCCTACTCCTTGAGCCACAGGTGCCGCCCCATATCTCATTTCTTTAAACTACAATTCTGGGCTTGGCACCTGCAACTCAAGTGGCTAAGGTGCCAGCCACATACACCAGAGCCTGTGGGTTCCAATCCAGCTGGGGCCTGCCAAACAACAATGACAACTACAACCAAAAAATAGCTGGGTGCTGTGCTGGGCTACTTGGGAGGATTCGAACCTGCCAGCTTCGAACCTAGTCCCTGCTACTTGGGAGGCTGAGGCAAGAGAATCACTTAAGCCCAGCCCACACACTCTACCCAGGGCCACAGCTTAAGGTTCTGTCTCAAATAAAATAAAATAAAATAAAATTCTGTTACTGGATTGCAAAAATGTGTAGTGAGACAAAAAAATTGACCATATCTAAGGAGAAAAAAAAAAAAAAACAGACTAATCTACAAAACACAATGGAGCAATGCCTACCACATACCTAGAAAAGAAACCAGGTCTGACAAATTTCTTACCCAATAGATTTGCAATTCTAGTATAAGGTCAATGAGAAGACTTTTAAAATTGCAACAGAGAAAATATAAGCAATCTTCTCATTAGACAAGGAATTAATAACCAGAATATAAAAGAGACTTGTGCAACTTAGCGCAAAAAACACCAAAATCTGCTTTCAAAAATAGGCCAAAAGCCTAAATACATAATTCTCAAAAGAAGACACACAAATGGGCAAATAGACATATAAAAAAGTGCTCAATATCACTAATCAGAGAAATGCAAAAAAACCCACAATGAAATGACAGCTCACCCATATAAAATGGCTTTTATCAAAAAGACAGGGAATATGTGCTTTCTTAGGCAGCACATATACCAAAATTAGAACAATACAGAAAAGATTAGCATTGTCGTTGAGCAAGGATGACATGCAAATTCATGAAGCATTCCATATTCGTAAGCATTCCAAACTTGCATGAAGTTTGGAAGACCTTAGAGCTTAACAACATTGAGTGTTTGGATCCATGAATATGAAACATCTCTCCATTTATCTAGTTTTTCTTTGATTGCTTTCACCAGACTTTTGTGTTTTTGTCATATAGATCTTGTACATATTTTGTAAATTTATGCCTTTTTCATTTCTTTTTTTCCTAATATAAATGATATTGTATTTTTATTTATTTATTTATTTATTTATTTATTTATTTATTTATTTATTTTGTGGTTTTTCTTTTTGGCCAGGGCTGGGTTTGAACCCGCCACCTCCGGCATATGAAAAAAACAGACTCCGGCGCCCTACTCCTTGAGCCACAGGCGCTGCCCGATATTGTATTTTTAATTGCAAATGTCACTTATTAGTTGTTGAAATATAGGAAAATGGTTCAATTTTGTATATTAACCTTGTATCTGTGACAGTTTTGTTTCTTCCATCCTAAAAAAAAAAAAAAGAAAGAAAAGAAATATAATAAAGAAAGAAAGACAGGGAATAACATATTAACATATGCTGGTAAGAATGTGGAGAAATGGCTCGGCACCTGTGGTTCAAGTAGCTAAGGCGCCAGCCACATACACCTGAGCTGGCAGGTTTGAATCTAGCCCAGGCCCACCAAACAATGACAGCTCCAACCAGAAAAAAAAAAAATAGCAAGGCGTTGTGGCGGGTACCTACCACAAGTAGTCCCAGATACTTGGGAGGCAGAGGCAGGAGAATTGCTTGAGCCCAGGAGTTGGAGGTTGCTGTGAGCTGTGACTCACTCTACCCAGGGTGACAGCTTGAGGCTCTGTCTCCAAAAAAAAAAAACAGAATGTGGAGAAAATAGAACCCTTATATACTATTTGTGGGACATAAATTAGTATAGCCATACTAGAAAACCAATATATAGAGGTTCCATAAAAACTAAAAAAAAAAAACTACATATGATCTAGCAATTCTACTATTGGGTATACATGTATATTCAGAAGAAAGGAATTCAATAGATCAAAGAGATATGTGCACTGTCATGTTTACTGCAGTACTAGTCACAATACCCAAGATATAAAATCAACCTAAGCGCCCGTCAATGGATAAATGAATAAAGAAAATGTGGTATATATACATATATATATGTAATGGAATATTGTTCAGCCACGAAAAAAAATGGAATCCAGTCATTTGCAGCAACATGGATGGATGGCCAGAGAGAGACAAAGGGAGAGAGAGGAAATAAGGAATTGATAGGACAGTGGAAAGGAGCTTCTTTACAGTTAAATGCCAATTCAAAAGTCATCATTTTACAACCACTATGACAAAATTTGGTTTGAAAAGAAATCATTTATGGATGGTAAATCCAAAAGAGGAAATACTGAATAAGAAGCAGCCTATTTGTATGGCCTTAGTATGTCATGTTAGTTGTTTGTTACACAGCCAAAAAATGTAAGAAGAAAAAATAGTAACTATATAGTGGTGAAAGTCAACAAGCAACCAAGATTAACATTACTAGTCAGAACAACAGGACCTCAATCTTACTTATATATTAATGTAAAAATTACTGCATAGTTTAAATTGTATTTTGAGGAAAGATTAAATAAATTGAGGCATATTCTATGAATCAGCTCAGCTTATATTCTACAAAAAAAACAATGTCGGAAAAGGCTCAGAAACTTTTTCACATTAGAGGGGAAAAAAAGATGCCACTAAATACAATATGTGATCCTGGACTAAATCTTAAGGCTAAAGAATAAAATATGCTATCAGGGGCAGTATTGAGAATAATTGACAAAATATAGATACATTAAACTACTGCACAAAAGAGCCAGGTGCAGTGGCTCATATCCTAGCACTCTACACAGCCTAGGCAGAAGGATGGCTAAAGGACAGGACTTTGAGACCAGCCTGAGAAACACAGCAAGACCCTGTCTCTACAATAAATAGAAACACAACTGGGCCTGACAGCACATACCTATAGCCTCAGATACTAAGAGGCTGAGGAAACACTGACTAACCCAGGAGTTTGAGGTTACAGTGAGCTATGATGATAGCACTGCACTCTAGCCCAGGCAATAGACTGGCCTGTAAATACACAAGAGAATATCTTTATTTTTAAAGAGTACATACTAAGGACTGGGAGCAGTGGCTCACGCCTGAAATCCCAGCACTTGGGAGGCTAAGGCGGGTGGATTGCATGAGCTCACAGGTTCAAAATCAGCCTGAGCCGGAGTGAGACTTCATGTCTAAAAATAGCTGGCATTGTGACCAGTGCCGGTAGTCTTACCTACCCGGGAGGTTAAACCATGAGAAATGCTTAAGCCCAGGAGTTTGAGGTTGCTGTGAGCTATGACATCACAGCACTCTACCAAGGATAACAAAGTGAGACTCTGTCTCAAAAAAAAAAAAAAACCTACATACAATACTCTAGTATTACAGGTTAAAGGAGCATGACATATACAACCTACTCGGAAATGATTTATAAAAATATAAACACTAATGTATATACTTGTATATGAATGTGGAAATAAAGTACATGAGACAAAATGTTAAAAATTAGTGAATCTAGGTAACAGATACAGATAAACTTATTCTATATTTTTCTTGTAGTTTTTTTCTAAGTTTGAAATTATGTCAAAATAAAAAGTTAAGAAAGGCCGGGCCTGGTGGCTCAGGCCTGTAATCCTAGCACTCTTGGAGGCTGAGGTAGGTGGATTGCTGGAACTCACAGGTTGGAGACAGGTCTGAGCCATAATGAGACAGTCTCAGAAAATAGCCAGGCGTTGTGGCAGGCTCCTGTAGTACCAGCAAGTTGAGAGGCTGAGACAAGAGAATCACTCGAGCGTACCAGTTTGAGGGTGCTGTGAGCTATGACACCAAGGCACTCTACCAAGAGCAACAAAGTAATACTCTGTCTCAAAAAAAAAAAAAAACCAGTAAAGAAAAGAAAGCATGGGAGGCAGAGGAAATGGCTGACTGGAACCAGCTTTCCACAGAGGCTCCTGTCCAGAAGGAGAATTAAAAGACAGAAGTTTAGGAAGTAAGCTGAAGGCTTGGAGCTGAGCCAAGACAGAAGACTGAAGAACGCACATCAACCCCACGGAGACGAGCTGCAACCCCAAGGATACAAACAAAAGGTACAAAATCCATCGCCAATGGATGTGGAGAAAAGGGAACACTTCTACACTGCTGGTAGGAATGCAAATTAATTCATTCCTTGTGGAAACATGTTTGGAGAACACTTAGAGATCTAAAAATAGATCTGTCATTCAATCCTATAATTCCTCTACTAGGCATATACCCAGAAGACCAAAAATCACATCATAATAAAGATATTTGTACCAGAATGTTTATTGCAGCCCAATTCGTAATTGCTAAGTCATGGAAAAAGTTCAAGCGCCCATCGATCCACAAATGGATTAATCAATTATGGTATATGTACAACATGGAATATTATGCAGCCTTAAAGAAAGATGGAGACTTTACCTCTTTCATGTTTACATGGATGGAGCTGGAACATATTCTTCTTAGTAAAGTATCTCAAGAATGGAAGAAAAAGTATCCAATGTACTCAGCCCTACTATGAAACTAATTTATGGCCTTCACATGAAAGCTATAACCCAGTTATAACCTAAGAATAGGGGGAAGGGGGAAACGGAGGGAAGGGAAGAGGTGGGCAGAGGGAGGGTGATTGGTGGGATTACACCTGCAGTGCATCTTACAAGGGTGTATGTGAAACTTAGTAAATGTAGAATGTAAATGTCTTAACACAATAACTAAGAAAATGCCAGGAAGGCTATGTTAACCAGTGTGATGAAAATGTGTCAAACGGTCTGTAAAACCAGTGTAGGGTGCCTCATGATCGCATTAATGTACACAGCTCTGATTAAAAAAAAAAAAATCCATCACCAAGCAGACGTGAGTCTCCTCCCCATTAGAACACTGGCAGTATACTTTCTACAAATAAGCGAGCAGAGTTCAAACGTCCTCCCATTTTATCCCACAGGAGAGAACATCTAAAAACCGTATCTCCTTCCCCTACTAGGGTGCCATGGCACTCTCCTGCCAGGCATAAAACTGTACAAAACTGTATATATTCTCCACCTACAATTCTGCACTCACCTCCACTCTCACCTCGAGGTCTGGAAACCTGCATGCGATCCAGATTCTCAGGCATTTTCTTGAGAGGTGTGGACAGGGCATGGGCTGTTGCAGGTCTGTGCTGATTCTGCAGCACAGGGATAAGGAGAAAACGGTGGACTGAAGGAAAAGTACAGGAAAGGGAGAGACGGTGCCTTCCTGGCACAGAGCAGCAGTGGCAACAACGGGAACAAGAGGGCTCACACCACTGGGGATATTTTGGAAGGACACTCCCTGTCTCTCTGGGCAACCAGAAAAAGCCGGGCATCTTCTCTGGTGGCAGACACTGGCAGAATAGATCTGGGATGGTAAGGCAGACCCCGAGAGAAAAGGGTATGCCAGAGGTGGTATGGGCCTGGGCAGAGAGCAGCAGGATGGAGAATTGAAGATGCATGCACAGAGAGGGCATACTTCTAGGGCGTGGCTGCACCAGGACTGCATTACTTGAACCTAAGAAACATCCAGCCTTCAGGGGATCAAAGCTGAGACAAAGGCAGGTGGGAAACCAAAAGCTGAGTGTAAACTCTAACCACACCCACCCCAACACAGACCGCAGGGGAAACAGAAACACCAGCTCTGGGCAGTGGCACAGAAAGGAACTGAGTCACAGTTTATGTGAATGCAAACAGCGCCTGGTCCACAGGAAAATATAGCGAGGACAAAATCACAAATTCCGTGCAAATGTAAGTGTCAGCAACATCAATCAGGGGTGGGGTAGGAACTGAGTGAACTGCCCCAGCTTCCATTAACCACCCAAGGTTGTCAGGCCTCCCCTGCTGGATGGTGGCAGAGTGCAGAGGCCTGGCTGAGGTGACATAAAATCTCTCTGTGACTCAGGCAGGCTCAAACCCCTGGAGCATCTGCTAACTGGAGGGAACTGGGTCACAGCCCCACAGGGTTACCAGTGACTGTGTGTCACAAAGGTGCAAGGTGGGGAAGGAGGAATCAAACTTCCCAGACTAATTCATTTGTTGGGGGTTGGGGGATCCTTCTGATTTCACGGTGCAGCAGACAAGTCATACTTGATCTGCCAGCAGACCCATGCTATCTAGTTGCCAGAGACCTTTTGAAATCCCTCACTTGAGACCGGGTGCTGACTGGGAGAACTGATTTGCATCTCTCACACTGGACCAATCACCCGAGGACTATCCAAAGTGGTAACGTGGGTGTGTGGTTGTGAGATGGTTTAATTTTCCTTTTCCCGTTGTTGTCCATGGGGGGTGGGGTGACTTAATTGCTGGTATTTCTCCATAGCTGAAACTTCAATGCAGAGTAACTAATTCACTACAGTAGGACAGAGAAGAGCTAAAAATAAGACAGAGCCACTTAGCCCACCACACCAAGTAAGGCCCCAGTGTCTGAGGCCATAGCACTGCACAGGTCCTTTTCAAAGATCTAGGGAAAAAGGTACAGCTACCAGCCCCAGTTTTTGGGTAAAGGGCTGGTTAATGAACACTCCAGGAGCCTCCAAATCCAACTTCACTTTATCTGCTCATCTAGCCAAACGGTGTAAAATAACCATGGGGCGAAATCAGCAGAAAAACTCCAGTAACATGAATAACCACAGTAGATCAACCCCCCCAAGGAACGATATGGCAGATGTAACTGAAGATCCCATTCATAAACAGATGGCCGAGATGTCAGAAATCGAATTCAGAAGTTGGATTGCAAATAAGATTAATAGAATGGAGGAAAAGTTGGAATTAGAAATTCGAGGAGCAATTCAAAAGTTGTCTCAAGATTTCAACGAATTGAAAGACAAAACCACCAAAGATTTTGACACATTGAAGCAAGAATTTGCAGCCCTCTACTGAAAAATACAGTAGAATCCCTCAGTAACAGAGTGGAGCAAGCAGAAGAAAGGATTTCTGACATTGAGACAAAGCTTTTGAACGATCCCAACTCTCAAGGAGGAAGAGAAATGGAGAGCAAAAACAGATCATTCTCTCAGAGAGCTCTGGGATAATTCGACAAAGGCTAATATCCGCCTCACTGGAATCCCTGAAAGCAATGAAGTGGCTTCGCAAGGCACAAAGGCTCTTCTCCATGAAATTATGAAAGAAAATTTTCCAGACATGCCAAAAGATTCTGAAATTCATATAGCAGACAGTTACAGAACCCCAGCACGACTCAACCCAAATAAGACATCACCCATGCACATCATAATTAACTTCACTAAAGTTAATATGAAGGAGAAAATTCTGAAAGCAGCCAGATGTAAGAAAACCATAACCTATAAGGGGGAGAATATTAGAATGACTGCAGATCTCTCTGCTGAAACCTTTCAGCTAGAAGAGGGTAGTCATCGACTTTTAATCTCCTAAAACAAAATAACTTTCAACCGAGGACCCTGTATCCATGAGTTTCATTTATGATGGAGAAATTAAATACTTTAATGACATTCACATGTTGAAGAAATTTGCCATAACTAAACCAGCTCTCTAAGATATTCTCATACCTATCCTTCACAATGACCAGCGCAATCCTCCACCACAAAAGTAAACTCACTCAGAAACTTTTAATCAAATTCCAACTTCCACAGTGGTGAACGGATTAAGAATGTCCACTGGACTTTCAAAAAACTTGATACCCAAAATTTTACCACGCTTATCAATATTCTCAATTAATGTGAATGGCTTAAATTGTCCTCTAAAGAGGCAAAGGTTGGCTGACTGATACAAAAACTCAGGACAGATATCTGCTGCATACGAGAATCTCATATCACCTTATAAGATAAATGTGGACTCAGGGTGAACAGATGGTCATCTATATTTCAGGCAAATGAAAATCAGAAAAAATCAGGTGTTGCAATTTTATTTGCAGATACAATAGGCTTTTTTTTTTTTTTAATTTTTGTAGAGACAGAGTCTCACTTTATTGCCCTTGATAGAGTGCCATGGCATCACAGCTCACAGCAACCTCCAGCTCTTTAGCGTAGGTGATTCTCTTGACTCAGCCTTTTGAGTAGCTGGGACTACAGGCGCCCATCACAATGCCTAGCTATTTTTTTGTTGCACTTTGGCCAGGGTTAGGTTTGAACCTGCCACCCTCAGTATATGGGGCTGGTGCCCTACTCACTGATTCACAGGTGCCGCCCAGTACAATAGGCTTTAAACCAACAAAAGTAAAGAAAGATAAGGATGGCCACTTCATCTTTGTCAAGAGTAATACTCAATATAATGATATTTCAATTATTAATATTTATGCACCAAACAAGAATGTGCATCAATTTATAAGAGAGATTCCAACAGACATGAGAAACTTGATTTCCTCCAGCTCCATAATAGTTAGAGATTTTAACACTCCTTTCTCTCTGTTGGATAGATCCTCCTAAAAGAAGCTAAGCAAAGAAATTTTAGATTTAAACATAACCATTCAACATTTGGATTTAAAAAACACCTACAGAACATTTCATCCTAACAAAACTGAATACACATTCTTCTCATCAGCCCACAGAACATACTCCAATACCAATCATATCTTAGGACACAAGTCTAACCTCAGCAAATTTAAAAGAACAGAAATTATTACTTGCATCTTCTCGGACCATTATGGAATAGAAGTTAAACTCAGTAAGAACAGGAATCTGCATACTCATACAAAAACATGGAAGCTAAAAAACCTTTTGCTGAATGATAGCTGGGTCAGAGACAAGATTAAAAAGGAAATTACTGGCTCGGCGCCTGTGGCTCAAGTGGCTAAGGCACCAGCCACATACACCTGAGCTGGCCAATTCGAATCCAGCCCAGGGCTACCAAACAACAATGACCACTACAACCAAAAAATAGCTGGGTGTTGTGGCGGGACTGTAGTCCCAGCTACTTGGGAGGCGGAGGCAAGAGAATCGCTTGAGCCCAGGAGTTGAGGTTGCTGTGAGCTGTGATCTCACAGCATTCTACCCAGGGCAACAGCTTGAGGCTCTGTCGCAAAAAAAAAAAAAAAAAAAAAAAAAAAGAAGGAAATTACCAAATTTTTGGAACCAAATGATAATAAAGACACGAATTATCAGAACCTATGGGATACAACAAAGGCAGTCCTAAGAAGGAAATTTATAGCACTGAAAGCCTTCCTCAAGAGAACGGAAAGAAAGGAAGTTAATAACTTGATGGGACATCTCCAGCAACTGGAAAAGGAAGAACATTCGAATCCCAAACCCAGCAGAAGAAAAGGAATAACTGAAATTAGAGCAGAATTAAATGAAATTGAAAACCAAAGAATTATACAACAGATCAATAAATCAAAAAGTTGGTTTTTTGAAAAGGTCAATAAAATAGATAAACCTTTGGCTAACCTAACCAGTAAAAAAAGAGTAAAATCTCTAATAATTTCATCAATCAGAAATGGTAATGATGAAATAACAACAGACTCCTCAGAAATTTGAAAAATCCTTAATGAATATTACAAGAAACTTTATTCTCAGAAATATGAAAATCTGAAGGAAATTGACCAATACTAGGAATGCACGCCACCTTTCAGGACTTAGCCAGAATCAAGTGGAAATGCTGAACAGGCCTATATCAATTTCTGAAATAGCATCAACTATACAAAATCTCCCTAAAAAGAAAAGCCCGGGACCAGATAGCTTCACATCAGAATTCTGCCAAACTTTTAAAGAGGAACTACTACCTATGTTACTCAACCTTTTCCAAAATATACAAAAAGAAGGAATACTACCCAACACATTCTATGAAGTAAACATCACCTTGATCCCCAAACCAGGAAAAGACCCAACAAGAAAAGAAAATTATAGACCAATATCACTAACTAAAATTGATGCAAAAATATTCAAAAAGGTTCTAACAAATGAAATCTAGCAACACATCAAACAAATTATACCATGACCAAATGGGTTTTATCCCATGGTCTCAAGTCTAGTTCAATATATGTAAATCTATAAATATAATTCAGCACATAAACAAATTAAAAACCAAAGACCATATGATTCTCTCAATTGATACAGAAAAAGCTTTTCAAAACATCCAGCATCCATTCATGATCAGAACACTTAAGAAAACTGATATAGAAGGGACTATTTTTGTGTGTGTGTGTGTGTGTGTTTTGGCCGGGGCTAGGTTTGAACCCGCCACCTCCGGCATATGGGACCAGCACCCTACTCCTTGAGCCACAGGCACCGCCCATAGAAGGGACATTTCTTAAATTGATGGAGGCCCATACAGCAAACTCACAGCCAATATTGTATTAAATGCAGTTAAATTGAAATCATTTCCACTCAGATCAGGAACCAGGCAGGTTGCCCATTGTCCCCACTGCTTTTTAACACTGTAATGGAAGTCTTAGCCATCGCCATGAGGCAAGAAAAGGAGATCAAGGGTATCCATAGAGGGTCAGAAGAAATCAAACTTTCCCTCTACACAGATGATATCATTGTACATCTGAAAAACAACAGGGATCCTACTACAAAACTCTTAGAAGTGATCAAGGAATACAGCAGTGTCTCAGGTTACAAAATTAACACTCATAAATCTGTAGCCCTTATATATACCAACAATAATCAAGCTGAAAAAACAGTCAAGGACTCTATTCCTTTCACAGTAGTGACAAAGAAGATGAAATATTTGGGAGTTTACCTAAGAAAGGATGTGAAAGATCTCTAGAAAAAGAACTATGAAACTCTAAGAAAAGAAACAGCTGAAAAGGTGTCACCTGTGGCTCCGTGGGTAAGGCACCAGCCCCATATACAGAGGGCGGTAGGTTCAAACCCAGCCCCAACCAAACTGCAACAAAAAAATAGCCGGGCATTGTGTTGGGCACCTGTAGTCCCAGCTACTCGGGAGGCTGAGGCAAAAGAATCACTTGAGCCCAAGAGTTCAAGGTTGCTATAAGCTGTGATGCCACAGCACTCTACCAAGGGTTAATAAGTGAGACTCTGTCTCAAAAAAAAAGAAAGAAAGAAATAGCTCAAGATGTTAACAAATGGAAAAACATACCATGCTCGTGGCTGGGAGGAATCAACATTGTTAAAATGTCCATACTAAGAGGCGGAGAAAGATGGCAGCCCAGTAACAGCTTCCTTGCATCTGGGCACCGTGAGTCTGGGGAGATAGGACTCCAGGCATCTCTGGCTGGTGGGAACTGCCTATCATCACTCCTATGAGGATACAGGGAGTCAGCGAGAGACTTCTGGACCCAAGAGGAGGACTAAAACCGTGGAAAACCAGCAAGTGGTCGCGTGTGTTCAATCCGTCTAAACCCGCCCGCAACTGTAAGTTCAGTAGCAGCGAGACTGCAAACCAGAAAGGCCTTACCTGTGAACTGTTTTGATGTCCTTGGACTTGGCACTGAGTTGAACTGCCTTGGGGAAGGCCTGAGCGGGAGTGCGGAGAACTTTGGCCATTGTCTAGGGCCCCAGTCTGAGCCGCTGAGCCAGACAGAACTAATAGTGTTTGGCGGTGGGTCACACGGATCCATTGTCAGTGATCTGCCCCGGCAAGCTCCGCCCTCAACATCGCAGAGCTAGAAACGGGTGGGAGCTGGTAACCCAGCAACCAAGTAGCCTAAGGGTGGGGTCTGAGCCACCTTGCAGCCCTAACCCTCAGGAGCAGAGTGAGACCAGTTTTGGCACACTGGGTAAGTGGATAGCCACTTCAGCAGCGATTCCAGCGAGAAAGCAGGGAAAGCTTCTGCTCAGCAAGTTTACAAGTTCAAAGTGCCTTTTAAGTAGGCTGAAGAGAGATTTAGGGTGTCTACCTGCTGGGGTTTGAGAAATCAGCAGCCTCCAGTCGTATCAGAACTGTGACTAACATCTCATACCCCAGAAGACCACGTGTTGCCCAGACAATATTCAATAACATATACAAACTGCTTTGTTTTTGGTTGTGTATTCTTTTCTCTTTTCTTTGGTTTGGTTGTTTTTTTTGTTTGTTTATTTTGACGTTGCTGATGCTCTTTTGTTTTTTTAATTTCAATCTTTTCCACACAGATCCCTTTTTCTTTCTCAATTTTCCTAGGTTAATTATAATTTCCCATTGCTGCCTTTTTTAATAACTTCAACTTCATTTTTGCTAGTGTTTCTACCGATATAATTTGGTTTTTCACCCAATTTTATCCCTGTAAAGTTTTCTGTTTGCTTGTTTTGGTTTGATTTATAGCATTTTGGTCTTTCCTCTCTACTTGGTGGAGGTGGGGTACTGTGTCTGACCAGGTTAGCAAAGAGCTGCTGACCTCAGGGGAACCACGCAACTGGGCACCCCGAGAAGGTGGGGTTATTTAAGGTTGTGTCAAAGTACCCTACTGTACACCTATATTGCCCTGTCTCCCTCTTTCTGTGCCTCTCTTCTTTTTGTCAATATTCCTTATACCCACCCACTCTCCTTTCTCTATCTTTCTTTTTTTCTTATCACTCGGTCCTCCTTTCTTTCATCCCCTTTTTTTTGCTCTTCAACCTTCTCACCCTTCTGGTCCTGTAACCCTTAGTCCACAGGCACAAGAACTTAAAGAGCAAGAGGAAGTGAAAGGAAAATTAGGGCAAGGAAACAGATAAAAGAAATCACTCATGAGGAAGAATCAGCAGAAAACTCCAGGCAACATGAAGAACCAGTCTAGAACAACCCCACCAAGGGACCATGAGATAGCTACTGCAGATGATTCCATCAGTATAGAAATGTTAGGAATGACAGAAAGGGAATTTAGAATACACATGTTGAAAACAATGAAAGAAATGATGGAAACAATGAAGGAAATTGCTAATAAAGTGGAAAATAACCAAAAGGAAATCCAAAAACAGAATCAAATAAGAGATGAACGATATCAAGAATATAAAAAGGATATAGCAGACCTGAAGGAACTGAAACAGTCAATTAGGGAACTTAAAGATGCAATGGAAAGTATCAGCAACAGGTTAGACCATGCAGAAGAAAGAATTTCAGAGGTAGAAGACAAAGTTCTAGACATAACTCAGACACTAAAAGAGGCAGAAAAGAAGAGAGAGAAAGCAGAACGTTCACTGTCAGAATTATGGGACTTTATGAAGCGTTCCAACATACGAGTTATAGGAATTCCAGAAGGGTAAGAAGAATGCCCCAGAGGAATGGAAGCCATACTAGAGAATATTATAAAAGAAAATTTCCCAAACATCACCAAAGATTCTGACACACTGCTTTCAGAGGGATATCGGACCCCGGGTCGCCTCAACTCTAACCGAGCTTCTCCAAGACACATTGTGATGAACCTGTCCAAAGTCAAGACAAAAGAAAAGATTCTGCAAGCTGCCAGGAGTAAGAGCCAGTTGACCTACAGGGGCAAATCCATCAGAGTGACCGCAGACTTCTCTAATGAAACTTTCCAAGCAAGAAGACAATGGTCATCTACCTTTAATCTACTTAAACAGAACAATTTTCAGCCCAGAATTCTGTACCCTGCTAAGCTAAGCTTAAAAATTGACGGAGACATCAAAACATTTACGGTTATAAAAACATTGAGGAAATTTGCCACAACAAGACCAGCTCTACAGGAAATACTTCAACCTGTTCTGCACACTGACCACCACAATGGATCAGCAGCAAAGTAAGAACTCAGAAATCAAAGGACAGAACCTAACCTCCACACTGATGCAAAAGATAAAACTAAGCAATGGACTCTCACCAAATAAGATGAATAGAATACTACCACACTTATCAATTATCTCCATAAATGTTAATGGCTTGAATTCCCCACTGAAGAGACATAGATTGGCTGACTGGATTAAAAAACACAAGCCATCCATTTGCTGTCTGCAAGAAACACACCTGGCTTCAAAAGACAAATTAAAGCTCCGAGTCAAGGGTTGGAAGACAATTTTTCAGGCAAATGGAATTCAGAAGAAAAGAGGAGTTGCAATCTTATTTTCAGATACATGTGGATTTAAAGCAACTAAAGTCAAAAAAGACAAAGATGGTCACTTTATATTGGTCAAGGGAAAACTACAACAAGAAGACATTTCAATTCTAAATATTTATGCACCCAATTTAAATGCTCCCAGATTCTTGAAGCAGACCTTACTCAGTCTGAGCAATATGATATCTGATAATACCATCATAACAGGGGACTTTAACACACCTCTTACAGAGCTGGACAGATCCTCTAAACAGAAATTAAACAAAGATGTAAGAGATTTAAATGAGACCCTAGAACAATTATGCTTGATAGACGCATATAGAACACTCCACCCCAAAGATAAAGAATATACATTCTTCTCATCACCCCATGGAACATTCTCCAAAATTGATCATATCCTGGGACACAAAACAAATATCAACAGAATCAAAAGAATTGAAATTTTACCTTGTATCTTTTCAGACCATAAGGCACTAAAGGTGGAACTCAACTCTAACAAAAATGCTCAACCCCACCCAAAGGCATGGAAATTAAACAATCTTCTGTTGAATAACAGATGGGTGCAGGAAGAAATAAAACAGGAAATCATTAACTTCTTTAAGCATAACAACAATGAAGACACAAGCTACCAAAACCTGTGGGATACTGCAAAAGCAGTTTTGAGAGGAAAATTCATCGCTTTAGATGCCTACATTCGAAAAACAGAAAGAGAGCACATCAACAATCTCAAAAGAGATCTTATGGAATTGGAAAAAGAAGAACAATCTAAGCCTAAACTCAGTAGAAGAAAAGAAATATCCAAAATCAAATCAGAGATCAATGAAATTGAAAACAAAAGAATCATTCAGAAAATTAATGAAACAAGGAGTTGGTTTTTTGAAAAAATAAATAAAATAGATAAACCATTGGCCAGACTAACGAGGAATAGAAAAGTAAAATCTCTAATAACCTCAATCAGAAACGATAAAGGGGAAATAACAACTGATCCCACAGAGATACAAGAGATCATCTCTGAATACTACCAGAAACTCTATGCCCAGAAATTTGACAATGTGAAGGAAATGGATCAATATTTGGAATCACACCCTCTCCCTAGACTCAGCCAGGAAGAAATAGACCTCCTGAACAGACCAATTTCAAGCACTGAGATCAAAGAAACAATAAAAAAGCTTCCAACTAAAAAATGCCCTGGTCCAGATGGCTTCACTCCAGAATTCTATCAAACCTTCAAGGAAGAGCTTATTCCTGTACTGCAGAAATTATTCCAAAAAACTGAGGAAGAAGGAATCTTCCCCAACACATTCTATGAAGCAAACATCACCCTGATACCAAAACCAGGAAAAGACCCAAGCAAAAAGGAGAATTTCAGACCAATCTCACTCATGAATATAGATGGAAAAATTCTCAACAAAATCCTAGCCAATAGATTACAGCTTATCATCAAAAAGTCATTCATCATGATCAAGTAGGCTTCATCCCAGGGATGCAGGGCTGTTTTAACATATGCAAGTCCATAAACGTTATCCACCATATTAACAGAGACAAAAATAAAGATCACATGATCCTCTCAATAGATGCAGAAAAAGCATTTGATAAAATCCAGCATCCTTTTCTAATTAGAACACTGAAGAGTATAGGCATAGGTGGCACATTTCTAAACCTGATTGAAGCTATCTATGACAAACCCACAGCCAATATTTTACTGAATGGAGTAAAACTGAAAGCTTTTCCTCTTAGAACTGGAACCAGACAAGGTTGTCCTCTGTCACCTTTACTATTCAACATAGTGCTGGAAGTTCTAGCCAATACAATTAGGCAAGACAAGGAAATCAAGGGAATACAAATGGGAGCAGAGGAGGTCAAACTCTCCCTCTTTGCTGACGACATGATCTTATACTTAGAGAACCCCAGAGACTCAACCAGAAGACTCCTAGAAGTCATCAAAAAATACAGTAATGTTTCAGGATATAAAATCAATGTCCACAAGTCAGTAGCCTTTGTATACACCAATAACAGTCAAGATGAGAAGCTAATTAAGGACACAACTCCCTTCACCATAGTTTCAAAGAAAATGAAATACCTAGGAATATACCTAACGAAGGAGGTGAAGGACCTCTATAAAGAAAACTATGAAATCCTCAGAAAGGAAATAGCAGAGGATATTAACAAATGGAAGAACATACCATGCTCATGGATGGGAAGAATTAACATTGTTAAAATGTCTATACTTCCCAAAGCAATCTACCTATTCAATGCCATTCCTATCAAAGTACCTACATCGTACTTTCAAGATTTGGAAAAAATGATTCTGCGTTTTGTATGGAACCGGAAAAAACCCCGTATAGCTAAGGCAGTTCTTAGTAACAAAAATAAAGCAGGGGGCATCAGCATACCAGATTTTAGTCTGTACTACAAAGCCATAGTGGTCAAGACAGCATGGTACTGGCACAAAAACAGAGACATAGACACTTGGAATCGAATTGAACACCAAGAAATGAAACTAACATCTTACAACCACCTAATCTTTGATAAACCAAACAAGAACTTACCTTGGGGGAAAGACTCCCTATTCAATAAATGGTGTTGGGAGAACTGGGTGTCTACATGTAAAAGACTGAAACTGGATCCACACCTTTCCCCACTCACAAAAATTGATTCAAGATGGATAAAGGACTTAAACTTAAGGCATGAAACAATAAAAATCCTCAAAGAAAGCATAGGAAAAACACTGGAAGATATTGGCCTGGGGGAAGACTTCATGAAGAAGACTGCCATGGCAATTGCAACAACAATAAAAATAAACAAATGGGACTTCATTAAACTGAAAAGCTTCTGTACAGCTAAGGACACAATAACCAAAGCAAAGAGACAACCTACACAATGGGAAAGGATATTTGCATATTTTCAGTCAGACAAAAGCTTGATAACCAAGATGTATAGAGAACTCAAATTAATCCACATGAAAAAAGCCAACAATCCCTTATATCAATGGGCAAGAGACATGAATAGAACTTTCTCTAAAGACGACAGACGAATGGCTAACAAACACATGAAAAAGTGTTCATCATCTCTATATATTAGAGAAATGCAAATCAAAACAACCCTGAGATATCATCTAACCCCAGTGAGAATGGCCCACATCACAAAATCTCAAAACTGCAGATGCTGGCGTGGATGTGGAGAGAAGGGAACACTTTTACACTGCTGGTGGGACTGCAAACTAGTACAACCTTTCTGGAAGGAAGTATGGAGAAACCTCAAAGCCCTCAAGGTAGACCTCCCATTCGATCCTGCAATCCCATTACTGGGCATCTACCCAGAAGGAAAAAAATCCTTTTATCATAAGGACACTTGTACTAGACTGTTTATTGCAGCTCAATTTACCATTGCCAAAATGTGGAAACAGCCTAAATGCCCACCAACCCAGGAATGGATTAACAAGCTGTGGTATATGTATACCATGGAATACTATTCAGCCATTAAAAAAAATGGAGACTTTACATCTTTCGTATTAACCTGGATGGACGTGGAAGACATTATTCTTAGTAAAGCATCACAAAAATGGAGAAGCATGAATCCTATGTACTCAATCTTGATATGAGGTCAATTAATGACAATTAAGGTTATGGGGGGGGAAGCAGAAAGAGGGATGGAGGGAGGAGGGTGGGGCCTTAGTGTGTGTCACACTTTATGGGGGCAAGACATGATTGCAAGAGGGACTTTACCTAACAATTGCAATCAGTGTAACTGGCTTATTGTACCCTCAATGAATCCCCAACAATAAAAAAGAAAAAAAAAAGAAAAAAAAATTTTGTGGGTGGCGCCTGTGGCTCAAGGAGTAGGGCGCTGACCCCATATACCAGGGGTGGTGGGTTCAAACCTGGCCCTGGCAAAAAACTGCCAAAAAAAGAAAAAAAAAGAAAAAAGAAAATTTTGTAAAAAGTAAAGGGAAATCTAATAAATGGAGAGCTATACAAGGTTTTATTTTCAGAGAAGGAACTACTCAATGGATAGTCTCCCAAAATAAAGGTATAAATTCAATGTAATGACAAAAAAAAAAAAAATGTCCATACTACCCAAAGCAATATACAATTTTAATGCAATCCCTATTAAAGCTCCATTGTCATACTTTAAAGAGCTTGAAAAAAATAATACTTCATTTTACATGGAATCAGAAAAAAGCTCGAATAGCCAAAACATTACTCAGAAATAAAAACAAAGCAGGAGGAATTACGCTACCAGACCTCAGACTATACTATAAATCAATAGTGATCAAAACAGCATGGTACTGGCACAAAAACAGAGAGGTAGATGTGTGGAACAGAATAGAGAACCAAGAGATGGACCCAGCTACTTACTGTTATTTGATCTTTGACAAGCCAATTAAAAACATTCAGTGGGGAAAAGATTCCCTATTTAACAAATGGTGCTGGGTGAACTGGCTGGCAACCTGTAGAAGACTGAAACTGGACCCATACCTCTCATCATTAACCAAAATAGACTCACTGGATTAAAGATTTAAACCTAAGACATGAAACTATAAAAATAGTAGAAGAAAGTGCAGGGAAAACTCTTGAAGAAATCGCCCTGGGTGAATATTTTATAAGGAGGACCCCCCACCCCGGGCAATTGAAGCAACATCAAAAATACACTACTGGGAGCTTATCAAACTAAAAAGCTTCTGCACAGCCAAGAACACAGTAAGTAAAGCAAGCAGACAGCCCTCAGAATGGGAAAAGATATTTGCAGGTTATGTCTCCAACAAAGGTTTAATAACCAGAATCCACAGAGAACTCAAACATATTAGCAAGAAAAGAACAAGTAATCCCATCTCAGGGTAGGAAAGGGACTTGAAGAGAAACTTATGTGAAGAAGACAGGCACACGGCCTACAGACACATGAAAAAATACTCATCATCCTTAATCATCAGGGAAAGACAAAGCAAAACTACTTTGAGATATCATCTAACTCCAGTAAGATTAGCCCACATCATAAAATCCCAACGCCAGAGATGTTGGCGTGGATGTGGAGAAAAGGGGACACTTCTACACTGCTGGTGGGAATGCAAACTAATATGTTCCTTTTGGAAAGATGTTTGGAGAACACTTAGAGATCTAAAAATAGACCTGCCACTCGATCCTACAATTTCTCTACTGGGTATATATCCAGAAGACCAAAAATCACATTATAAGAAATATACATGTACCAGAATGTTTATTCTGGCCCAATTCATAATTGCTAAGTCATGGAAGAAGCCCAAGTGCCCATCGACCCATGAATGGATCAATAAATTGTGGTATATGTACACCATGGAATATTATGCACCCTTAATTAAAGATGAAGACTTTACCCCTTACATGTTTACATGGATGGGGCTGGAACATATTCTTCTTAGCAAAGTATCTCAAGAATGGAAGAAAAAGTATCGAATGTACTCAGTCTTACTATGAAACCAATTTATAGCTTTCTTTTGAAAGCTATAACCCAATTGTAGCTTTGGAGGGTGGAGGGAGTGTAATTGGTGGGACCACACTTATGGTGAATCTTACAAGGGGTACATGGGTACCCTACCCTAATTTCACATGTGCCTTCAAGGGTACATGTAAAATTTACTAGATGTAGAATATAAATGTCTTAACACAATAATTAAGAAAATGCTTTGAAGGCTATGTTAAACAGTTTGCTGAAAACATTTCAAATTTATAAAACCAGCACATTGTACCCTATGATTTCATTAATGTACATGGCTACAATTTAAAAAATAAAGAAAAGAAAGCATTGGCTCAGTACCTATTGCTCAGTGGTTAGGGCACTGGCCACATACACAGATCCTGGTGGGTTAGAACCTGGCTTGGGCCTGCTAAAAAACAATGACAACTACAACAAAAGCAACAACAAAAAATAGCCAGGTGTTGTTAACAGGCACCTGTAGTCCCAGCTCCTTGGGAGGCTGAGTCAAGAGAATCGTTTATGCCCAAGAGTTCAAGGTTGCTGTGAGCTGTGACGCAATGGCACTCTACTGAGAGGGACACAGCGAGACGCTATCTTAAAAAAAAAGAGAGAGAGAGAGAGAAAGTATGTATCAAGTAATTATAAAAAAGACACTCTAGTGATAGATATCAGATCAGTGGTTTTCTCATTTAGGAGGATGGGGTATTCAGAAAGACAACTACCCTGAGTGATTGAAATGTTCTATACCTTTACTAAGATGTCTGAAAACAGGAGTATACAGTATATCAGAACTCATAGAAGTGTACACTAAAAGCCAGTGTATTTTATTAAATAAAACTGTGCCTAATTTTTTAAAGCCAATAAGGAAACCTAAAGCCTACCATCAGGCTCGGCGCCTGTGGCTCAAGTGGCTAAGGCGCCAGCCACATACACCTGAGTTGGCAGGTTCGAACCTGCCAAACAACAATGATGGCTGCAACCAAAAAATAGCCGGGTGTTGTGGCACGCGCCTACAGTCCCAGCTACTTGGGAGGCAGAGGCAGGAGAATCGCTTGAGCCCAGGAGCAGGTGGTTGCTGTGAGCTGTGATGCCATGGAACTCTACCTAGGGCAACAGCTTGAGGCTCTGTCTCAAAAAAAAAAAAAAAAGCCTACCATGAGATAAAGATTAATGGTCAAAATTCATAATAGGTCTACTTGAAAATGAATTTGAGGTTTGAATTTACATTACCTTTGTAACCTGGAAAATCCCAAGCCATTGATCTAATTTTACAAATCCTCCCTACAAGAATTTACTCATCATTTAGGTCTCTCAAGATTCCCAAAGATTAAGATTACCTGACTATAAATATGAAATTTAAGACATTAGCAAATATATTGGGAAATAAAGCATCGTATACGAAAACAACAGAAAGCAAAACTGGCCTCCAAAGAACTTCAAATATATAGGTGTTCTAAATATTCACAGAAATGAGACAAAATTAGAACAAGGCAAAAACCTCAAGATACTGTCAATATGAATAGGTAGACTTGAATTGGATAGTCTAGGACTTAAAAATATGCTATCTGAAATTAAGAACAGAAAATAGGGCAGCGCCTGTGGCTAAAAGGACTAGGGCGCCAGCCCCATATACCTGAGGTGCTGGCTTCAAACCCAGCCCCAGCCAAAGGGGAAAAAAAAAAAAGGAACAGAAAACAAAGTGCCCCTATTCTCCAATTTCAAGAAAAGAAAGGACTGATTTTTTGCCACTAGTTAGTGAATCCCTAAACTACACACAAAAACTCAGTCAAACCTTAAACGCTCCTATTTTTTAAACTTTCCAAATTTCCCAAAGCCCAATATGATATCAGCCCTTCCCTCTGTTTAGAGAGCCATGTCTAACAAGCACAGTTCTCTCTTGCTTAGCAAGAAAGAAATTGAGTGGGTTTGGGTTTTGGATTATTGAGTGATGGGTCTCTTCCTTAAGAGAATTCAATAAATATAACAGTAAAAGTCAGAATAAACTAGAATAGGGATAAATAAAAAATATCAAAACCAAAACATAAAAATTAAGATAAGAAATATACCGGACACTTGAAAAAAACCTAACATAGATGTAACTAGAGTCCATGGAGTCAAAAGAATGGGGCAGAACTGAAAATTTTCAAAAACCAATGAATGACATTCTTACAGGAAGATGAGCCTTAGTAGAGAGAATGAACATCCAAACACTGTGGGGTTTTTTTTTTTTTGTTTGTTTGTTTGTTTTTTGAGATAGTTTCATTTTGTCATCCTCCGTAGCACGCCATGGTGTCATAGCTCACAGCAACCTCAAACTCTTGGGCTTAAGCAATTCTCTTGCCTCAGCCTCCAGAGTAGCTGGGACTACAGGCACTTGCCACAATGCCTGGTTATTGTTAGAGATGGGGTCTTGCTCTTGCTCAGGCTGGTCTGAAACCCATGAGCTCAGCAATCCTGCCTCAGCCTTCCAAGTGCTAGGATTATCAGACATAAGCCACTGTACCTGGCCTCAAACACTGTGTTTAAAAGAGAAAAAGCTTTATTTCAGCCGGTAGAGTCATGGCACAGAAGAATTCAAAATGGCCCCAATCCCTGACTGGCTCAGTCTTCTCCTTTTTATCCCCAGTTCCAGCCCACAGGTACCTTTCTCAACTGGTCAGTTTAAATAAAGCTGGAGAAGCTGGCTCTGGCTTTTACAGAACCGCTGGCTTTTACAGAAGCAGAAGCAAGCAAATTTCCAGGTCCCAGGAAGTTAAGTTTCCACAAATTCCTAAGAGCTGAGTCACCACGGTGAGGGCCTAGCAAGTATATCCTTGGGGTCTCCTTGAGAAGACCTCTGCTTTCTTAGACCTTACTTTTTCCAGGTATCTTCTCTCAACATCAACCTGATACAGTGTTCCTCCACTCAGGGCTGGACAGGGACCTCCCCCCTTTCTGTAGCCCAGGTGAGCTCAGAAATCAGACCACCATGTCTAGGCACAAAAGGGCTGCCCTTTCCAGGCCACACCCTCTGTGCTCCAGGAAGGTCATGAACAAAGCAGTCTGAAAGGTTTGGGGTAGTTCCACCTAGAGTAGGAAGTACACACCCTAATTCCTCCAGTGAGGGAAAAACTGCAAAGACCTAACAAACTTTCCCCAGAGTAGGGACTAAATTTATTCATTTGTTAATACACTCATTAACTTTGAAAAGGTGTTTTTCCACCAACCAAGTCCTGGCCAAAAGGTAATTCTCAAGACTATATATCCCCCTAGACAAAGGACACAGGCTGAGCCTTTAGACTTGGATCTTTCCCTTTGCCAGAAGCTCTGTCGCTTTTACTCCTTCTGTAGTCCTTCGTGTCTAATAAATCCTATCTTACCACTGATCTGTGGTCTGTGGGTTCATTTTTCAAATTCCCGAAGCCAAGAATCTACTGAAGAAAGAAATTCTGGTAACAGACTCACAGAATCAAGAAGAACAAATGCAAAGAAAACCACACCAGGGCACATAATTTGCACAGTCAGATGAAGAGAAAAATTTAAAACAGCTAGAAGGTAAAAAGGCAATTGATCTAAAATATTAAATACCTAGGAATGAAATTATTTATATATGTAAACACTATAAAACCTCACTAAAAAAATAAATACATTAAGGAATAATTGAGAGGAAAATAAATGGAAAGCGATTAAATAAATGTAAGAATAATTAAGATCAGGCATGGTGGCTCACACCTGTAATCCCAGTACTTTGGGAGGCCAAGGTGGGAGATCACTTAAGCCCAGTAGCTGGCCAGGGCACTCTAGCCCAGGCACAGAGAAAGGCTCTGTCTCAATACATAACTAAACAAATAAAATACGCTTTTTAAAGAAAATATAGGAAATTCTCTTAATGACCTTAAAGTAGACAAAGACTTCTAAAATAGGACCCAATAAATACTAATCATAGAAACAATATTGATAAAGATTACTGGGTGGCACCTGTGGCTCAAGGAGTAGGGTGCCAGCCCCATATACCGGAGGTGGTAGGTTCAAACTCGGCCCCAGCCAAAAGGGAGCAAAAAAAAAAAAAAAAAAAATTATTAAAGACGCTGTTAAAATTAAGTACTTATGCTTATCAGAAGACATTAAGGCAATGAAAAGGCAAATCAGCCTTAAAAAATTTATTTGCAATACACTTAGTTATTTTTTTAAAGACTTTTATTTATTTACTTTTTGTTGTTGTTGCAGTTTGGCAGGGGCCAGGTTTGAACCCACCACCCTTGGTATATGGGGCCAGCACCCTATTCACTGAGCCACAGGTGCCTCCTATTTGCAATACATTTACCTGACAAAACACTCACATTCAGAATATAAATCTGACAAAGGCTCCTACAAAACAATGAGAAAAAGGCAGACAGGATAGACAACAAACAATAATGTCCAAATACCTAATAAACTTATGAATAGGTATTAAATTTTGTCATCAGAGGCTGGGCATGGTAGCTCATACCTGTAATTCCAGCATTCTGGGAGAATGAGACAGATGGATTGCTTGAGCTAAGGAGTTCAAGACCAGCCTAAGTAAGAGTGAGACTCTGCCTCTAAAAAAAATAGCCTGCTGTTGTGGCCAGAGCCTATAGGGACAATCACTCAGGAGACTGAGGCAAGAGGATCACTAGAGTCCAAGAGTTTGAGGTTGCTATGAGCTATGATGCCCCTTGCACTCTACCCAGGGTGACAAAGTGAAAATCTGTCTCAAAGAAAGACAAAAATAGGCTTGGCACCTGTGGCTCAAGCGGCTAAGGTGCCAGCCACATACACCTGAGGTGGCAGGTTCAAATCCAGCCCAGGCCTGCCAAACAACAATTGTGGCTGCAACCAAAAAATAGCTGGGCGTTGTGGCAGGCGCCTGTAGTCCTAGCTACCTGGAGGCTGAGGCAAGAGAATCACTTGAGCACAGGAGTTGGAGGTTGTTGTGAGCTGTGATGTCATAGCACTCTACCCAGGGGTGATAGCTTGAGGCTCTGTCTCAAAAAAAAGACAAAAATAAGACATATCCTTAAAATATTATCTCATAGTTTAGCAAAAGAAATTTTATGAGAAACAATACAATATTGCTGATTTCATTTTCACATCAATATAACAAGAGATTTCAACTACTAATGTCCTATTTTCATTTAAAAAAAAAAAAAAGGAAAGATCTAAGTTCAAAATAAATGAAAGTATTCTTTTTTGGAGACAGAGTCTCACTTTGTCATCCTCGGGAGAGTGCCATGGCATCACAGGTCACAGCAACCTTAAACACCGGGGCTCAAGCAATTCTCTTGCTTCAGTCTCCGAGTAGCTAGGACTGACAGAGGATACCCAAGAAGGGTGAAGTCTAGGAGAACAGGTCTACTCAAGGAGACCGCAAGTATACACATGCAGGGTCCTCCCCATGGTGACTCAGCTCTTGGGAATTTTTAAACTTAACTTCCTGGAACATGGAAATTTTCAAGTTCTGTGAAATCCTGTAGTTCTGTAGGGGCTGGAATAGCGTCTCCCACTTGATTCAAACTGGTCAATGAGAAGGGTACCTATGGTTGTATAAGCTCTTCCATTAAATCCGGCCATTAGGGGCAGTGCCTGTGGCTCAATGGAATAGGGCGCCAGCCCCATATGCCGGAGTGGAGGGTTCAAACCCAGTCCCTAGCCAAAAAAAATAAAAAATAAAAAATAAATCCGACCATTATATGTTTTTCCATATTTTTAAGAATAGTATTGTCCAGGTTCCTATAGTCCATTCACTTTCTCCCCAACATTGCATTATGAAAATTTCCAACATAAAACAAAGTCAAAAGAATGTTAGAGTAAACACAATCCCAAACAATAAAAAGAAAAGTAAAGTCAATGCTTCACAGTGACAGTGACAACTTATTGGGAAAAAGAATAAAGAACTTTCTAGGATGATGAGTTTGGGTTATACAAGAATACATTTGTTAAAATTTGTGCATTTAATTTAACTTCAACAGAATAAAACTATAAATTAATGTGACCTTTGGTTAATTATATACATACTTAAGTATTTAGGAAAAGTATAATAATGTCTACAATTTACTTTGAAACGAATGAAAATAACAAGATGGACTGATGTGATAACAGGATAAAGGGATGGATAAACAGAGAGGGTGCCAAAAAAAATGTATACACATTTTAAGAGAAAAAGCTATCCTATTCATAACTATCACATGGTAAAATTAGCATCCATTTGATTAATGCCATCTTTTGAGCAAACATCATACTATACATTGCTATTGGAATTCAATTCAACTTCAAAAAGTGATACATGCATAACATCTCCTAAAATGTGTATACCTTTTTTTGGTGATTAAGCAGACATGGCAAAATGTTAATGATACACTGTGGGCGATGGGTCTACCAAGTGTTTACTCTAACATACTTTTGACTTTGTTTTATGTTGAAAATTTTTCATAATACAATGTTGGGGAGAAAGTATATAATACATGTGACTATAGGAACCTGGACAATACTATTCTTAAAAATATGGAAAAACATATAATGGTCGGATTTAATGGAATAGCTCATACAACCATTATGAAATTTGAAAATAAGAAACACAGATAGTAGAATAAGGTAGTAGTAGTAAGACACACACAGAGGTTGCTGACCAAGTGGGAAAATGTAATGAATAAAGACACAATGGAAATTAGTTATGCCAATATTTGAGATGCTCAGACTGTCAGGTACTCAAGTACTTAGAGCAACTGAACGTACTTTCTTAAGAAATCAGAATCAGGTCAATATATTTCTAACTTAGTCACAATCAATGCTATAAACAAAACACCAGGGATACATGGAAACAATGGGTTGAACAGAGCTTTGCCAGAAATTTAACATTTTTAACATGTTTTTAAAAGAAGTACTTTACCTGCCATCTCTTCTGAGGGCAAAAGTGATGCCCTCTTTCTGGAATGGAAGTAGGTTCGCTCTTAGTTTGTCAGGCAAAATATCCAGCTGTTTATAAGATTCACTTGCTAAACAAGAAATCTGAGGTGTAAGAGACGTTTTTGCATTTTTAACTTGAGGCATGATGATCCTAAAAACAAAGAAACCACAAAAAAGGGATGGGTGGAAGAAACAGATATGACTAGATATATTACAGAATCACACACAAATAATATTTATAAATAGCTTTGACATACTAGTTATAAACTAATTAAATCATGCTCTTAGAGTAAGCTACAAGGAAAATTCAAAGCACTAAGTCCAAAAGTATTCCATTATTACTTAATGGACTTTTAAGGAACTACGCATCCTCTATTACATTTTGAGCCATGATATACCCATACACATGCTTAACGAAACAAATGTATTACTAAAAAATTATACAACTGGGCCAGGCATAGTGGTTCATGCCCATAATCCTAGCACTCTGGGAGGCCAAGGCAGATGGATTGCCTGAATTCACAGGTTCAAGACCAGCTTAAGAAAGAGCAAGACCTAAAAGAGCTAGTCTCAGTTACTAGGGAGGCTGAGGCAAAAGAATCGCTTAAGTCCAAGAGTTTGAGGTTGCTGAGAGTTGTGACACCATGGCACTATACTGAGTAAGACTCTGTCTCAAAAAAAAAAAAAAATTTCTATGGCTCGGCATCCGTGGCTTAGTGGTTAGGACGCCAGCCTAACCGCCAGCCACATACACATACACAGCCTGGACGATAACTACAACTACAACAACAACAACAAAAATAGGTGGGCATTGTGGTGGGCACCTATAGTATTAGCTACTTGGGAGGCTGAGGTATGAGAATCACTTGAGCCCAAGAGTTTGAGGTTACTGTGAGCTGTGATGCCACAGCACCCTACCGAGGGTGACATAGTGAGACTCTGTCTCCAAAAAAAAAATTCTAAATCAATTACTTATTGTATAAATTGAATTATTTACGTTATTTTATTTACTTACTTTCTTGAGACAAAGTCTCACTTTGTCATCCTCCACAGAATGTCATGGTGTCATAGCTCACAGCAACCTCACACTATTGGGCTCCAGCGATTCTCTTGCTTCAGGCTCCCAAGTAGCTGGAACTATAGGTGCCAGCCACAATGCCCAGCTATTTTTAGAGACAGGGTCTTACACTTGCTCAGGCTGGTCTGGAACCCTTGAGCTCACGCTATCTACCCCGTCGGTCTCCCAGAATGCTAGGATTACAAGCATGAACTACCACATCTGGCCTGCCTAATTTTTTTATTTTTTTGGTAGAGACAGAGTCTCACTGTATACACTCAGTAGAGTGCCATAGCATCACACAGCTCACAGCAACCTCCCACTCCTGGACTTAGGCAATTCTCTTGCCTCAGCCTCCTGAGTAGCTGGGACTACAGGCGCCTGCCACAACGCCCAGCTATTTTTTTTTGTTGCAGTTTGGCTGGGGCCGGGTTTGAACCTGCCACTCTCAGTATATGGGGCCAACGCCCTACTCACTGAGCCACAGGCGCTGCCCTGACCTGAATAATTTTTAAAATAGGAGATGAATGGCTATACAATGATAAGTCCTTTTGCAATTGATTCTTTTATGCATACAGATTTTCATATCACACCAGATTTATTAAGAGTGATGCAAACATGCATTTAAAAAATTATAAAATACAAAGCCATTTCTCCAAATTTATAGTAATTAAATTAATGTAACATTACAAATGAGATTGGCTTTTAAATATTTAATTTAATTCTTTTTAATCAGCTGAATCCACAGTATAAACTCTGTCTGATTAGCACCTTCCTCACCCACTGGGTTTTCACACCTATAATTTTAATTTTTCACCACATAAAATTTCATATATCTGTAAATTCTTAGAACTCTGCAAGATTTTATTAAGATGGAACTTTATCATCTGTTTATATATAATCTCATTCCATCTTTTTAAAAGTTTGTATTTTCTCGGGGTGGCGCCTATGGCTCAGTCAGTAAGGCGCCGGCCCCATATACCGAGGGTGGCGGATTCAAACCCAGCCCGGGCTGAACTGCAACCAAAAAATAGCCAGGCATTGTGGCAGGCACCTGTAGTCCCAGCTACTCAGGAGGCTGAAGCAAGAGAATTGCTTAAGCCCAGGAGTTGGAGGTTGCTGTGAGCTGTATGATGCCATGGCACTCTACCGAGGGCCATAAAGTGAAACTCTGTCTCTACAAAAAAAAAAAAAAAAGTTTGTATTTTCTCATTTACATGCACACTTAAAAAATCTTAGCTTCCCTTCCCTGCAATAAGTAATCAATCTTTGTGTCTTCTATGACTCAAGAATTTAGTATGTATTTACTTATTAATAACAAATAGATAGTAAACGTCACAATCTAGAGAAACAAGGCCCACACCCTCACAGAGCTTACATTCTTGAGAGAGAAACTAAAAATAAATAAATAAGATGATTAATTATGATATATTAATAGCAGAAATATATATTACAAGTCAATTGTAACCAACTTTACATTAATAACAGAAGATTCAGATTAAGTCTTCTGTCTAAATTACTGAAGAAACTGATAGTTACAATAATATGCTTGCCTCTCTAATCATGAAAACTGTATTTAGTTCAGAGATTCAGCAAAAAGGTTTTATTCAGTATGTATATACTAATTTACTTTCACAAATGGGAAGCTATCAAATGGAACTAGCAATGTACAGTTTTTTTAATCTTGTTATAATCAAAACGACAATTGGCTGGGGAAATTTAGTGAAAGCAAAATTTAGTAGAAATCACGTTCTAAGCAAGTCTCTTGATAAGCAAGATGTGAAAAGAGAATGAGGGAAAGATTTATTTTCAGTCTTTCAAGATAGTGTTTTTGGACCTGGCATGGTGGCTCACACCTATAATCCTAGCACTCTGGGAGGCTGAGGCCTGTGGATTGCCTGAGCTCACCGGTTCCAGACCAGCCTGAGCAACAGCCAGACACCATTCTCTAAAAACAGCCGGGCATTGCGGCTGGCGCCTGTAGTCCCAGCTAGTTGGGAGGCTGAGGCAAGAGAATCACTTGAGCCCAAGAGTTTAAGATTGCTGTGAGCTATGACACCACAGCACTCTACCAAGGATAACAAAGTGAGACTCTGTCTCAAATAATTTCCACTCAGATTAGGAACAAGGCAAGGATGCCCATTGTCTCCGCTGCTATTCAGCATCATAACAGAAGTCTTAGCCATAGCAATAAGGCAAGAGAAGGGGATCAAGGGTACCCAAATAGGGTCAGAGGACATCAACGCTCACTCTTCGCTGACAATATGATCCTATACCTGAAAAATCCCAGGGACTCAACTTCAAAACTCTTAGAAGAGATCAAGGAACACAGCAGTGTCTTGGAATACAACATCAATACTTACAATTCAGTAGCTTTTATATATGCCAACAATAGTCAAGATGAAAATATAGTCAAGGACTCTATTCCTTTTACAGTAGTGCCAAAGAAGATGAAATATCTGGGAATTTACCTAACAAAGGACGTGAAAGATCTCTATAAAGAGAACTATGAAACTTTGAGAAAAGAAATAGCTGAAGATGGGCGGTGCCTGTGGCTCAAAGGAGTAGAGCACCGGCCCCATATGCCAGAGGTGGCGGGTTCAAACCCAGCCCCGGCCAAAAACCGCAAAAAAAAAAAAAGAAATAGCTGAAGATGTTAACAAACGGAAAAACATACCATGCTCATGGCTAGGAAGAATCAACACTTTTAAAATGTCCATACTACCCAAAGCAATATACAGTTTTAATACAATCCCTATTAAAGCACCATTGTCATACTTTAAAGAACTTGAAAAAATAGTACTTCATTTTACATGGAATCAGAAAAAAACTCAAATAGCAAATACTTACTCAGAAATAACAAATCAGGAGGTATCACGTTACCAGATTTCAGGCTATACTGTAAATCTATAGTGATCAAAACAGCATAGTACTGGCACAACAACAGGGAGGTAGGTTTATGGAACCAAATAGACAACCAAGAGATGAACCCAGCTACTTATTGTCATTTGATCTTTGACAAGCCTATCAAAATATTCAGTGGGGGAAAGACTTCCTATTTAACAAATGGTGCTGGATGAACTGGCTGGCGACCTGTAGAAAACTGAAACTGGACCTCCACCTTTCACCATTAACAAAAATTGATTCTCACTGGATAAAAGATTTAAACATAAGACATGAAACTATAAAAAAACTAGAAGAGAGTGCAGGAAAAACATTTGAAGAAATTGGCCTGGGAGAATATTTTATGAGGATATTTTAGAGACCTTGTCTCTAAAAATATCTGGGTGTTGTGGCAGGCTCCTATAGTCCCAGCTACTTTGGAGGCTGAGGCAAGAGAATCACTTGAGCTCAAGAGTTTGAGGTTGCTATGAGCTATGATGCCACAGCACTCTACCAAGGGTGACAAAGTGAGACTCTGTCTCCAAAAAAAGAAAATATAAAGCTAGTATCACCTTGATACCAAAGCCAGGAAAGAACACAACTACTTGTTAATAGAACAATATCCCTTATGAATATACATACAAAAATTCTCAATAAAGTCCTCAATAAAAACCAAAATTCAGCTGTAAACCAAAAAAATAATTTGCCATAATCAAGTGGGCTTCATCTCAGAGATGCAAGGATAATTCAACATATACAAATCTATAAATTCAATTCACCACATAAATAGAAACAAAAACAAAAACCGTAAGATCCTCTCAATACATGCAGAAAAAGTATTTGACAAAATTCGGCATCCTTTTATGAACGCCTTTTATGAACGCTGAAGAAAATAGGCATAGATGGAACATATCTCATTATTATAAAAGTTGTATATGACAAATCCATAGCAACATCATACTGAACAGGAAAAAGTTGAAAGTATTCCCACTTAGAACTAGAAATAGAGTTGCCCATTGTCACCACTTCTGTTCAACAAGGTGCTAGACACCCTAGCCAGAGCAATCAGGCAACAGGAGGAAATCCTATTTCCAAATAGGGAAAGAAGAAGTCAAATTATTGCTCTTGGCTGATGAAATGATCTTGTATCTAGAAGACTCCAAAGGTTCTGCCAAAAGACTCCTGGAATTGATAAATAAATTCAGCAAAGTCTCAGGTTACAAACTCAATGTACACCAGTCAGTAGTATTCCTATACAGTAACAATTGTCAAGCATAGAACCAAATCAAAGACTCAAAACCTTTCACAATAGCAAAAAAGATAATAAACTACCTAAACATATACTTAACCAAGGAGGTGAAAGACCTCTGCAGAAGACCTACAAAACACTAAGGAAAGAAATCGCAGAGGAAGTAAACAAATGGAAAAATACCAAACTCATGGATCAACAGAAGCAACATTGTTAAAATGTCTATACTACCTAAAGTTATTTACAGATTCAATGCAATCCCCATTAAAATACCAACATCACCTCTTGCAGATCCAGAAAACATAATTTTATGATTCATATGGAACCAGAAAAGACCTTGGATAGCCTTAAACAAAACAACTTTAAACAAAAAGAACAAATTGGTAAGAATCACTGTAGTAACCAAAACAGCCTGGTACTGGCACAAGAATAGAGACATAGACCAATGGACCAGAACAGAGAACCTAGATATTTAACTAACCCTACATATTGCTGTCTAATCATTGACAAAGCAGATAAAAACATACACTGGGGCTGGGCACGGTGGCTCACACCTGTAATCCTAACAAGGATCCTAATCCAAGGATCTAATCCTAAATCCTAATCCTTGTCTGGGAGACAAGCAGATTGCTTGAGCTCAGAATTTCGAGAAAAGCCTGAGCAAAAGCAAGACCCCATCTCTACTAAAAACATAAAAACTAGCCAGGCATCATAGCAGGCACCGATAGTCCCAGCTACTTGGGAGACTGAGGCAAAAAGATCACTTGAGCCCAAAAGTTTGAAGTTGCTATGAGCTATGATGACACCACAGCATTCAACTCCAGAGTGACAGAGTGTGAGACTCTGTCCCCTCAAAACAAAAAAGCTTACTGCTGGTACAGTGTTGTTGGTATAATAGATAAACCTTAAAATAAAGATAAAACAAAAACAACTCTCACAATTATTAAAAAAAACAACAACAATAAAACATAAGGGGGAAAAGAATCCCTATTCAATAAATGGTGGTAGAAAAATTGGATAGCCACAGGTAGAAAACTGAAACAGGATCCACACCTCTCTTCACTCACAAAAGTATGTATTTCTAAGACTATTATATAGACAAAGAAGATATCCATTAATTCACAATGGGTAATGAATTTAAACCTAAGGCAGGAAAGTATAATTCTAGAAGAAAAGGTTGAAAAAACTCTTACGAATATCAGCCTAGGCAAAGAATTTATGTAGAAGACCCCAAAGGCAATCAAAGTAACAAAAACAAATAAATAAGACCTGATTAAATTGAAAAGCTTCTGCACTGCTAAAGAAACGATCAATACAGTGAATAGACAATATACATGGGAGAAAATATTTACATGCTATACATCCAATAAAAGCTAATAACCAGAATCTACAAAGAACTCATGCAAATGAGCTAATCATCTAACTCAAACAATCAATTCTAATTGAAAAAATCTAATTCAAATTTTAACATATTCTGTTTCAAAATCTACAAAGAACTCATGCAAATGAGCAGAAAAAAAGAAAAAATAAATAAAACTCCAAGAAAAAGTAAGCAAAAGACATGAACGAAGCTTTTCAAAAGACAGAGAGCCAATAAACGTAAAAAAAATGCTCAATATCTCTAATCATCAGTGAAATGCAAATCAAACCCACAATAAGATATCACCTAACTCCAGTGAAAAAAGCTTTTATACAAAAGTACCAAAACAAGGGCTGAGCACAGTAACTCACCTCCTAGCATTCTGGGAGGCCTAGGCGGGTGGATTATCTGAGCTCACGGGTTCCAGATTAGCCTGAGCAAGAGCAAGACCCCATCTCTAAAAATAGCCAGACATTATGGCGGGTTGAGGCAAGATTATCACTGGAGCCCAGGAGTTTGAGGTTGCTGTGAGCTATGATGCCATAGTACTCTACTGAGGGCCAGTTCACTATCCCTCAGACCGATGGAAGGCCGGACTATAGTTTAAAAAAAGGAAAAAATATGAACAAATTCCTATGAACACTACACATAATCATATTTTGAAGTAAAAAACCAAAACGGGAACAAATACAATCACACCACCTCATGTGGCCCGTGGGCTGCAGTTTGAGGACCCCTGCTATAGAGTATTACTCAGTCATAAAAAAATGGTGAACTAATACCTTTTGTAACAATCTGGTTGGAACTGAGCCTATCCTCCTAAGTGAAATATCATAGGAACATAAAAACAAACACCACACGCACTCACTTTTAAATTGGACCAAATTGCTCAATCCACATATGTATACCTGGTAGTAAAATTAAATGGAAATACAGATGGGGAGGGATGGGTAAATTCACACTTAATGGGTACAATGCATATGACTTGTAGATGGTCATAATTGTAACCTTGACTCAAACTGTACAAAAGTAATGCATGTAACCAAAACATTTGTACCCCCCTAATATTCTAAAATAAAATAAATTTTAAAAGTAAAATACATAAAAATGAATAATTTTTTTAAAAAGGAGAACTATTAGTCTACTCAAATATTTCTAAGGCTATTATATACACAAAGAAGATATCCTCAATCATAGAAACTCTTCAGATATTTGATCAAGACTTGGGAATGTATCTAATTCCAATTTTAACATATTCTGTACAAACAGAACAGAGTATATCCATTTACATATTTATTCCTAATATAACTATATATACAATCAGTAAGCTATAACTTAAATTTGATAAATTGAAATCATTTTGTAAGTAAAACTGAGTATTATAAAATAATAATCCCCAGCACTCAGGATGCTAAGGCAGGTGGATTGGCTAAGTTCACAGGTTCGAGACCAGCCTGAGCCAGAGTGAGACTCCGCCTCTAAAAATAGCCAGGTGTCATGGCGGGCAACTATAGTACCAGCTACTTGGAAGGCTGAGGCAAGAGAATCACTTGAGCCCAAGAGTTTGAGGTTGATGAGAGCTATGATGCCACGGCACTGTACCAAGGGCAACAAAGTGAGACTCTGTCTAAAAAAAAAAAGGTTACTTTGAGTAAATTATAGAATTAGAATTATATATATTTTTTCTTTTTTTTGAGACTTTGTTATCCTGGGTAGAGTGCTCTGGCATGATAGCTCACAGCAACCTCAAATTCTTGGGACGTCAGCAATTCTCTTGCCTCAGCCTTCCAAGTAGCTGGGACTACAGGCACCCATTACAACTCCCAGCTATTTTTAGAGACCAGGTCTTGCTCTTGCTCAGACTGTTCTTGAACTCCTGAACCCAGGCAATCCACCTGCCTTGGCCTCCCAGAGTGTTAAGATTACAGGTGTGAGCCCCTGCACCCAGCTTATATATTTTTTAACTTACTTGTTACAGATTTTTTTAACTGCCACATCTAATATCCAATTAATTTAAAGCAAGAACATTACAATCCTTCATTCCACAGGCAAGTATTTTCACAATAATAATAAATTAATCCCACTTATTAGTCACCTCTTTTTTTGAGACACTGCACTTAGAAATTTTAGGAGATCTCTTATAATTCTCAAAACAACCAGCAAAGATAAGTATTAACCATTCTCATGTTAAGAACAAGAAAACTGAAGTTTAGAGATGGTAAATAATTTACATAAGATTTAACAGTTAATAACTGGTAATATTAAGTTTGGAATTCAGATTGGCCTAATTTGAAAGTCTGAAATTTTGCAATTAGACAACAATGCTTCTCCAAAACAATAACTCAACAAATACTTATGAAATACCGATTATGTACCAAACACTACAGAAGGTATTGGGCATATAAATATTAATATGTGCCACTGTAGCTTCACCTCTGAGCCCAACCAAGGAAGGAAATGAGAGTTGTTGATGGATAGTCACAACACAATGCAGTAAGTACTGTGAAGGAAGTACATATAAGGTACTGTATGTAAGTGGGAATGTTGACTCAGGAAGGTAGCAAGCAATTTAAAAAGGCTTCATATAGGAGAACAAAATGCTCGGTACATTGTATACCTTATTTAAATACGTGACATAACTCTCTAAGCTGATAGTTGAAGTAGGAGTGAAGCTTGCAGATGGAAAATCAGGATAAGGATATCCTAGGGAGAAAGAAGCCATATTTGCAAAGGCACAAGTTTTAGAAAATCTTAAGGAGTTTAGTATAGCTCAAGAATATGGTGCTTGGCTTGGTGCCTGTGGCTCAAACAGCTAAGGCGCCAGCCACATACACCTGAGCTGGCGGGTTCGAATCCAGCCTGGGGCCTGCCAAACAACAATGACAGCAGCAACCAAAAAATAGGAGGGCGTTGTGGTGGGCCCCTGTAGTCCCAGCTACTTGGGAGGTGGAGGCAGGAGAATCACTTGAGCCCAGGAGTTGGAGGTTGCTGTGAGCTGTGATGCCATAGCACTCTATCTAGGGTGACAGCTTGAGGCTCTGTCTCAAAAAAAAAAAAAAAGAACATGGTACTTATGACAAAGGATAAAGAAATTAAAAACAGGCCCAGTTAGACAGATCCTTCTAAGCTATGCTAAAAGAGTTTGGACTTCATTCTGTAAGGAACTGCAAACTGTTCCTAGAGTTTAATCCAATTGTGATTTTATAAAGATTACATACTGAAGTTTAAAAGAATGGAGGTAGGAGGTAGAGGTAACCTTTTAGAAGGCTACCATAAAGAGTCCAGGTAATTACAAGTCATAATCTCTTTGCTTCCAATTCTCTTATCAATTACTTGCATGACATTATGGATGTCTCATAAACATTTCTACCTTAAACATACAAAATCAAATTCCTTCTTTTTTTTTTTTTGAGACAGGCATCTTGCATCTTTTTTTTTTTAGTTCATTTTATTTTATTATTTATTTTTGTTGTTGCTGTTTGGCCGGGGCTGAGTTTGAACCCACCACCTTCAGTATATGGGACCGGCACCCTACCCACTGAGCCAGAGGTGCACCTTGCTCTGTTACCCTGCCTAGAGTGCCACGTCCTTAGCCTGACTCCTAGCAACCTCAAACTCCTGGGCTCAAGTGATCCTCCTGTTCACCCTCTCCAGTAGCTGGAACCACAGATGCCCATCCCAATGCCCAGATAATTTTTCTATGTTTTTAGTAGAGAGGAGGTCTTGTTTTGCTCAGGATGGTCTCGAACTCCTGAGCTCAAGTGAGCCACCTGCCTCAGCCTCTCAAGAGTGCTAGGATTACAGGTGTGAGCCACTGCACCTTTCCAAAACCAAATTCCTTATTTCTACACCAAATTTGTCTGCTCCCTCCACAATCTCTTTAATAAACAGTAAAACTATGCAAGTTACCGGAATCAGGTTTCTTTCTTCAGTTCTCCCTTTCCTGAAACCACTAATCTGAATACACATATCATTCATTATTCCCAAAATAGATCTCAGACTCATCAGGTTTCTTTTTCAATTACTTTCTATCACCTATCTCAAGCCATAATGACCTGTCAATAATAATACTGCAATAGCCCCAAACTGGACACCCTTACATTTTCCTAAATATCAATTGGTTTCCTTTCTGTTATATACATAAATTTTTAATTTTTTTTTTTTTTGAGACAGAGCCTCACTTTGTTGCCCCGAGTAGAGTGCAATGGCATCTCACAACAACCTCAAATTCGTGGGCTTAAGCAATTCTCTTGCCTCAGTCTCACGAGTAGCTGGGAATACAGGCACCCGCCACCGTCAGGGTCTCGCTCTTGCTCAAGCTGGTTTCCAACCCATGAGCTCAGGCATTCCACCTGCCTCAGCCTCCCAGAGTGCCCTTCTTGTACTAAAATCCTTTTATCATAAGGATACTTGTAGTAGACTGTTTATTGCAGCTCAATTTACAATCGCCAAAATGTGGAAACAGCTGAAATGCCCACCAACCCAGGAATGGATTAACAAGCTGTGGTATATGTATACTGTGGAATACTATTCAGCTATTAAAAAAAATGGAGACTTTACATCCTTCGTATTAACCTGGATGGAAGTGGAAGACATTATTCTTAGTAAAGCATCACAAGAATGGAGAAGCATGAATCCTATGTACTCAATTTTGATATGAGGACAATTAATGACAATTAAGGTTATGGGGGGGAGGAAAAGCAGAAAGAGGGACAGAGGGAGGGGGGTGGGGTCTTGGTGTGTGTCACACTTTATGGGGGCAAGACATGATTGCAAGAGGGACTTTGCCTAACAATTGCAATCAGTGTAACCTGGCTTATTGTACCCTCTATGAATCCCCAACAACAACAATAAAAAACTGTCAAAAAAAAAAAAAAAAACAATCATTCTTATTTGTTTACTTGAATTATATCTCCTCTCTGATTAGAATGCCTTCATAAGTCTACTCCTACTCCAAGCATCTATCATCAGCTTGGTTAATAAAAACCACAATATTAAATAAAAAGGCAACATACATTTACTATGTGCAAGGGCCTATTTTAAGTGTTTTTCAATGGAATCATTTAATACACATAAAAACCTCTGATGTAGGTATTCTTATTATCTTGATTTTATAGATGAAGAAACTGATATACAGCTGGTACAACTAATCTGCCCAGGATACACAATGTACAAATAGCACAACCTAGACAGACCAGAGCCCATCCACTGGAGTATTATTCTCTCACTCAGTAGATACTCAATAAATATTTCTTTCCTTTTCTTCTTTTTTTTGAGACACAGTCTCACTTGGTCACCCTGGGTAGAGTGCCATGGCATGCATCTTAGCTCACAGCAACCTCAAACTCTTGGGTTCAATGATTCTCTTGCCTCAACTTTCCAAGTAGCTAGCACTACAGGCGTCTGCCACAACGCGCAGCTACTTTTTAGAGACAGGGGTCTCACTCTTACTCAGGCTGGTCTCGAACCCGTGAGCTTAGGCAGTCCACCTGCCTCAGCCTCCCAACAGCTGGGATTATAGGCCTGAGCCATCATGCTCGGCCAGATACTCAATAAATATTTCTTGAATAAATAAATAAATGAGAGAATACAAAGAAGAGGAACAGATTTAGAGGTAAATATTACAGGAAAAGATTTGGGATACACTGAATTTGAAGTACTTGGAAAAGGTTATGAAGTACAGAGGGACAAATACAATAGCACCTCCATAACTGACTAGCTCCCTACATTGACCACCTCCTTAAATTGACCTAATTTTCATAGACCAGACAGGGACCCCATGTATGGATAGATATAATAAATCTAGTTCTTTATATTGACCAGATTGTTACAGACCCTTGGGTGGTCAACTTACAGATTCTACTATAATTTTTAAAATAAGATATGCTCAGGGGCGGCGCCTGTGGCTCAGCGAGTAGGGCGCCGGCCCCACATGCCGAGGGTGGCGGGTTCAAACCCAGCCCCGGTCAAACTGCAACAACAAAAAAAAAAAAATAGCCGGGCGTTGTGGCGGGCGCCTGTAGTCCCAGCTACTAGGGAGGCTGAGGCAAGAGAATCGCGGAAGCCCAGGAGTTAGAGGTTGCTGTGAGCCGTGTGACGCCACGGCACTCTACCCGAGGGCGGTACAGTGAGACTCTGTCTCTACAAAAAAAAAAAAAAAAAAAAGATATGCTCAGACCAGACTCAGTGGGTCATGCTTGTAATTCTAGCACTTTGGGAGGCCAAGACAGGCAGATTGCTTGAGCTCAGGAGTTTGAGACCCGCCTGACCAAGAGTGAGACCCCATCTCTGAAAATAGCTGGGCATAGAGAGGCGCTTGTGGCTCAATGGAGTAGGGTGCCGGCCCCATATGCTGGAGGTGGCGGGTTCAAGCCCAGCCCCGGCCAAAAACTGCAAAAAATAATAATAATAATAATTTTTTAAAAATAGCTGGGCATTTTAGCTGGTGCCTGTAGTCCCAGCTATTCAGGAGGCTGAGACCAGAGAATCACTTGAGCCCAGGAGTTTGAGGTTGCTGTGAGCTATGATGTTACAGCACTCTACGGGGGGCAATATAGTGAGACTCTGTCTCAAAAAAAAAAAAAAAAAAGGAGAAAGTAGCCAGACACAGTGGCTCATGCTTGTAATCCTGGGACTCTGGGAGGGTAAGGTGGGTGGATTGACAGAGCTCACAGGTTCCAGACCAGCCTGAGCAAGAGCACGACCTTGTCTCTAAAAATAGCCGGGTGTTGTGGCAGGTACCCATAGTCCCAACTACTTGGGAGGCTGAGGCAAGAAAATCGCTTAAACCCACGTTTGAGGTTGCTGTGAGCTGTGATGTCAAAGCACTCTACCAAGGGTGACAAAGTGAGAATGTGTCTCAAAAAATAAGAAGAAGAAAATAAAATAAGATATGCTCTTAAACTATAACTATTTTGGTTAAACTCTACAACAAAGGCATGTTTTAACAAAGCACAGAATGGCCTATTGAGGCCCATTGCTACCTACGAAAAATTCTATATTGTTAATGTGTACTGAATAACTTGCCTTTCTTTAAGACATTATATGTGTTATCTATATAAATGTCAAACTTCAATTTTGTTAAAACATAAAAGTAAAGAGATTTTTATTGTTGCTGTTAGAGAAGGAGTCTTGCAGTGGAACAATCATTGCTCACTAAACTCCCAGGTTTAAGCAATTCTCCTGCCTCAATTTCCTGAGTAGCTGAGACTACAGGAGTGTGCCACCATGCTTGGCTAATATTTCTTTTTCTTTTCTTTCTTTTTTTTTTTCTTTTTGAAGACAGAGCATCTCTATGTTGCTTAGGCTGGTCTTGAACTCCTGAACTTCAGCAATCTTCCCACTTCAGATTCCTGAGTCATGTTCCTGAGATTATAGACTGAGCCACCATGTCCAGAAGAGATTTTTTTTTAACTCGACAAAATTATTCCAAAAGTCATTAAATAGAAAATAAGAAAAGTTGAGAATGACAAGGAAAGGTCAGTAAAATGAGAATGGGAATACATTTTACCTACCAGATACCAAAACATATTATAAAGTTAAAGAAATTAGGATAATGGGTATGGTACATGTCAAAGACAGAACAATGAAAAAGAAGAGTGTGTTGGCTTGGCGCCCGTAGCTCAGGGAGTAGGGCGCCAGCCACACACACCGAGGCTGGCAGGTTCGAGCCGCCCCAGGCCTGTTAAATAATGACAACTGCAACCAAAAAATAGCTGGGTATTGTGGCAGGCACCTGTAATCCAGCTACAAGGGAGGCTGAGGCAAGAGAATCGCTTGAGCCCAAGAGTTTGAGGTTGTTGTGAGCTGTGATGCCACAGCACTCTATGGAAGGTGACATAGTGAGACTTTGTCTCCAGAAAAAAAAAGTGTCCAAAAAGAATCAAGTATACCTGCGATTTGTGAATACGATAAAAATGACATTTTGAATCAGTAGTGGAGATAGATGAATTATTCAATATGTAGTGTTGAGACTGAACTTAAGAAAAAAATGGTTTCTTATTTTGTTTCTTATACTGAAGTAAATTATAGGTAAATTACAAAATGAAAGAAAATTGTTTAAATTATATACAGGAGAATCTCTGTAACAGAGGGACTGTAACAAACTGGTAAACATACAAAGATGGTCAATATAAGGAACTATGCCTACAGTATGGTACACACAAAGATGGGTACATGTCCAGTTTATGAAAATTAGGTCAACTTAAGGAGGTGGTCAATGTAGGGAGGTGGTCAACTGTGAATGTTCTACTGTATGTATTATTTTTTATTAATCTGTGGTAGGGAAAGCATTCCTAAGCATCACAAGTAATTATATAAAAAAGAAGCTATTAAAAAAAAAACACTGATAGGGCGGCGCCTGTGGCTCAGTGAGTAGGGTGCCGGCCCCATAAGCCCAGGGTGGCGGGTTCAAACCCAGCCCCTGCCAAACTGCAACAACAACAACAACAAAAAAGAAATAGCCGGGCGTTGTGGCGGGCACCTGTAGTCCCAGCTGCTCGGGAGGCTGAGGCAAGAGAATCGCATGAGCCCAAGAGTTAGAGGTTGCTGTGAGCCGTGTGACGCCAGGGCACTCTACCCGAGGGCGGTACAGTGAGACTCTGTCTCTACAAAAAAAAAAAAAAAAACACTGATAGATTTAAACACTAAAATAACTTAAACTTCTATCTCGTAAAAAAATAGTATGAAAAAGTTGAAAAAAGGCTCGGTGCCTGTGGCTCAAGCGGCTAAGGCGCCAGCCACATACACCTCAGCTGGCGGGTTGGAATCCAGCCCCAGCCGGCCAAACAACAAGGATGGCTGCAACCAAAAAATAGCCAGGCATTGTGGCAGGTGCCTATAGTCCCAGCTACCTGGGAGGCGGAGGCAGGAGACTCGATTGACCCCAGGAGTTGGAAGTTGCTGTGAGCTGTGATGCCACAGCTCTCTACCCAGGGCGACAGTTTGAGGCTCTGTCTCAAAAAAAAAAAGTTAGAAGAAAAAAAAGAAAGGCCTGACGTTCAGTGGCTCACTCCTGGAATCCTAGCAGTCTGGAAGGCCAAAGTGGGTAGAAAGCCTGAGTTCAGGAGTTCCAGAGCAGCCTAAGCAAGTTGGGTGTTATGGGTGATATGGCAGGAGCCTGTAGTCCCAGCCACTTGGGAGGCTGAGGCAAGAGGATCACTTTTGCCAAGAGTTTAAGATTGGTATGAGCTATAACATCATGACACTCAACCCTAGGGCGACTGAGAGAGACTCTGTCTCCAAAATAAATAAACAAATAAAGTTTAGAGAAATTTCAAAATAGGAATAGACTTTTAGACATGTAACAAAGAGTTATTAGCCTATGAAGTAATTTCTTTAAAATTATTAACAGACAATGATAGATATCATTGGGCTATTCAAAAGAGACTAAACACCAAAGAACAATATACATATAAAAGATGCTCAACCTCAATAGAATTAAACTAAATACAAATTAAGGAGACACGACTTTTTACAACTGCATTAGATAGAGTAAAAGACAGACAATGGGTGATCCCACACACTGCAAGGAAAGAAAATGCAAGGAAAGAAAATGAGCATATCCTTTCTGAAGGGCAATTTATAAATTTACAGAGCATCTGTGGCTAAATAGTCCTACTTCTAAAAAGTTAGACTGAAGACATTATGCTAAATGAAATAAGCTCTTAAAAACAGAAAGTAGAATGGTATTTAGGGGGTGGATTGGAGTGGGGTGAAATTGTTTTTTAATGAGTAAAGAATTTGAGATTTGTAAGGAACAAATTCTTGAGATCTGTTGTACAAATATATTAAGTGTATATATTTATATAAGTATAAAATATATACTTATATATACTATATATATGTATATATATATATACACACAGTATAAGAAGTGGGACAATCAAGTTTGTGAACTCATCCTAGAAGTGGTACATACCTCACTTGCTGAGTATTATTACGGTCACCAGATAGCCAAGGAGAGTACTGTAGAGGACTGTAGTAATATTAAGCAATGAGGTACGTAGTACTTTCTCTAGGACGAGTTTGAGAACTTAATTTACTGACCTCGTATAGTTAGTACTACTGTACTATACTTACAAACAGTAAAGACACGCCACATGCAATGGCTCACACCTAGAACAGTGTAAGTTCCCTCATGACCCCTTTCTGCTGTTTTCCCATGATCCAATTATGTAATTTCTGGTGATTCCAGGTTTTAAATAATTTGTTAAGTGTTCAGTTTTTACACAACTTTATCATCTGCTAAGAATTTAAAAATCACATTCTCTGTTCAGCTGTTAATGATACATATTTAGTTTTATAAGCTTGTCCCTGTTTTTAGTTTTGTTTGGACTTTTTGGCTCAGGAATTTTATTTCTGTTTGTCAATAAGAAATGTTAAGAGTGGAATGTTAATAAATTTCAGTTTAGGTCTATAATGTCAAGAATTTAAGAATTAAAAAATGGATTGGTTAAAAAAAAATCTGTAGGGTGATGCCTGTGGCTCAAGTAGGGCTCCAGTCCCATATACCGGAGGTGGCAGGTTCAAAGCTGGCCCAGGCCCCCCTCACCAAAAAAAAAAACTGCAAAAAAAAATCTGTAATCTTAGCACTGTAGGAGGCTGAGGCAGGATGATTACTTAAGCTCAGGAGTTCAATACCAGCCTGATCAAGAATGAGATCCTCTAGTACAGTGGTTCTCAACCTTCCTAATGCAGCAACCCTTTAATACAGTTCCTCATGTCATGGTGACCAAGCATAAAATTATTTTCATTCCTACTTCATAACTGTAATTTTGCTACTATTATGAATCATAATGTAAATACCTGATATGTATTTAAGTGACCCCTGTGAAAGGGTAGTTCGACCCCCAAAGGGGTTGCGACCCACAGATTGAGAACTGCTGCGCCAGTAGAAACAGATAAATTAGCTGAGACATGGTGGCAGGTACCTGTAGACCCAGCAACTCAGGAGGCTGAGGCAGAAAACAAGGTTGGGTCCAGGAATTTGAGCTTGCAGTGAGCTACAATTATGCCACTGCACTCTCTACAGGGCAACAGAGTGAGACTCTGTCTTAGAACAAAACAAAACAAAAATACAAGTAAAGATAAATTTTATGTTTTGTGTTTTTATCTGCAGTAAAAAGGAATTAAGTGAAAACAATGTAAATATCTGTCAGCAGAGAACTGGTTATGCTAGAGCTATAAAATGAAATAAGAGTAGCCATCAAAATGAATATATTGTGGCGCAGTGCCTGTAGCTCAGAGGCTAGGGTGCCAGCCACATACACCAAAGCTGGTGGGTTCGAATCCAGCCCAGGCCTGCCAAACGATGACAACTGCAACCAAAAAATAGCCAGGCACTGTGGCAGGTGCCTGTTGTCCCAGCTACTTGGGAGGCTGAGGCAGGAGAATCGCTTAAGCCCAAGAGTTTGAGGTTGCTGTGAGCTGATGCCACAGCACTCTACCCAGGATGACAGCTTGAGACTCTGTCTCAAAAAAAAAAAAATAATTGCTATCTATTCAGTCAACCCACAGCCTATTGTTGAATTTTTTTTAATTTCCCAAAAAAGCAAAGCAGTGTGGTATCATTAAAACATGTGTCTGTACCTGTAAGAGAAAAATATCTGTAAACAGTGGTATTTCTGTGTAATTGGATTTGAAGATAACCTTTCCTTTTTTAAAAAATTTTCCTGTCTTTCTGTATAAAATGAGTATGTAATAGGTACATGGCAAAACATGCCTTAAAAGAGGAAGTGACAGCCACCAATGGTTCTAGAATCCTGTAATGGAATTCTATGTTTTTCTCTCACCATGTGGGTCGTACATCTTGGGGATTAATGAAGATCTCAGATGCAGGATAAGCAGTGGTTAAGAGTTCAGGAATCAGAGAGACCTAAATACGAATGTCAGCTACAAAATTTATTTAATAGGGGACTCAAGCCTAAACTCTTATTTAACTTTACTGAGTCCCAATTTCTTCAGCCACAAACTTTCAGGTAACAAAACTTAATAGATTGTTCCAAGGAAAATGTGCTTAACACACATAACATCATTTTTGGCTCAGGTGAAACACTCAATAAAATGATGGCTATCATTTCCTTTTATTGAATGATCTACATTGAAATAGCTCACAAGAAAGAAAACCCACATAAATTAAGCATCTATACAAGACTATATTGCTAAATTATCACTGAATGTGATAATTAACTACATTAAAGACCCGGAGCCACACTTTGCCTGGCTGACTGGCAAAACTGTCCAGCTGAAATGTATGGTTACATTCTTTTTTTTTTTTTGCAGTTTTTGGCCGGGGCTGTGTTTGAACCCACCACCTCCAGCATATGGGACCGGTGCCCTACTCCTTTGAGCCACAGGCACCGCCCTGGTTACATTCTTATATTCAGAAGGATTACATTATAAAATTTATCATCACTGGGCGGCACCTGTGGCTCAAGGAATAGGGTGCCAGCCCCATATGCCGAGTGTGGTGGGTTCAAACCCAGCCCCGGCCAAAAAACTGCAAAAAAAGTAAAAAAAAATTATCATCTATTTGGTGAATAGACACCATTCACGAGTAGTGGACAAAGACTGATTAGCACTTCAGCAAAAATGACAGAAAGAGAAAAAATATACTTATGTTAACCCTAGGAATGGAAAGAGGAGACCAAGTACACAAAACTAGGAAACACTTGACTGAATTTAGAGAGATGAAAATGAGTAACTTTACCATTAATTCTGTTTAGCCTTTCTGTTCCTCATGATATTTGGACTGGAAGTGCGTCCTTTTGGGCACTGCTCTACCCTCCAAAGTCTGATATAGAGTCTAATACAGTATAAGTATAAATATTTACAAGAAGATATTTACAAGCCTCTGTAAAACCATGGAGCCAATTGAGTTAGAATTTATCAAGAGCCTCAGTCAAAATGATCAGGGAAAGAGTTTAAGGATAAAGGGCATTAGGCTTGAGGGATGCCCTTTAATTCAATCAGTTTTCCTGGGGACATCAAATGGAACGTACAAGACAAGAGCATACATACAGCATATAACTTTGCATCCGGAAGGGGGAATAAACCAGCGTCGAAGGTGTTATACTTACATACTACGGGCTACTAACCCCTTTTAACGATGCCTTTATTTATTTTAACGATGTATTATAGTTGCACCCTCTTCACCACTTATTTGATGAATACGTTACTCAAATTAAGAATGTGATGGAACTATTGATTCAATCCTGAGCCCTTTTGAGGCTTTTGTCCTTCAAAGTAGACTTTAGAAGTGTGTTTAGTTCAGGGCGGCGCCTGTGGCTCAGTGAGTAGGGCGCCGGCCCCATACACCGAGGGTGGCGGGTTCAAACCCAGCCCCGGTCAAACTGCAACAACAAAAAAAATAGCCAGGCGTTGTGGTGGGCGCCCGTAATCCCAGCTACTCGGGAGGCTGAGGCAAGAGAATCACGTAAGCCCAAGAGCTGGAGGTTGCTGTGAGCCGTGTGACGCCACGGCACTCTACCGAGGGTGGTACAATGAGACTCTGTCTCTACAGAAAAAAAAAAAAAAAAAAAGTGCGTTTAGTTCAGAACTTTCAGAGCCTGTTCATTTTAGTCAAACCGAAGAGGTGAAACCTTGTTAGGAATCATGACTAAAGGCATTAAATGGTACCTTCCACAAATACACAGGTGCAATTTAACAGCCAGTAGGCCGAAAGACAAGAAAAGTGGGACTCCAAGATTAAAGACTAGGGGAAATTTACCTCCATCCCATTTCATCCACTTTTTTTTTTCTTTTTGAGACAAAGTGTCAGTCTCCCGCCCAGGGTAGAGTGCTCTGGCGTAATAGCTCACAGCATCCTCAAACTCTTGGGCTCAAGCAATCCTCTCGCCTCACCCTCCCAAGTAGCTGGGACAACAGGCACCCACCACCATGCCCGGCTAGTTTTTCTATTTCTAGCAGAGTCGGGGTCTCCCTCTTGCTCAGGCTGGTCTTCCAACTCCTGAGCTCAATCCATCTGCCTCAGCTTCCAGACTGCTAGGATTACAGGCGTGAGCCACTGCACTCGGCCATCCACTCTTTCTTAAAATATCATTAAATTCCGTTCAGCTTCCTGTCTCCCACTCAAAAACCTAACGACTTGCACCCAACGCCTCTCCCGACCTGGCCACACCTGGTGTATCCGCGGCACAGTCTCCATCTCCCGCCACAGGTTCGGGATGTGTCCGCCCCTAAGCGGAAGTGACGTTTGATGGGACAACCCGAAAGTAGGAGAGTTCAAATCTGTACTAACAATCTTAAACCCCCTGTGGTGTTCTGAGGAAAACTCTCTGGCCACCTTCTATCCCTTCTCTCTTCTGTTAGGGCTGCAAAATGGACTTGCTACAGCCTTGAGATAATTTGTTCCCCACCCCAGCTCGAAATCGTACAAAACTTTGTCCCTTCTCATTGGTTGAGGAGGCGGTCCGGTAGCACTCAGAACTACAATTCCTGTCAGGCCCCGCAAGAAGTAAACGGAGGAAAGGGCAGAGGAGTGAGTTAAATCGGCTGGGAACTGTAGTCCGCCCGGAAAGAGCAATTACCCCGCCCTCCCCCACTGAGGCTGGAGAAACCAGGTGTTCGGCTTAGAACCCGTTACTGCTAAGGGGAGGAGCCAAACCCTTAGTAGCGTGCCTCACTTCGCTCCACATGGAGAATGAAAATTTTCCTTTATTTCTAGAAAGCACTATACATACTCTCTGAAGGAATATGGTTATCTTTTAAATGTCCCAGGTCAGTAAAAACTCCCGAAACTCCCCCACCTCAGGCTCCAACTCGTGGGAAAAGGTGGCTTTTTTACAAGTGGCCAAAATGGCTGTCCTCCTAGTTTTACCATTGGTTCGTTGTTGCGTCCTTCAAGGGCGGGTACTTACCACGGATTGGTTATTTTTCCCTAGCGGGTAGAGGAAGACTTGGCACGGCTTTCCCGCGGCCCTGGAGGAGATAAAGGGGTGGAGAGAAGGCAGTTTCTTCAAGTGTGATTGGGCAATATTTATGTCACTCCGTGGATGTACAACCTATGATTAGTCGGCTGCCCCTCAAAGAGAACGAAGAGGCGGAGCTAGTGCGTGGTGGGAAGGGGCGGGATTCTGCCAGCCGTGGCTGCCGCTGGAGCCGGTGTCCGGGCTGGTGATGGGGTTAATTCCCTTTCGTAAGACTCTTACTTGCACCCACCCAGCCCCGCCGTCGCTCCGCCGCGCCGCGCTCCAGCCGCCGCCTCCTCCTCCTCCTCCTCCTCAGTAACGCGGGTAAGAGATGCCCTCCCTTCCCCCCTTCAGCTCCCCGGGAATAACGCGCCTCGTTCCCCTCCCCCGCCAGCCAACCGGTAGCGCTTAACGGAGACGGAGGCAGGCTGGGGAGTAATGTGTGTGAGAAGGTGGCCTTCCCCGCGGAGCCGTCTGCGCTCCAGCCAGGCCCCTGCCCATGTCCTGCTGCTGCTAGCCTGCCGGGAGGTCGGGTTCTGAGGGAGCCAGGCTCGTCTGGCGGGCTGCTAAGACTGTAGCTCAGCCACACTACCTTGTGCCCACTATCCCCACTTGGGGGCCATGTAAAAAGCAACCCCCTCGAGGCCTAGCTGAGGAGGCTGGGGAAAGGTTCCCGAGTCCCTGCCTTGGCTGCTGCTGCTGCTACAGCTGCTTTTGCTGCCCTAGGGACTGGGGAACCAGCTACAGCAGGCCTGCCAGGAGCGGGTGTCGTGCGTGGTTCTGCTCTCTTGGATGGCTGGCGCCGGTGCCCCGGGCTCCCCGTCCGCCCCATGGCCGCACGCCCCGGCCTTACACTGGGAGAATTTTCAACTCGGACCGGTTGGTGAAATGTTTTGCGTGTGGTACTAGAAAAGGCACAATGAGAATATTGGGAAGTTGAGAGAGACTGTCCAGTGCCATGGTCTCTGGAGATCAGTTTTACACATGCTTGTACCTCAGGTTGCCTCCCAAATTCTTGTGTATTTGAAGTTTTTGTTGTTTTTCATTTTTTGTTGTTATTAGTTGCGACCAGGTACCTCTGTCCTTTGAACTTTTTTTAAAAATAAAAATTGTTGAGGCTGTTGTGCCTCAGGTTTAATGGTCCTGGGATAGCAAATCAAATAAGTGAAAGGTGAAACGGTACTTTCTAAAATAAGGATTAGTAAATAGCAGATGACTTTTCTAATAAAATTTTCTAGAGAATAACTCCAAGGTTATGCAGTTTGCTTAACTGTAACTTCTAAGAAACCTTTCGTTTTTAGCTTAAATGTCATTGATTATGAGAAGTTTTACGTAGTGAGAAAATGATCAAACTGGAAGTCCACCCACTTAACACCTCAGTTTTTAAATTTGGTATATTCAGTTATGTTTTAGGGCATTCTGTTACAATTTCTTCATCACATTTTGTTTAAGCGCTCATCTGTTCAAATACCACTCTTCGCTTTTTTTTGCCTAGGAGAGTATGTGTTTAAATAATGGATTCTACAATGTGTAGTAGACATACTTGTAATGTAAGATAAATTTCTTTATCTTCTTTATCAGAGATAAAATTCTACAGATAAATTTCTATAAATTTCTGAATCTTGTTGCAGATTCTGAGTACTGAAGAAATAGCTGAGCTTTGACTGTATTACATATCTAATTACATATCTAATACACCTGGAAACAGAATTGACATAGATCTGTAGATTGAGAACTTAGGAGAAATTTGGATATGTATTAAAAACTGAAATACATAGCCTTGGAAAGTAAGTCCTCTCAGCTCCCCACAAAGTTCCCATAACCATCATTGCCAGCATAGTATTTTCCAAAACTTGTTGGTCAGTTAATAAATTAGGCAATTGATGCTTTCAAATCTCATGCGATTTATGTACAAACAGGGCTATTGAAAATGAAGGAGGCTTCTATGTTCTCCCCTCTAAGAACCTTAGTTCAGTTTCCGTATCTGTAAAATGAAGATAATGCTTAACTCACAGAGTTATGAGAATTAAAGTATGTAAAGCAAAGCCCCTGACATTTATGCCTGACTCATAGTTTGTGATTAAATATTAATAGTGTTATTTTCATGCATATTTAGTGAGTGAGTTTGTTGTTCATAAGTGCAAGGTGTTATTGCAGCCTGAGAATCTATTTTGTTATTGAGGTAGTACCATTGGAGTATTAATTGATGTAGTGATGTAAGTGCAGTTTGCAGCTACTCATTTTTGAAGCAAAAAGAACATGAAAATTGGTCATAAAGTACAGCAAAGGTCTTTAGTTTTATTATAAGTTTTTTTTGCCTTTGAATTACAAGTGTTTGTGGAATATACACATTTTAAGAAGATTAGTGTATTTCTCATTGTAGTAGTAAGCTACTGTAATATTTTTCAAATTTTATTTAGCTGATATATGTTTCAAGATACAGTTCATATAGTTGCTGTTCATACTCATTGTGCTAACAGGTGACAGTTGAACTCATTGTTATAGAATTAAGATTAAGCAAGTCATTAGAATTCACTGTGGCCATATGCTGACTACACTTTCTTTGGTGTTCTTTTTAATTCTCAGTTCTTACCAATACTTGAGTGTTTCTTTTTCTGTGATACAATATGCCAGACATATATTGTTCCTTTCTTTTCCCTGGCACTTTTAAAAATACACTGGATCTTCACACATAATCCTGTTGTTGGTGTTTGTCCAGATAAATCAAAGTTAAACGTAATATGAAAATAGTTTTATTTTGAAGGCTTTCTGACAGTAATGGCTAGGTGTTAAGAGGCTATACCTTATGATAAATTATGAGCTGAGATATGTGTTATGGAGGACCTCCCAAGTTATTGAACCCAGCAATTGTGTACTCCTCCAAGGAAGGATTACATGGCAACACCAGTAGAAAATTTTACAAAATTGAAATAAGCTTTGTCAAATAATATGCAGAAGATATGCATTGCCATGCCTTAAAGGTGATAAGAATGTTCTCTTTAAACCGGCGTTTTAGAATACCTAATTGTATCCATTTGAGTTAAGATTAAGTTTTAATTCCTTAGAAATCAAGTAGTGAGAATTTATAACAGATTTATTTTTTTCATTCTTGGAAATGTTACAGCAACATGTAATGCTTCATAGGTTTGTAATATGTTGTTACTATTTGATTTATAAAATTTTACTATTAACACTTTCCATGATCTATTGTAAATATGTTGGGCAGTCCATGTGTCAAGGAGGTGTCAGTGGAGTTCTTCAAATAGCTCTTACAGCACTAAACCACAAAATCAATGCTTTCTGTTTTAGTCACGCTTGCACATATGGGTAATAATTTATTACTTATAATTTAAGATAGAACTGAAATGGCTGTTGTAGAGAAAAGGGAGTGTATCAGTTTTTTCTCAATACAACAGTTTTTTTCTCAAAACTTTATAAAAAATTAAGTCATCTTCCACTTAATCCCTAGGACTTCTGATAATGTTTATTAATAATACATGTGCAAAGAATCAAATCATGTGATTAAAATTTTGTGAAGTTAACTTTGTTTCTCAAATCAGAAAATGTTACATAATTAAACAAAATTGGTTGTACCTGATAAGATATTAGCATGAGAATGAATGTATATCCTTTCCAGAATTTAATTCAATTAGTTATTGGCTAAGGGTTAAAATAGAGATGAATTACTAAATCATGGTTCAAAGCTAATACTCTATTTTATTTTCCAGCAATTTGATTTTGTTTTCAGATTTTATTTTTTTAATATTTAGCCTTTTACCTGTTCTTACTCTTCACACACACCTATTACTTTTTTTCTGAGAATTTTGAAAGCTTGTACTTTATTATCTTTCTTGTTCTCCCTTTGCCTTGTGAATTTGGATTTGTAATTGTTTTCTTAATTTCTACCTGTAAGCTTACTTCTTCAGGAAAGTTGTAGGTTTTTTAGTCTTATTTCATAAACACAGGATTATACAGTGTACTTAAATGATTTTTGCTTAACTAATGTTTCCATCTACAACTCCCTGTAACTACTTCCAATCCAAAAAAATTAGGGAAACTACACTTTTTAAAAATATTCTTGACCCTTCTTCTTGAAAGGCAGTAGTTTGATACTATCTTGATCTAAGGAATTGGAATTGTACTGAATTTGACATCTTTTTTTTTTTAAAGATAGAGTCTCACTTTATTGCCCTCGGTAGAGTGCTGTGGAATCACAGCTCACAGCAATATCCAACTCCTGGGCTTAGGCGATTCTTATTCTTTTTCCTCAGCCTCCCGAGTAGCTGGGACTAAAGGCGCCCGCCACAAGGCTTGGCTATTTTTGTTGTTGTTGCATTTTGGCTGGGGTCGTTTTCAAACCCACCACCTTCAGTTTATGGGGCTGGCGCCCTACTCACTGAGCCACAAACATAGCCCTGAATTTGATATCTTATTATTAATTTCATAGGTGACAAATGTAAGTTACTTTTGTGGGCTAATTGTGCAGTTAACTTCACTAATCTGTCTTCTGCGTGAAAGAAGTTCTATAACTTGAATAAAATATCACTTTACAGTCTGAAGTAGAAGTTTCACTAATTGTAAATTTACTTTGCTTTTTTGGCCTTTATTGGGGAGGGAAGCTCTGTAATTTAAGAAAGAGCAACAGCAAAAAAGATCTTAATGTTGTAAAATAAAAAAAAAATCTCTGTATGTGTGTGGAAAGCAATAGTGCAGGGAATAATAGGCCCTCATTTTAATGGACCTTTTTAGAAAAAAATCCTGTCAGGAAAGTAATCTGCTTATTACATAATTGCTATATTTAAAAATAAGTATCTGGGCCCTTTTTACTGGGAAAAAAATCAAATGTCCTTCACTGAGGGAATGGTTAAACTGTAATACATTCATACCATGGAATACTACACAGCCACGAAAATGAACAAAGTATAGTTATGCCTTGCTTAACAATCAGATACATTCTGAGAAATGTGTCCTTGGGTGATTTAACTATTGTGCAAACATCATAGAAGGTATCCATGCAAACCTAGATGGTGTAGCCTTTTATACATCTACGATACATGGTATACCCTATTGTTTCTAGGCTACAGACTTGTACAGAATGTTACTGTACTGAATATTGCAGGCAGTTGTAATACAATGGTAAATATTTGTGTGTGTGTATTTTTTTTTTTTTTGAGACAGTCTCACTCTGGCACCCTGGAGAGAGTGCCATGGCGTCATACCACATAGCAACCTCAAACTCTTAGACTCAGGCCATCCTCTTGCCTTAGCCTCTGGAGTAGCTGGGAACTACAGATGCCTGCCACAATGCCTGGCTAGTCTTAAAGATGGCATCCTGCTCTTGCTCAGGTTGGTCTTGAACTCCTGAGCTCAAGCAATCTACTATCTTGGCCTCCCAGAGTGCTAGGATTACACGTGTGAGTCACTGTGTCCAACCCTAAATTTTTTCTTTTATGTTTTACTTTTTAAACATTTTTGTTTAATTAAGACATAAATGCAGGGCGGTGCCTGTGACTCAAAGAGGTAGGGCGCTGGCCCCATATGCTGGAGGTGGCGGGTTCAAACCCAGCCCCCACCAAAAACTGCAAAAAAATAAAAAAAAGACATAAATGCAATCTAGTCAGGGGTATCCAACCTGTGAACCATATTCAGATTATGTTAGGACTTTTTTGCTTATCCGTAGTTGCAAATATCATGAAAATTATGCATGGACATTTTCTTCTCTTTTCTCTTTGCTTTGCTTTTTTTTAGACAGTCTCACTTTGTTGCCCTCAGTAGAGCGCTGTGGCATCATAGCTCACAGCAACCTCAAACTCTTGGGCTCAAGCGATTGTTTTGTCTCAGCCTCCCGAGTATCTGTGACTACAGGTGCCCCCCTCAACACCCAGTGATTTTTAGAGATGGTGTATCCCACTTGCTCAGGCTAGTCTCAGGCCTGTTTCAAGACCAGCCTGAGCAAGTAGGATACACCATCTCTAAAAATCGCTGGGTGTTGTGGCTTGCGCCTGTAGTTCCGCAGCAGGGAGCTCAGGGAATCCGCCTGCTTCAGCCTCCCAGAGAATCAGGATTACAGGCGGGAGTCACTCTTTTCCTTTTTCTTGTCTTTCTTTTTACTTAACAGCTTTCATTTATGTTTGTATTTAATGTGTGACCCAAAACAACTCTCCTTCCAATGTGGTGCAGAGAAGCTAAAAGATCGGACACCCCTGGCAGTCCTATAAAGTGTTACAGTCAACATCACTGTCTTCCACTTTCACATGTTGTCCCACTGAAAGGTCTGCAGGAGCAATAACCCCTGGAACTGTCTTCTCTTAAGTTAATAATACCTTCTGAAATACCTTCTAAAGGACTTACCACAGCTGTTTCACAGTTAACTTTTTATTTTTTTTTTATAAGTAGGAGTACACTCTAAAATAATGATAAGACCATACTAAATGAATAAACCAGTAGTGTACTTATTATTACAAAGTGTTATGTACTGTACACATTGTATGCGCTGTACTTTCATAAACAAGCAGCACCAGTATTACCACACACATGAGTAATATCTTGCATCAGAACTCTTCAGTGGCTATGATATCACTAGGCAATAGGAATTTTTCAGCTTCATCATAGTCCTTTTGGACCATTGTCACGCATACCGTTCATAGTTGACTGAAATATTGTTAGGCAGTGTATGACTATATTGACACAGCAACTTGGATGGATCCCGGAGGAATTACAGGGATAGAGATGTAAATGTTGCAAATTCAGTTCCAGACAAGTGCAATAAAGCAAAGCAGAATTTTTTTGTTTCCCAGTGCATATAAAAGTTATGCTTACCTTACATTGTAGTCTATTATGTGCAGTAGCTTTGTCTAAAAAAAAAAAGGTACATATGTTAATTTAAAACTATTATTAAAAAACCACTAATATCATCTGAGCCTTTAGTGAATTCTAATCTTTTTGATGGTGGAGTGTCTTGCTTCAATGTTGATAGCTGTTGACTGACCAGGGTGTTGGTTACTAAAGGTTGGGGTGGCTGTGGCAGTTTCTTGAAATCAGACAACAATGAAGTTTACCACTCTGTTCCTTGCACAAAAAATTTCTCTGTAGCTCACGACGCTTGTTCAATAGCATTTTTCTGACAGTGGAACATCTTTCAAAATTGGAGTCATTTGTCTCTGGCCCATTACTGCTTTATCAGCTAAGTTTGTGTAATATTCTGGATCCTTTGTTGTCTTTTTGGCAATGGTCATAGCATCTTCACCAGATGTAGATTCTGTGTCAACAAATTACTTTCTTTGGCCATTCATAAGAAGCAATCGCTCATCTGTTCAAATTTTATTATTAGATTGCAGCAGTTAAGTCTCATCTTTAGGCTCCACTTATAGTTCTCTTGCTATTTTTACCATATCTGCAGTGATTTCTCCAAAGTCTTGAACCCCTCAAAGTAATCCATGAGGGTTGGAATCAACTTCTTCCAAACTCCCATTAATGTTGATATTTTGACCTCCTCCCATGAGTCACCAGTATTCTTTATTTTGGCCGGGCCTGGTTTGAACCCGCCACCTCCGGCATCCTTTCCAAAAGGTTTTCAATTTATACTTTACCCAGTCACATCAGGGGAATCACTGTCTTTGGCAGATATAAGCTTATGTAATGTATTCCTTTAATAATAAGCTTTTTATTTTTTTCCTGAGCAGTAGGTCTCAATGGTGGGCTTAAAACATTCATTAAACCATGTAGTAAAACAAATATGCTTTCATCCAGGCCTTGTTTCATTTATAGAGCACAGGCAGAGTAGATTTAGCATGGTTATGAAGGGCCCTAGGATTTTCCAAATGATGGGTGAGCACTGACTTTAAGTTGCCAGTTGCATTAGCTCCTAACAGGCATTAGCCTAACCTTTGAACCCATGCCTTGACTTCCCTCTAGATATGAATGTCCTGGATAACACCTTCTTCCAACAGAAGGCTGTTTTCACTCCATCGAAACTACGCTGTTTGCTGTAGCTGTCTTCATCAGTGATCTTAGCTAGATCTTCAGGATGACTCGCTGCAGCTTTTCCGCAGCACTTACTGCTTCACCATGCTTATTTATATTATAGAGATGGCTTCTTTCCTTGCAAATCAACCTCTATTATTAGCTTCAGATTTCTCCTTTGTGGCTCCCTCACTTCTCTCAGCCTTCAGGGAATTGAGAGTTAAATCCTTGCTCTGGATTAGACTTTGGCTTAAGGGAATGTGGTGGCTGGCTTGATCTTTTATCCAGACCACTGTAACTTTCTCCATACCAGCAATGAATGTTTTGCTTTCTTATCATTTGTATATTCACTGGAGTAGCACTTCTAATTTCCGTCAAGAACTTTTCCTTTGTATTCACAACTTGGCTGTCCATTTGGCATCAGAGGCCCAGCTTTTGGCTATTCTTGGTTTCCATATGCCTTCTTCCCTAAGTTTAATTCTAGCTTTTGATTTGAAGTGTAGAATATATGACTCTTCCTTTCGCTTGAACACTTAAAGGCTACTGTAGGGTTATCACTTTGCCTAAATTCATTATTGTTGTGTCTCAGGGAATAGGGAGGCCAGAGAAAATGTAGAAGAGATAAGGCAATGTGTGGTCCTTGGAGCAGTCAGAACACACAACATTTATGGATTTAATTCACTGTTGTATATAGGTGTGTTTCATTGACACCTAAAAACAATTACAGTAGTAAAATCTAAGATCACTGATCTCAGATCACCTTAATGTATAGTAGTAATGGAGAAGATTGAAATGTGACTATAAAAGAGTAGTGTGAGGAATAGTTTTGGTGGTGAAATAGCTCTGTCTTGATTGTAGTGTGGTTGTCACCTTAATCTGTAGATATGATATAACTGCACAGAACTATATACATACATACACACACACAAACGAATCCATGTAAAACTGATAAAGTATGAGTAAGATTGTGGATTTTTAATGTCAGTTTTCTGGTTTTGGTACTGAACTATATGTGTGTCATCATTGGAGGAAATGAGATGAAAGGTACATGGGACCTTGCTGTACAATTTATACAACTTCTATGGAATCAAAGTATTTAAAAACTAGAAAGCCAGGTACGAAAAATAACCTTCACATATAATGTTCGATATCTTCTATCTGAAATGATTGGAATCAAAAGTGTTATAGATTTTTTTTTTTTATTTTGGGAATAAGACCCAAGTCTAAATAGGAAATTATGTTTCAGATATACTGTATACACATATCCTGAAGGTAATTTTCTATATTATTTTCAATAGCTTTGTGCATGTAGCAAAGCTTTTTATTATTTCAGATTAATATGAGGGTACAAATTAGGTTACAATTTTTGCATTTGTTAGATAAAGTGCCTGTTGCAGTTGTGTCCTGCACCCAGGAGGTGTGCCATATGCCCTAACACTGTGCCCATTAGGTAAGAAGACACCAACCCCTCCCTCTGCTCCTCCTCCCCACCCCAACTTGAATTGAGTTTTTTCCTTGTGTGGGAGTATATTAGTTTGCCTACTGGCTTGATACTTAGTATTGAGTACATTGGACGCTTGCTTTTCTATTCTTGTGATACTTTAAGAAGAATGTGTTTCAACTCCATCCAGGTTAATACAAAAAAGTTGCCTAAATCCATTTTGAAATCTTAAAAAAAAAAAAAAATGAGGATTCTTAAAGTTGAATTTATAGGCTTTTCTGATTCAGTTTTGTTTGAACCAAAAACTGATATTGTACAAAGTATTAAGCATATATTTTTGTATTTACTGACAGGGACTGTGGTAACTTTGGATAATAAGGAAAAGTTTATATTAAAGCCATGTTCATTATGTTATAATTAGCATGTTAAATCATGAGATAAAGGCCTTCAATAAAAAAATTCACCATAAAAAAAAAAGATGTAAAATCTACATCTTTTTGTGGCTGAATAGTATTCCATGGTATACATATACGACAGTTTATTAATCCATTCCTGGGTTGACGGACATTTAGGTTGTTTCCACATCTTGGCAATTATAAATTGAGCTGTGGTAAATATTCTAGTGCATATTTCCTTATGATAAAACTATTTTTTTTTTCTGGGTAAGTGCCAGTAAGGCGTTGTGGGATCAAATGGAAGATTGATTTTGAGTTCTTTGAGGAGTCTCCATACTTCTTTCCAAGTTTCACCAGCAACGTAAAAGTGATCCCTTCTCCACATCTGAAGCTTTGGGACTTTGTGATGTGGGCCAGTCTCACTTGGGTTAGGTGACATCTCAGGGTGGTTTTGATTTGCATTTCTCTGATGGTTATGTACAGTGAGTATTTGTTCATGTTAACCATTCGTCTGTTTTATTCAGAGAAGATTCTGTCCATGTCTCTTGCCCAGCGATAGATGGGATTGTTTGCTCTTTTTTTGTTATTGATTAATTCTTTCTTTCTTTTTTTTTTTTTTTTTTTTGCAGTTTTTGGTCGGGGGCTGGCTTTGAACCTGCAACCTCTGGCATATGGGGCTGGCGCCCTACTCCTTTGAGCCACAGGCGCCGCCCCTGTCATTGATTAATTTGAGTTCTTTGTAGATTCAAGGTATCAATCCTTTGTCATATTTGTAACATGCAAATATCTTTACCCATTCTGAAGGTTGTATGTTTGCTTTAATTGTTGTGTCCTTAGCTGTGCAGAAGCTTTTCAGCTTAATTAAATCCCATTTGTTTATTTTTATCGTTGTTAAAATTGCCAATGAAGTCTTCTTTGTAAAATCTTTCCCTAGGCCAACATCATTAAGAGTTTTCCAGCCTGGGCATGTTGATTCACACCTGTAATCAAGCCTAGCATTCTGGGAGGCTGAGGCAGGTGGATTGCCTGAGCTCAGAGGTTCAAGACCACCCTAAGCAAGACCCTGTCTCTAAAAATAGCTGGGTGTTGTGGTGGGCACGTGTACTCTCACCTATTTGGAAAGCTGAGTCAAGAGAATTGGTTGAGTCCAAGAGTTTGAGGTTGTTGGGAGCTATGACGTCAATGCACTTTACCCAGGGTGACAAAGTTAGACTCTGTCTCAAAAAAGGGGGGGGGGTTCCCAAGGCTTCTAGGATTTTTATTGTTTTAGGTCTTAGATTTAAATCTTTTATGCCTTGTGAGTCTATTGTAAGTGGTGAAAGGTGCGGGTCCAATTTCAGTCTTTTACGTGAGGTTATCAAGTTCTCCCAACATCATTTATTGATCAGGGATTCTTTTCCCCAGTGTATGCTTTTGTTTGGTTTATCTAAGATCAAGTGGCTATAAGATGTTAGTTTCATCTCTTGGTTTTCTATTCAGTTCTAGATATCTATGTCTTTATTTTTGTGCCAATACCATGCTGTTTTGATCATTGTGTACTTGTAATATAACCTGAAGTCTAGTAAAGTTAATGCCTCAGCTTTATTGTTATTACTAAGAATTGCATTGACAATACTGTTAATTTTCTGGTTCTATACAAAATGAAGAACTATTTTTCCCACTTTTTCAAAGAATGATGTTTGTATTTTAATGGGAATTGCATTAAATCTGTAGATTGCTTTGGTAGTATAGATGTTTTAACAAGGTTGACTCTTCCCAGCCAAGAGCATGGTATGATGTTCTTCCATTTGTTAATGTCTTCTGCTGTTTTCTTAGAGTTTCATAATTCTCTTTGTAGAGATTCTTCATCTCCTTTGTTAGGTATATTCCTAGATATTTCATTTTCATTGAGGTTGGTGTGAAGAGTATTGTGTCTTTGATTTGCTTCTTAACTTGGCTGTTATAGGTAACAAGTTTTTGACTGCGTTTTGACCTTGATTGATCACATGAGGTCAGGTGTGGAATATTCCATTTGTCTTGTCATGTTGATGCTCAAAAATGTAGATTTTATTTATGTTCTTTAATTTTTTAAATTTTTATTTCAGATTAATATGAGGGTACAAATAATTAGGCTACATTATTTGCATTTCTAAGGTAAAGTTCAAGTTGTAGTTCTTGAAGTCTAATAGAGTGATGCCCAGGGTGTGTGCTGTATACCCTAAAAGTGTAGAATCTGGAGCATTTCATAATCCAGATTAGGAATGCTCAACTTGTATGTGTTCCTATATGGTTCTGATGGAAAAGTACATGTTTTTAAACAAATATCCTTTGCAGAATACCATTCGCATATTTCAGAGTTTGTGTTATTTTTCCTAAGCCGTGTTAACATGTATCTGAGCACAATAGAAATATTTCTACACCAAACATCTAAGTTATAGGTTTTTTGTTTGTTCTTCAGTTTGTATCTCTTACTTTCCCTAAATATCAGTTTTTCTCATTCTTTTGTTAGGACTTGCTACTCTTTCACCTTTTAGTCCCTCTTAATATAAACTAGATTGAATCTGGTATCAGTAATCTATACTTTTCATTGTCTAGTTGCAGTAATCTTTTGTGATTCCACAGAATATTTATATTTTGAGCGTACTGATCATCCCTAATATGAAATAAAAGATTTTATCCCTTATAATAACATGTCAAGCCTCAAATCAGCAGATGAAAACTAGTTTGTTAAATTACACTGTGACTGGCAGCACCTGTAGCTTAGTGGATAGGGCGCCAGCCACATACACGAGGCTGGCGCTTTCGAACCCAGCCTGGGCCTGTTAAACAACAGTAACAACTGTAATAAAAAAATGGCCGGGCATTGTGGCAGGTGCCTGTAGTCCCAGCTACTTGGGAGGCTGAGGCAAGAGAATCGCTTAAGCCCAAGAGTTGGACATTGCTATAAGCTGCAATGCCACAGCACTCTACCAAGGGTGACACAGGTGACATAATAAGACTCTATCTCAAAAAAAAAAAAAATTACATTGTGGTTACAGTATAACCATATACTTATTTTAAAAAGTATACAAGAAATACTTTAATATGAAAGTATTACATGTTCTTAAAGTGATGGGCAAGAAATATGAGGTCAAAAGTAAAACTGTAGACCACCAACTTGGAAGGTACAAGTATGTTCTTTGTGATATATAAAATGAATAATCTGTTTTTTGTGTTTGGTGTGAGATACGAGTTCAGATTCATTCTTTTCTATGTGAATATCCAGATTTTGTCTCAGCACCATTTGTTCTTTCCCCCATTGAACTGTTTTGGCATTGTGGTTGAAAATCAAATGTTAAGGCCAGGTGTGACAGCTCATGCCTGTAATCCTACCACTCTGAATGGCTTAGGAGAAAGGATTGCTTGAGCTCAGGAGTTTGAAAACAGCCTGAGCAAGAGTGAGATTCTGTTTCTACTAAAGTAGAAAAATTAACTAGGGATAGTGACTGTTGTCACAGCTATTTGGGAGGTTAAGGCAGAAGGATCACTTGAACCCAGGAGTTTGAGGTTATACTGAGTTATTGATGATGTCACTGCACTCTAACCAGGGTGACAGAGCCAGACCCTGGTCTTCCCTCCCCACAAAAAAGAAGGAAAATCAAATGTTACCTTGTTATCTTTATTAATTTAGATTTTGTCTTAAGGTAACATATATGATCCAAGAAAATAAATGTTTTGCAGGACATTTTAAGAACCTAATTCTAGGCTCAGCGCCCTTAGCTCAGTGGTTACAGCGCTGATCACATATACTGAGGCAGGCAGGTTCAAACCCGGCCTGAGCTAGCTAAAGCAACAGTGACAACTCCAAACAAAAAAATAGCCAGGCATTGTGGTGGGCGCCTGTAGTCCCAACCTAAGGATCAATTAAGCCCAAGAATTGGAGGTTGCTGTGAGCTGTGACACTACAGTGCTCTACCAAAGGCAACGTAGTGAGACTCTGTCTCAAAAAAAAAAAGAAAAGAAAAGAAAGGCTCAGCGGCTAAGGCACCAACCTGGGCCTGCCAGACAACAGTGACACTACAATCAAAAACAGCCGGGCATTGTGGCAGGCACCTGTAGTCCCAGCTACTTGGGAGGCTGAGGCAAGAGAATCACTTAAGCCCAAGAGTTGGAGGTTACTGTGAGCTGTGACCCCACGACATAGTGCGTCTTTGTCTCAAAAAGAGCCTATTTTTAGACCATTTTGATAACAATCAAGTTGATTTAAGAAAAAGAGATATGTAGATTTCCGTGTTTTACTCAGTTAATTTTGCTAACTTCTGCCTCTATTGAAGTCAGACATTTAGTGACAAATTATAAACATTTGGGGGGCATTATGACTGGGGTAAAAAACTTAACCAGTGTAGAACTTAGTAATATTGCTAAAGTTTAATTTTTTGGAAAAGTTTGCTTTCTTTTTAAATAGTATTTTAGAATTTCAAAATGTTACATATACACATAAAAATAGGTAGTGGGTCTGTAATTGATTATCATTCACTTATCTGCTGTTTTATTATCAGGATTCATGAGTTTCTTGAAGAGAGTGTTTCTCAGACAAAAAATCAAATATATTCTTTTTTGTTTCAATCAATTTATCAAAATCATGTCATTTTTTTTTTTTTCACTTTTCCTGGGGTTTCTAATTAATTTTTTCTCATTAACAAATTATGTACCATTAACATATCTTCAAGATTGGGCGGCGCCTGTGGCTCAGTGAGTAGGGCACCCGCTCCACATACTGAGGGTGGCGGGTTCAAACCCAGCCCCAGCCAAACTGCAACAAAAAAATAGCCGGGCGTTGTGGCGGGCGCCTGTAGTCCCAGCTGCTCGGGAGGCTGAGGCAAGAGAATCACATAAGCCAAAGAGCTGGAGGTTGCTGTGAGCCGTGTGATGCCACGGCACTCTACCGAGGGCAGCAAAGTGAGACTCTGTCTCTACAAAAAAAAAAAGAAATCTTCAAGATTATCCAGCCTCTATTTCATGAAGTCCTCCTTCCTCAGATTTTTCTCTTAGATTTTTTTTTTTTCTTTTCTTTTTTTCCTTTAGAGATTCTCACCTGCCACAATGCCCGGCTTTTTGTGGTAGAGACGGGGTCTCATTCTGGCTCACTCGGCTCAGGATGGTCTCAAACCTCTGAGCTCAAGGCAATCCACCCATGTCAGCCTCCTGAGCCACCACGCCTGGCCTTTGTCTTAAATTCTAATCTCTTACTCAGAACTCTAATTCCTTCTGCCCTCCTAGGTTGAATCAGCTGTTTGCTCAATGCTGTGGATCCTTTTCTTTCTTGCTTTTTACATTTGTCTTGCTGGGTAATAATCTGAGATAGTTTCCCAAGAAAGGTTGCTTCAAAAGTAAACCTTTGGGGTCTTTACATACCTGAAGTCTTTCTTCTCACTTCAGACCGGATTGATAATAGTTTAGAATGCTAAATTCAGGGCTGGGCGTGGTAGTTCTTTCATGCCTGTTATCCTAGCACTTTGGGAGGCTAAAGCAGGAAGAACCCATGAGGCTAGGAATTTGAGACCGGCCTCAGCACCATAGCAAGACCCTGTCTCCAAAAAAAGTTTTAAGGGCGGCGCCTGTGGCTCAGTGAGCAGGGCTCCGGCCCCATATACCGATGGAGTTGGGTTCAAACCCAGCCCCAGCCAAAACTGCAACAACAAAAAAATAGCTGGGCGTTGTGGCAGGTGCTTGTAGTCCCAGCTACTGGCGAGGCTGAGGCAAGAGAATCGCCTAAACGTAGGAGTTGGAGGTTGCTTTCAGCTGTGATGTCATAGCACTCTACCAAGGGTGATAAAGTGAGACTCTGTCTCTAAAAAAAAATTAAAGTTTTAATTAAAAAAAGAAAAGTTTTAAAAAATTAGCCGGGTGTAATGGCAGGTACCTCCTAGCTGCATGGGAGGCAGAGGAGGGAGGAGCCCAGGAGTTTGAGGTTGCAGTGAGCTATGATTGAGTCATTGGACGCAGGCATCCTCAAACTTTTTAAACAGGGGCCAGTTCACTGTCCCTCAGACCATTGGAGGGCCAGACTATAGTTAAAAAAAAAAAAACTATGAACAAATTCCTATGCACACTGCACGTATCTTATTTTGAAGTAAAAACACAAAATGGGAACAAATACAGTCACACCACCTCATGTGGCCCGCAGGCCATAGTTTGAGGACCCCTGGGCTAGAAGCTATCTCTTATAAATAAATAAATAGAGTGAAAAGTGTAAAATTGTTTTTGTTTTCAAGATAGGGTCTTCCTTCTTTGCTTGGGCAAAAGAGTGAGACATTGTCCTTTTTTTTTTTAAAGCATAGTCTTATTATGTCACCCTTGGTAGAGTGCTGTGGCATCAGCTCACAGCAACCTACAACTCTTGGGCTGAAGTGATTCTTTAGCCTCAGCCTCCCTAGTAGCTGGGACTATAGGCGCCCACCGCAACACCCAGCTTTTTTTTATTGCAATTGTCGTTTTTTAGATGGCCCAGGCTGAGTACCAACCTGCCACCCTCAGTGTGTGTGGTTGACATCCTAACCACTGTGCTACTGGCGCCGAGCCCAGATGCTGTCTCTTATAAACAAATGAATAAATAAAGTGAGCGCTAAGTTTAAAATCATTTTCATTTTTGAGAAAGAGTCTCCCTATGTTGCTCAGGTTAGAGTGCAATGGTTCTGCAACCTCAAATTCCTGGGCTCAAGCAGTCCCCCCTACCCCAGCCTTCCAAGTATGTAGGACTGCAGGCATGGGCTGCCACACTTGGTTGATTTTATTATTTTTGGCCTCCCAAAGTACAGGCGTTGCCTGCAGTGAGCCACCGTATCCAGCCTATAGTGTCATCTGATATCTAGATTCTGTTGAAAGATCTGTAGTCAGTTTGATTTTTCATTTTATTTTGAAATTTCCCAAACATTTACAAAATCTATTAAGAGTACTCAATTCTATGATTAAAATTTTGCTCTTATGCTTTATTTCATATCTACCCATCAATTTATCTTATTTTTTGGTGCACTTCAAAGTAGTATATTTCACCCCTAAACACTTCAGCATTGCATATTATTAGGTAGAGTTCAGTATTTGATTAGTTTTTTTTTTTTTTGTAGAGACAGAGTCTCACTTTATGGCCCTCGGTAGAGTGCCGTGGCCTCACACAGCTCACAGCAACCTCCAACTCCTGGGCTTAAGCGATTCTCTTGCCTCAGCCTCCCATGTAGCTGGGACTACAGGCGCCCGCCACAACGCCCGGCTATTGTATTTGATTAGTTTTTAAACGTAAATCTGCATAAAGAAAAATGTACAAATCGTTAAGTGTTACCAGTTGATGCATTTTTGACATATACATCTCTATACCCATATACCCATCAAGATTTAAAACATTACCATCACCCCAGAAAGTGCCTTCATTTTCTTTCCTGATTAGCCAGCCCCCACTCCCACACTCCAAGAAGGAACAACCAAAAGTTCTGGTTCGTTTCCACCATATATATTTGGCTTATTCTATGATTTTTATCAGTGAAATATTAATGTAAGGTATTCTTACCGTGTAAGGCTTCTTTTCCCTCCACATGCTTCAGATTTATCCATTAATTTAGCCAGAACTTGGCAGAGGTACTGTAAAACTTTTTATAATTCTTGGTATTCTCAGTATTATAAAGAGTAGGTAGGAATATTATTTAAAATCATTCTCTCCCTTTTTTTTTTAAATTTTGAACATTCTTATTGAAACTTTAGAAATCTGTTTTTCCTAGTTCAATGATTAACTTTAGGTTACTAGGTTTTTAATATTAATTTGATGTAATTAACTGCAAATCTTTCCTCAAATGTGTTTATGTGCATTTGTAGCATATAAAGTAATTGAATTTTAGAAGTAAAATTCCTTACAGAATATGTTAGTCTACAAAGGTCACATATTGTATGATTCCTTTCATTTGATATATCCAGAAGAGACAAATCCAGAGACAGAGTAGAATTTACCAGGGGAAGGGGAAAAGAAGGCATGATACCTTAATGGGATGGTTTATGGAGTAATGAAAATGTTTTGAAAGTAGAGACACCACGTTGTGAATACACTAAATACCACTGATTTATACCTTCAAAATGGTTGTTTGTATTTGATTTTCACCTCAGTTTTAAAAGGGAATATGTTAGTTTGACATTAACTTACGAATTACCCTTGATCCAGAGATGCATAACTTTAGATATAAATGGATTTGGAGGAGGGGAGTTGTTTTGTTGGTTCTTTGTAGAGATGAGGTCTTCTTGCTCAGGCTGGTCTGGAACTCCTAACATGGAGAGATCCTCCTGTCCAGCTTCCAAAATTACAGGCATGAAGATTTTTGGGTTTTGATAAAGTTCTTGTCACTTCCACTTATCATAACTTTTAGAATGACAGTTTATAGGGCGGCGCCTGTGGCTCAGTCCGTAAGGCGCTGGCCCCATATACCGAGGGTGGCGGGTTCAAACCCGGCCCCGGCCAAACTGCAACCAAAAAATAGCCGGGCGTTGTGGCGGGCGCCTGTAGTCCCAGCTACTCGGGAGGCTGAGGCAAGAGAATTGCTTAAGCCCAGGAGTTGGAGGTTGCTGTGAGCTGTGTGAGGCCACGGCACTCTACTGAGGGCCATAAAGTGAGACTCTGTCTCTACAAAAAAAAAAAAAAAAAAAGAATGACAGTTTATATTTGTAAAACCCAAGTTTAAAATCTTATATTCATGATCTGAAGAATCTTTACCAGCTCTGAAGTTTTGTTAAATCCATGCGACAAATTAGAATGAAATTATCTTGTCATTCTATGTTATATAAAAGACTATATCCAGGGCTGTGCCTGTGGCTCAAGGAGTAGAGCGCCGGTCCCACATGCCGGAGGTGGCAGGTTCAAACCTAGCCCCGGCCAAAAACCACAAAAAAAAATAAATAAAAAATAAAAGACTATATCCACAATAAACATTCCACAGTTTACTGTGCTGATTTTCTTTTTAATGAATTCTGATTTTGAAATTAAATTAAAGCAAAAAAATAATAAAGTGTGTTTTAAATCTAGTATTCAAGCTGCATTTATGGTATATGAAAACTTTATTTCTTTTCTTAGAAGAGAACTGCATACAGCTGCTGCTACTGAAATGAAGGACCAATGATAAATAGGTGATGATGCAATATTAAATGCAGCTTATATACTTATACTTTATTAGCATCTAACACCTATATGGTAATTTTTGAAAGGACTTATTTTTTGTCATGAACATCATTCTTTTTTTTTTACGATTTTTGTGGCATTTGTGAAAATGCTTACAAAAATTCTGGTACTAAGATAAAGGATAATCAATATTCTTGTTTGTGAAAGTCACACTAAGATTACAGAAATAGCTACTGGTTGTTTCCAGCCTTAAAGATATGACCTCTTCTCATGACTCAGTGGGAGTCCATTTTAATGGACTCAATTTCAGTATAAAATTTCACAAGATGTACTTTTCTTCTTTCTCCTCTTCCTACTTGTCTTCCTTTTTTCCTTTTTTTTGGACGTATTTGCTTGAAGGTAGTACAGGATGAATGGGACTAAGAAAAAGGAGCTATAGGTAGTCTTTTAAATATATGAGATCCCAAGAATTAGATGGGGTTTATGTCTTCTAAATCCATAATAGTGAAAATTGGTAGCTCCAACTTTATGCTGTATCAAGTATAAATTATTTTAGGAATCATGTCAATTATGTGCCCTTTTTTAGCCCCAAAATTTAATGGAGTAAAGTTTATTGGGGGAATACCTCAAAATAGATAGCATGTTTGGAACGCTGCAATTGGATTCCATGTTTTGTTCTTCAAGACTTTGTAATGTTTCTTAGAATTGCCAGGTGCCTATGGGAAATTGCTTAAGTACTTAGAAGACCTTCCCTGTTGACTTCACTTAGGTCGCTTAGGTTAGGAAAAAAACTTTCCACCCTCACTGGTGGACAGGTGACTATGGCATGTAGTCCACATTTTCGAGTTTATTTATAAACAGGTCTAATGTACTTATTGATCAGTTTTAAGAATAAACATAGGCACAGGATAGTGATTCCCTGCTAATTTATCATTCATTTTTTATCTAGCCAATGTGATGGCCCTAGATTAAAAGGTAATTCAGGCGCATAGTCTGTTTTTCCTAACAAAAAGTTAGAGACAAAAATTGAAAGTGTAAGAGGCTGCCCACTGTAAGTGCACTAGCAGTCAGAATTGACAGCTAAAATCAAAGAAGGAAATGGTACTATACAAAATATTTATCAAGTAATTTAAAACCACAACTACTTGGGGCCATGTAGTGTAGGAGTAAATTGTCCATGTAGCTACTTAAAAAAAAAAAACCCACAGGTTATTTATTATATCTTATAGTACATTGTGGCCTGGCATATTGTTTTTAAAAGAATAATGAGAAAAAAGAGTGCAACAGTCATCCAGAAAATTTACTCATTTTTTGATTATGCGAAGTAATTAAGATATTACCAAGTAATGGACTACAGATTAAAAATAAGTCCCCATCAAGTTTTGCATGTGAGCACTGATGTTTCTTTCAAACTTAACCTTAACCAAGTTGTGTATGATTTCTAGTTTTGTTCCCTTACATTTTGAGATACTAGGAGAACCTCTTCAGATGAAATTCCTAGAGTGAATTGCTTTCTTTGAGGTCAGAGGGACATATCTTTCTGGTTATATAGCTTTTTGAATTGAGTGATATGTCAAAAAATGATTGTTAAACTGATTTGAAATTTTTTTTTGTCATCTGATACATTAAGCTTTAGATTTTGTTTAATTCAGTATTAAAGACAAACATATGGGCCAGGTGCAGTAACTCACACCTATAATCTTAGCACTCTGGGAGGCCAAGGTGGGTGCTTGTGAGTTTGAGACCAGCCTGAGCAAAAGTGAGACACCACATCTACTAAAAATAGAAAAACTGAGGCAAGAGGATAGCTTAAGCCTGAGTTGCAGGTTCCTGTGGGCTCTGATGTCACAGCACTCTACCCAGGGTGACAATTTAAGACTTTCTAAAAAAAAAAAAAAAATATATATATATATATATATATATAATAAAATAAAACAAATGTATGTTTTCCTAGGAAAATGGTGGCTTATTTGTTGGTGCTACCCTGTTTCTCCAAAAATAAGACATCCTCCGAAAATAAGACCTACTTACAGGAAAGATAAGACATCCCCTGAAAATAAGACCTAGCGCATCTTTGGGGGCACACCTCAAAATAAGACACTGTCTTATTTTCGGGGAAACAGGGTAGTATTTATGAGTACTGTATTGTAAATGAACCTGAGCTGCTCAGAATCTAACTGCAAAATTGAAAAGTTAGCATAAATTATCTATGATATAAATGAAAAATAATTTCAGTTTACTTAGTAAATGGGGGGTCTTCATTGGTGTGTCTACTATGCAAGGGATTTTGCTTTGAGCATTGTGAAATTTAATACTAAAAAAATACACAGTAAAAAAAAATACACAGTAATAATTATAAAAGCATACCTATATCTCTTAATGGCTTGATCTAATCAAAATTTAAATTCTTCATGCTATGGACTAAGTCAATCATAGCTCCAGAATTTCTACTCATGAGTAGCTTGAGAATGACGGTCTAGTTGCTCACACTAGCTACTTTCTCATGGCAAAAATGCCATATTCATTTAGACAATGTATTGATTAAGATTGGCTTAAAGTAATAGATAGAGATATTGACCCTTAAAAAACCCAGATCATTACGTGGCACTACTCCTAAAGTCAGCCTTCATGAGTGCAATGACTTGAAGAAATTGCTATTTTACAAAATAAGCAATTTCTTACTCATTTTGTAAATCAGGATATATTTTTTAAATGAAGTAAATTTTGTGAAGTAGATTTTAGTGGCTAGTTTTGTTTTTATGTTACTTGACATCTGTTTTATGAATAGTTTTCTTGGGTACCTAGATTTGTTTTTATATATTTAAAAGTCTTTCTGAACTAAAGTTCAACCAAACTGGAAGGAATTCAGTATATTTCATACTGAAATGAAATACAATACTTAGTTCCTTTTTTATTTGTCCCTTTTAGGATCACATTAAATATGTTATGGCAAAAGCCAAACAGCTTATTTAACCTGGTGTTGTGGCAGGTGCCTGTAGTCCCAGCTACTTGGGAGGCTGAGGCAAGAGAATCACTTAATGCCCAGGAATTTGAGATTGCTGTGAGTTGTCACACCACTGAGGGCGACATAGTGAGACTCTGGCTCAAAAAAGAAAAAAAAGCCAAATAGCAGTGATTTATGTAATTTTTTGACAGATCTAGATTAGCAATAATGTTTCCAAATCCTCACCATGAAAGAAGTAGGCAGAAATTAAGATGTGCAGCAGTTGCAGAAATCAGGGATTCAGGAGCATCAGAATAAGACTCATTATAATGTTCCCAAAGGTAATGAATAGATTTGGCTTTCAAAAGCAGGTATTTAAACATGGATCAATCAGATGCACTTGATCAAGCACTGTTACAAATTTCCTTAAGATCTCAAAATGGGATATCAGGTTTTTTTAAGAGTTTGTATGTAACTTAACTTATATGAAACATGTTGAAATTCATTGGTCAGGGCGGCAACCCCATATACCGAGAGTGGCCGGTTCAAACCTGGCCCTGGCCAAACTGCAACAAAAAAATAGCCAGGTGTCGTGGCGGACATCTGTAGTCCCAGCTACTTGGGAACCTGAGGCAAGACAATCACCTAAGCCCAGGAGTTTGAGGTTGCTGTGAGCTGTGTGACGCCATGGCACTGTACCGATGGTGATACAGAAAAAGAAATTCATTGGTCAATGTTGATGTTCTTCCACTGATCTTTTAAACATCTTTATTGAAATATAATTTGTATACTATGCTGGGTACAGTGGCCAGAGACTAAGGCAGGAGGATTGCTTGAGGCCAGGAGATTGAGACCAGCCTGCATACCATAGGGAGATCTTGTCTCTACAAAAAATAAAAAAGAAATTAGCTGGACAGGTGTGTCCCTGTCTGTAGTCCTAGCTACTTGGGGGATTGAGGCAGGAAAATTACTTGAGCCCAGGAGTCTGTGCTTATATTAAGCTATGATTGTGCCATTGCACTCTAGCCTGGGCAGTAACAGTGAAACCTTATCTCTAAAAAAATAAAATAATTTACATACCATAACATCCATTTAAAGTGTAGAATTGATTGGGGTATGGTATGTTCACAAAGTTATGAAATCATCACCATCAGGTAGTTTTATAACATTTTTATCTTTCCAAAAAGAAACCCTGTATCCAATAACAGCCCTTCTTCTCATGTTCTCCCACTTGCACAACACTTGGCAAGCACTAACCTCCTCTTTGTTTATATAAATTTGCCTATTCTGGACGTTTAATATACATAGAATCATACAACATTAATGTAATGTTTTCAAGGTTCATCCATGTTATAACATGAATCAGTACTTCATTCCTTTTTGTGGCTGAATAATATGCCATTGAATGAATATACCACATTCTGTTTGTACATTCCTTTTTTTTTTTTTGGTTTTTGGCCGGGGCTGGGTTTGAACCTGCCACCTCTGGCATATGGGACCGGCGCCCTACTCCTTGAGCCACAGGCGCTGCCCTGTTTGTGCATTCCTTAAATGGTGGATATATAGGTTATCTAATTTTTAGTTATTCTGAATATCAGTGCTATAAACATTCCTGGACAAGTTTTTATGCGGACTTATGTTTTCATTTCTCTTATTTATATACCTAGGAGTGTATGGCTAGGTCATATGGTAACTGTGATGAATTGCTAAACTTTTTCAAAATGGCTACACCATTTGTTTTCCCATGAGGCTGTGGATTAGGGGTGGGCCTCTAATATAACTGGTATCCTTATAAAAAGGAGAAATGTAGAGACAGGTGTTTATACAAGGAAAATGCCATGGAACATGAAAATGGCCTTCAATAAGCCAACGAGAGAGGCATGGAGCAGATGTGTCACAACTAATGTAATGAACCAGCCCTGTCACCTAGTCATAGCCTTCTGACCTCAAAAACTGTAAAACAATAAATTTCTGTTGTTTAAGCCACCCAGTTTGTCATGCTCTGTCATAGAAGTTCTCACAAACTAATACACGAAGTGGTCCGTGTCCATTCAGGCCTAGCAAACAGGCAGACTTCCTCTTTTGTGCAGATGAAATCATCACCATCAGGTTATTTTACTTGATTTTACTGATGACACACTTCTACTATGACATACATAAATAAATTTTAAAATCAAATAGCTAATAAGCTACGAAGGAAATGAAAATCAGAACAGTGAGATACTACTTCATGCCCACTGTGATGTCTATAATCAAAAAACCGTTTAAGTGTTGACAGGGTATAGAGTGACAAACTGGTATCTTCATATATGTATACTGTCAGAATATAAAGTGGTACTTCTACTTGGGAAAATGTCTGGCTGTTCCAGACTAGTTAAACATTTAAATGATTAAATATGAGTGACTTTATGACCCAGCATTGTCACCTACATTTATGTAACCATGAAAAGTGAAAATATTCCTCTATACACACTTGTACATGAATGTTAAAACAGCAATATTGATAATAGCGAAAAAGCAGAAACAACCTGAATGTCCATCAACTGATGAAAGGATGGATGAATAAAATTTGGTGAACCCATGCAGTGGCATATCACATAAAATAAAAAAATAATGAAGTACTAATACATATTACAACATGGATGAACCTTGAAAACATGCTAAGAAGAAGATAGTCACAAAGGACCACATACTATATGATTCCAGGTATATGAGATGTCCAGAATAGGCAAATCTGTAGTTGACTAGCTGCCTAGGCCTGGAGAAATGAGAAGATTAGAGGATGATGACTGAAAGTAGTGGGGTTGTTTCTGGGGGTAATAATGTTTTAAAGTTGATTGTTGTGAGGGTCACACTACTCTCAGTATACCAAAAGACTAAAAGCCATTGAATGGCTATCATACCATTCAGTAGTGAACTGTTACATGATATTTGAATTATATCTCAGTAAAGCAGTTTAAAAAAAATCATTAGAACATACATCAAAAAATAAATCAAATAGACCTCTTGGCAATTTGTGGTCAGAAAGAGCAATTGATTGAGTGATCATTTATTACACATATGCTATACAAAGTCTGACAAGTTCACAAACTCATCCCAGAAAAAGTGCTACATACCTTAACTGCTGAATATCACTATGGTCACCTTTGAAGTACTCCCCTTGGGAAGCTAGGCAACAGTGCCAGCACCTAGTCTACCCTTCAGAGCAAATTTGTAACTCATTTTCTAGAATGCCCATCAGAGCTGTTGTCATATTACCTTGATGTCCTGTCATCAAAATGTCTTCCTTTCAGTATTTCTTTTATCTTTGGATAAGGAAAAATCATTGAGACCAGATCAAGTAAGTAGGGAGGGTGTTCCCAATATAGTTAATGTGTTTACTGGCTAAAAATTCCCTCCTGTTGCCTTGTGATCTGGTACATTGTTGTGCTGTAAGAGCCTTGAGCTGGTGAAAAGTTCAGGTCATTTTCATGTAACTTTTTCATGCACCCTTTTCAGCACTTCCAAATAGTAAAATTGGTTAATTTTTTGTCCAGTTAGTACAAATGTATGATGAATAATCCCTCTGATAACAAAAAAAAAAAAATCAGCAACATTATTTTGACTCTTGATTTGGACTGATGTAACTTTTTTGGTCATGGAAAATTGGCTGACGCTTTATTTCAGTCATATTGGTACACTCCTGTTTCCTCACCAGTGATAATATAGCCCAAAATATCATCTTAACCTCTCCAACAGGCCTTGACGAACTTCATCTCTTCTTTGCTTTTGTTCATTGCTGAGCTCCATCAGTACCATTTTTACACATACCTTTCTCATGCCAAGATTTTCAGTTAAGATTTTCCTAAGTGCTTCTCTGTTGATATTTACTTGGTCTGTCTGCTGTGCTTCTTACAGTCAGCCAACAATTTTACTTGGTCTGTCTGCTGTGCTTCTTATAGTCAGCCAACAATTCAATGAATTGTTGTGATGTTTTTGTCAGTTCTCTCATTACTGGCCACCCTGACCTCTTTTTAATCAGTGGTGCTTTCTCTTCCCTCAGAAAAATATTTAATCCATTTGTACAGTGTCATTTTCCTCAGGGTCTTATGAACTTGGACTAATATGTCTCTGATTTCACTTCCACTCTTGCCAAGTTTAGCAAGATGTTTAATGTATGTTTGTTGCTCTAGTTCAAGCTCCGACATTCTCATGAGGGCACACAAATATGTGCAAAACAATAATAACCACCATTCAGCAAGACACCTGCTACACGTCAACACAAACACAGCTGTGAGACACTGATATACCAGGGTTATGAAACCTTACTAAGTTGTTTGTACAATGCTGCCAGCACACAAGCAAGGTGGTGCAAACTTAATTGTCAGTCCTCATATCTCAGGTTCTTTGTTAAATACTGGGTGTGAAGAGGTGACTTAGAGACTTAGGTCCCTAGACTTAAACAGAATCATTAGCTGACTTTAATAAACAAAAAATCAAAACTTAATTTTGAAGCAACGCTTGTTAGTATTCATATGGGGGAAAAAACCTATTGCATAGATTCTTCTACTTATGTTTTTTTAAGTCTTTTTATGAGTTACGTATTTACCTAGATCATACTGCTCTAGCCTCCTTTAGAAATATATTTCCTTTTACATTTAGGAAAGGTGCAAGTGTTTAAAGATTGAAGAACATGTAATGGAGACTGAAACCTAGAATCATGCAGCATTTTTTTCTTAATCAGTGACTTTTTTTTTTTTTTTTTTTTTTGAGATAGCCTCAAGCTGTCACCCTGGGTAGAGTGCTGTGGCATCACAGCTCACAGCAACTTCCAACTCCTGGGCTCAAGCGATTCTCCTGCCTCCGCCTCCCAAGTAGCTGGGACTACAGGCGCCCGCCACAACGCCTGGCTATTTTTTGGTTGTAGCCGTAGTTGTTTGGGGAGCCCAAGCTGGATTTGAACCCGCCAGCTTAGGTGTATGTGGCTGGCACCTTAGCCCCTTGAGCCACAGGCGCCGAGCCTTAATCAGTGACTTTTAAACCACTTGGCTTTTAAACCTTGGAAGTCTAGGACAAATACCCTTTTGGGCGGGGCGGGGGGGGACAGAGACTCAAGCTGTTGCCCTGGGTAGAGTGCGGTGACATACTAGTTCACCAGCAACCTCCAACTCTTGAGCTCAAGAGATCTTCTTTCCTCAGTTTTTCTGTTTTTTGTAGAGACGGGGTCTCACTTTTGCTCAGGCTGGTCTTGAACATGTGAGCTCAAGCAGTCCACCTACCTCAGCCTCCCAGAGTGCTAGGATTGGAGGTGTGAGCCACCAGGCCCAGCCACAAATACCCTTTTGGTTCCATTTGTTCTACAGTGGTAGTTGGCAATATAATAATCTTATTTTTTTTTCAGACTTCACAATATGATTTATTTAAATAGATTTTGCTAAAATAAAATGCTAACTGTTTTATGTAAGATAAATTACAGCTCCAAGGTTGATCATTCATTAAACAAAGATTTAGTAAGTGTACAAGGTAATGATCTAGTTGGGGGGACAGGAGAAAAAAAGTCTATGCTTAAAGTACAGCTCAGTGGGGGTGAACTGGTGAAAGCCAAGCTCATAGTCAGAGAGGGAAGTTAGCAAGAAGAGAAGGCTAGAATGACTCAGTTGGAGATGTCAGAATGAACTCAAGTTTAGCTTAACAGAGTTAAAATGCTATTGTTTTTTTTGAATGTATAAAATTTTGTTTTATTTCATATTAATCATGTAAAGATTCCAATTTACTCCATTATGTAACTGCATTTGGTTTAATATAAATATTTATAAATAGCTTAACATCAAAGAATAATGATACTCCCCTTGAGATACTCCATATTTACTCTGCGCTGTCACATTCCTGCCTATAAAATTACATGAACATCTACCTTATTACTGCCTTAGTCTCAAGAAGAGACTATCACAGTTTCAATATATATATTTTTTTTTTTTTTGAGACAGTCTCACTTTGTCAAGTGCGGGTTGTGTCACAGCTCACAGCAACCTCAGACTTTTGGGCTCAAGAGATTCTCTTGCCTCAGCCTCCCAAGTAGCTGGGACTATAGGCATCAATATTGTGATCTTTTTTTTTTTTTTTTCTCAATATAGTGATCTTAAGGGAATATTTTATTGTTGTTTTCTCTTTCGATCCTGTACTGCTTTGGAAGTTATGTACTCCCATTTTATATTTTTAGTAATTATCTATTTTTCATGATACATATTTAACATAAGTATATCTTTAGTGTCTTACTCTCCTTTCCAAACAATACCAAGGGGTTTAGAATTCCTTATGTCTGATTATTGTGCTCCTGCTCTTAGCAATAGAAGTCCAAAGCATACTAATTCAACCAAGAGGGAATATATTAAGTTATGTGACTGCTAGGTCCAGAAGTTAAGGGGCAGCTAGGTCCACACCTCAGATAGTATAATCTCACTCTTACTTTTTTTCTGCAGGTATCCATGTTGCCAGGAAAAATTGGCTGCTATAAATCTTGTCTTTCTTGGTCCTTATGGGTCTTGATCCCAATAGGAATGAGGCAAAGAAGATCTTATGGCACATTCTGAATGACCCAGATCAAGTCACATGTTCAACCCTGAACTGTGGTGTAGTTCAGGTCTAGGTCATGACTGTCTGCGGCTGGATTTAGAAATTCCAGGCAAGGTCAAGAGTGATACTGTTAACAGAAGTAAAGGAGCAGAGCAGGCAACAGTCAGGAATAACAGAAACTTGTATGTGCTGTCAGCATTCATTGAATAAAATGTGTAAACCCATGTACAAAGGAATGTATAATATAAAAAATTGGACATTGGAGTTTATTTTTTGCGACAGAGTCTCAAGCTGTCACCCTAGGTAGAATGCTGTGGTGTCATAGCTCACAGCAACCTCCAACTCTTGGGCTCAAGTGATCCTCTTGCCTCAGTTTTTTTCTAGTTTTAGTAGAGATGAGATTTCACTTTTGCTCTGGCTGGTCTTGAACTGGTGATCTCAAGCTATCCACCCACCTCAGCCTTGCAGATAACATTGGATTTTAGAATACATTAGACCTATATAATTCTTTTTTTTTGTTTGTTTTAAACAAAACTTAGATTTTAATTGCAATCAGGTGGCATTTCTTAGAAGGAGAAAAGAAATTAAATGTAGCTGCGTAAGGGCTGGGGTCCTTTCCCATGCCCCCAAATTGTATGATAGCTCATTATACCACTTTTCTTTTTTTTTTTTTTTTTTTAAGATTTTTTCTTTTTTTTTTTTTTTTTTTTTTTTTTTTTGCAGTTTTTGGCCGGGGCTGGGTTTGAACCCGCCACCTCCAGCCGGTGCCCTACTCCGGTGAGCCACAGGCACTGCCAGACCTGTATAATTCTTAATATTGAAGCGGGGGTTCATAGAGCTAGAGAAGTACATATTTTAAGAGATAACAATGTGGTAGACAGTGATTAATGTTAGTGAGTTGGGAGAAAAATTCAAGTGTTATTGCCATTCTGTAAATAAGCGCACATCAGAAGCAACTGATGTGAAAGTATAAGTTTTCACTTACAAGGTATATTATATCATGGCTAAACAGACCGGTCAATATTGTCTAATAGAATTTTCTGCAGTAATAGAATATTCCATATATGCATTGTTCAGTGTGGTAGCTGATAGCCACATATGGCTACTGAGCAATTGAAGATTTGTCTAGCGTAACTGAAGATTTGCATTTTTAGTTTTATTTAATATTAATAAGGTAGAGTTTTACTTTGTCACCCTTGGTAGTGTGCCCTGGCATCATACATTACAGCAACCTCAAAGTCTTGGGTTTAAGCAGTCCTCTTGCCTCAGCCTCTCCAATAGCTGGGACTACAGGCACCCACCACAACACCCAGCTATTTTTAGAGATGGAGTCTTGCTGTTGCTCGGACTGGTCTTGAACTCTTGAGCTTAGGTAGTCTACCCACCTCGGTCTCCCAGAGTGTTAGGATTACAGGCATGAGCCACTGTGCCCAGTCCTTTAATATTAATTTAAATAGCCTCATGTAACTAGTAGCTACCTTATTAGCACAGCTGTCTAAACTTGGGAGTATCCCACCTCCTATATTTAGTAGCTTTAAGATATTTGGCAGTTTATAAAACCTTCCTTGCCTTCCTTTCCCCATCTGTAAAATGGACATAAATATATACCTATCTCAATGGTTATTTTGAGGATTAAATGTAAATGTGCCTATCATTCACCAAGCATAGATAGACCAGTTAAGTGTTTTATTGTCATTGTCATATCACTACCTTGGAAGAATTAAAGAAATGAAGGGCCAGTAATCCAGTAGTTAAGATTTTATATCGAATGTCTTTGGAGCCATAGCCTTTGGGCCATTTGTTGATAATGTGTACATTATTATAGGCTCAGTACAGAAAATGTGGTTAATGTGTTTTGGGAGGATATTGGGACAAACTGCCAGAAAATGTGGTTAATTGTGCTTTGGGGAGATGTAGGGACAAACTTTTCAGTGCTAAATGTTGTCAACTTGGAATTGGTTGCCAAGGGAGATGGGGAAATTTTCATTTTTCTCAAACTAAGGTTCATACTTTGTGGCAATTTGGTCAATATTTTAAGGTGTTTTTTAAGGTGGCTAACTGTTTCTTAACCTTTAAAATGATAATCATATTTTTAATTATTCTCAAATATATATATATATTTTTTGTGTGTGTGTGGTTTTTTTTTGGCCGGGGCTGGGTTTGAACCTGCCACCTCTGGCATATGGGACCGGTGCCCTACTCCTTGAGCCACAGGCGCCACCCTATTCTCAAATATTTTTAAGTTATTTGTCTTCGTATAGTTATTAGTCTTTTATTGGTCTTTATATTTGCCTTTTTTTTCTTAGGCCTCATAATACCACTAATTGACTTTTTTTTTTTTTTTTTTTTGAGACTGAGTTTTACTATGTTGCCCTAGGTAGAATGTCATGGTGTCACAGCTCACAGCAACCTCAAACTCTTGGGCTCTAGCAATTCTCTTGCCTGAACCTTCCCAGTAGCTGGGAGTACAGCCGCCCGCCACAACACCCAACCATTTCTTAGTTGTAGTTGTCATTTTTGTTTGGCAGGCCCAGGCTGGACTCGAACCCCCCAGCTCCAGTGTATGTGACTGGCACCCTGGCTGCTGAGCTACAGGCACAGAGCCACTAATTGACATTTTTACCAGAACGGTTTTTAAAGGAGTTCTTTCTCTAAAATTTAAAACATACTTAAACAGGCTGGGTGCCGTGGCTCACGCCTGTAATTCTGGCACTCTAGGAAGCCGAGGCAGGTGGATAGCTTGAGCTCATGAGCTCAAGACCAGCCTGAGCAAAAGCGAGACCGTGTCTCTACTAAAATAGAAAACCTGAGGCAAGAGGATTGCTTGAGCCCAGGAGTCAGAGGTTGCTGTGAGCTATGACGCCATAGTACTCTACCTAGGGCAATAGCTTGAGACTCTGTCTCAGAAAAAACAAATACAAACTTGGTGCCCGTAGCTCAGTGATTAGGGTGTTGGCCACATACACCGGGGTTTAGCGGGTTCGAACCTGTCCTGGGCCTGCTAAACAACAATGACAACTACAACAACAACAAAAAATAGCCAAATGTTGTGGCAGGCACCTGTAGTCCCAGCTACTTGGGAGGCTAAGGCAAGAGAATCACTTAAGCCTAAGAGTTTGAGGTTGCTGTGAGCTGTGATGTCACAGCACTCTACGGAGGGCGACATAATAAAACTGTCTCAAAAAAAAAACAAAGAAAGAAAAATACAATTAAACAAGACTTAGAGGTTACTCATTTTTAATCTACTTGCTCGTTTTGTTAATGAAATCTTAGAAGTAAGATATATTTATCACTAGTGTTCATAATTTTGTATATTATTATCTTTCTTTTTTTCTGCTCAACCAACTTTTATTTTTAATTAGCCAAGTGTATACTGACCTTTATTGGGACAGGTGGAAGATACCAAAGGAAAAAGAGACAAGATCCTTACCTTCAAAGAATTAAAATCAACTTGATACACACTGCACAAGATAGTAAGACTTAAAGATATTTACTGGGTAGAATTTGAGTAGTGCAAGACAGTGCAGAGCAGAGTAAAACCACACAAGGGGACACCACCAGCGACTATGACAGGGAGGTAAGAAGAGCAATTGGGGGATACATCCTGGAAGGTAGAAAAGCATCAGATATGTGTTCTCATCCCTCAGATACAGTGGCTTCTTATGGCCCTTGAGCAATTGAACTCCACCTGTATAAACTTCAGTTTGCTCAGCTCTAAAACAGAAGGTGAGGATTAGGTGAGAAGACTCTAAGGCAGGGGTCCTCAAACTTTTTAAACATGGGGCCAGTCTACTGTCCCTCAGACCGTTGGAGGGTCGGACTATAGTTTACCAAAAAAAAACAATGAACAGATTCCTGTGCACACTTCACATATCTTATTTTGAAGTAAAAAAACAAAACAGGACCAAATACAATCACACCGTCGCATGTGGCCTGTGGCCCTCAGTTTGAGGACCCCTGCTCTCTAAGGTCTTCCAATTACAACAAAACACAATTCTAAAAGCAAATGCAAAAAGCCAGGGAAGGTGAGGATGTTACAGGAAAGAGAAAGTACAAGCACACAGCCACAGAGGGAGGAAAAAACTAGTTGTGCATGGACAAGGTGTAATGTGCGGCAGCACACAAGCCTGTTTAACTATTCTAAAAGTTCTGAGGACGATAACCTTAGAAATTGGTGCTAAGCCAGGTAAGGGATCCTAACTGGGACCAAAATGGAGAAAGAGATAAAGCAGTCAGAGTCAGACTAATCTTCATGCTCCCCACCTCACTCCATTCTTTATGTTTTCAGGGAACTTTATTACAACCCCTTCCCCAAATCCACATCCCAAATACAGTAAGAAGAGAGTGTGGTTAAGACACTTTCTCTTTAGGCTCGCACAAGCAGCCCCTTTTTGTGCAGCAGGAAGCCCAGAGTCACTGTTGCAAAGATGCTAGTCAATCCAATCAGTTTCAGCAGGCCTGGCACAGAGGACAGATGTCTCTCCAAGGTTGTAGTGATGGGTCGCACAGGGATATCCACTGATTCTGGTTCTGGCTGCCAGATTTTATCCTCTGGAATCTTCCCCACAGCATGCAGGATCTCTCAGGCTTCTCTCTCCCCAGCCTCTACAGCTCCTTCCATGTAGCCACTCCAGTGTGTGGCAGTCTCAGTGCCCGCAAAATAAATCCTGCCCACTGGTTGGCATAATACCCTTCCGTATTGAATTCATGATCCCAGGGGGGAAGTAGGTGGTATAGCAGCCCAGAGTACTGCTCCTCACACCAGTTCTTCTCTTCATAATGTGATGGCTTCAGAGCTTCTTGGGATCCTAGAAATTTTGCATAGAGCTCACAAAGTTTCTTCATCCTTTCTTCTTTGGTAAGACATGCCAGCTTTCTGGCTTTGTGGGCAAGGATAAATCCCATTATTGTAGCACAGCTGCCATCAGGTTTGTTATCATCCAATGTGTAGGAAATTGGAGCTTCCTCCCCTTCAATAATCATGGTTCCACAGTGATCCTTTTTCCTCCAGAAAGGCTTATTGTAGTAAACTGTTCACTTGATAACAGAACCCAGAGGCACACGAGTGATCAGCTAGTTCCTCATCATTGGCAGAGGGGGATTGAAGTAAATCTTCATTCCCTGAGTAGGAGGAACAGTGCAAATCACATATTTAGCCTCACAGTTTAGGGTCTTCACAAGGACATTTTCTCCTGTCTGGTCAGTGTAGGTCACAGGCCTCTCCAGCTTCACTCTGTCCCCAAGAAGGTCCATTATCCACTCGCTCACTTGCCCAGATCTACCCACAAATTCCCTCTCCTCTCTGGTCACCTTCCCTGCTCCAGGTTGCTTCTGCATTCTGTTGCTGCACGGCTGGACCTGGTGACCTGCTTGCTAAAGCTTTGCCTCCACTGCTCATCTCTTTTATTTCTTAATGCTACGTGCTATTTTGTCCCCCTGAAATATTTTGGGATTTTAGAAAATTACTTTGTTCATCTCATACTTTTTCTGATTTCTTTGATTTTTGTGGGTGTTTTTATATCAACTCTTGACTAAAAGCAGATTTATATGCCTTAATCACTACATTATTGATTATTGGATACTTATTCTGAGCCCCCCTCAGGCTCTCTCATTTCCCTATCTCCCCCCACTATAGTATGCCTATCTTCTACCTGCGGTTTGTTATATTAGATCATTGTCTAGTAGTAGTTGGATGTCTCTTGCCACTACTTTGTTAAAGGATTTGTCTACTCCCAGGAATGTTTGAAGTATTCCCTGACGGAGTTATTTATTTCTTTGGAAATGAGCAGCTTACAATAGTTTTCTCATAGTAATAAAGTCTTCTTGAGCCGGGTACAGTGGCTCATGCCTGTAATCCTAGCACTCTGGGAGGTCGAGGCAGGTGGATTGCTTGAGCTCGGGAGTTCGAGACCAACCCGAGCAAGAGTAAGACCCTGTGTCTAAAAAATATCTGGGCATTGTGGTGGGCACCTGTAGTCCAGCTACTTGAGAGGCTGAGGCAGGAGGATCATTTGAGGCCAGGAATTTGAGCAGCGGTTCTCAACCTGTGGGTTATAACCCCTTTGTAACAAGGAAAATACATCCTGTGTATTATGCATATTAGATATTTACATTACAATTCATAACGTAGCAAAATTACAGTTATGAAATAGCAACGAAAATAATTTTATGGTTAGGGGTCACCACAACATGAGGAACTGTATTAAAGGGTCACGGCATTAGGAAGGTTGAGATCTGCTGAGTTAGGTAGTGCCATGTGACTCATCCTAGAGTGTGAGCAGAACAGAATGTTATGGAGGCTGTTCATTAATATGGCAGAGCCAGTTGGAGGCATCCTGAATCTCTGAGTCACTTCATAGAAGGCAGATTGTGAATATTTTAGGCTTTGGGGGCCACATACCATTTCTGTCACATTTTCTTTTCTTTTCTTTTTTTTTTTTTTTAATTAAGACAGAATCTCACTTTTTCGCCCTCTGTAAAATGCCGTGGCGTCATAGCTCATAGCAACCTCAAACTCCTGGGCTCAAGCGATTCTCTTGCCTCAGCCTTCCAAGTAACTGGGATTACATATTCTTTGGGTTGTCACATATTCTTTGGGTTGTTGTGGTTGTTTTATGTTTTTACAATTCTTAAAAAACATGTAAGCCGGGCGGCGCCTGTGGCTCAAAGAGTAGGGCGCCGGTTCCATATGCCAGAGGTGGCAGGTTCAAACCTAGCCCCTGCCAAAATCCAAAAAAAAAAACATGTAAGCCATTCTTGGTGCAAGGGACATGTAGGGCCCATTGCCCTAGTTTACTAACCCCTGTACTAGAGAGTCATGTGAGTGGTAACAAACATGTGGTGCAATGAGACAAAATCTTTGTATTAACCCAGGGAGTTTTAAGGATTCATTATCACAGCAGAACTTGACTAATACATAGGTGATCTCATCTGACTCCCTGACCCTACCACATTTCTGGATAATGCTTCTGGTATAAGAAATCTGCAACTGTATACTCTGTGAGATGGCCTATTCCATTGTTAATTACGTCTACCTGGAAGAAATTTTTCTCCGTTTAGTGAGCTAGAGTCTTGATTCCATTTTATCTGTTGGCTTCAGTTCTGTCTCTGCATACAGTTTACACTTCATGACAGCTTTTCATTATCCTAAGATAGCTTTCAGTTCTCCCTGGTCTGTTAATTTAGGAGACAACAATAAGACATCAAATGACTAAACAAAAGACATTAGATTCAAAATAAAGTTACATTAACTCGTTTGGAAAAAATCAAATACACAGTGTTAAAGTGATTTGACCCAGTTCATTGAGAAAAGTATCAACTTAGCATAACATAATAAAATGACAATTAAAATTGAATTATAGGCATGGCTTTTTGTTTAAGGCAGGTATCTTTTTACTATGTTATGAACCAGTCCAAAAAGTCAATTTAAAATAGGCAACCAGGTTTTAAAGAAAAAATTGACTAACTTGGTCAGGAATGGTCATCAGAATAGCCAGAGAAGTCTACCTGCCTCTGCCTCCCAGAGTACTAGGATTGTAGGTGTGAGCTATCATGCCCAGCCTTGTTTTTTTAGGCTTAGAGTCTCTGGATATTATCATTGTCTCTATTTGAAAGGGGAGTAGGGGGCTCGGTGCCCATAGCTCAGTGAGTAGGGTACCAGCCACATACACTGAAACTGGCGAGTTGGAGCCCAGCCCAGGCCTGCTAAACAACAATGACAAATGCAAGCAAAAAATAGCCAGGCGTTGTGGCAGGTGCCTGTAGTCCTACCTACATGGGAAGCTAAGGCAACAGAATCACTTAAGCCCAAGAGTTTGAGGTTGCTGTGAGCTATGACAGTACAGCACTCTACTGAGGGCAACATAGTGAGACTCTGTCTCGAAAAAAGGTGGGGGGGAGGATTAGGAGTAAGAGTGGTAATGCCATGAGACATCACAAGATATGTTATTGAAATCTAATGTTTGGAGCCTCAACTTTGAGAACTTATGTTAGGTCTGAAGTTTGCAGAGACTGAGTAAATCCAAATGCCAGATATTAATTTACTGTGAGAGTTGAGTATTGCTTCTGTCAGCATTTCTAGTATATTCTCTTCTTCAGGTTAATCTGCCTGGGAAGCCAAATAACAATTAGAAGGCTGTTTGATGAGCAAGAGGTTCAGGTTAAAGTAAATTGTTATAGTTAATTGGATGATGTGTGGTGAGATTACACCTGTCCTAGAGAAGGAAACAGTCAAATCTGTAAACCTAGGTGAAATGCTTTCTATCTTGTTACCATTGTCACTGCTGGCTCTACTACTTTATGTATGGTCAAGTTCTCAGCTTTTTCAAGTGTAAAAGGATTTCTTTTTAATTTCAAAAAGATCAGAAGTAGTGCCTGAGAAACAGATGGATCCCCCTGCAGTTACTGAAAATCCTTTGCAGTAACTCAGCAGTACTCCAGCAATCTGTAGCTCATAGGCTTGTTATAGCCTAACCGTCTGCTTCTCTTTGTAGACTTGGTCTCATTAAAGACCAATATAATTAATTAGTGCTCCTTTTGTTAGACACCTAGGTACTTTGGGGGCTATTAAACTCTTGAGTCATATTTATACACAGTAATTTGATTTACTCACAGAGATAGGTAATTACATTGGTTTATGTACATGCACATACACACATAAGCTTTACTTTTTACCTTTGCAGCAGAGGGGCTAAGGCAGTATTTTTCAACTGTTTTTATCTTGTAGCACACTTAAACCTGTAATTAAACTTACATGGCACACTTGAACTATGTTGATTTAAAAAAAATACTAAAAAAAATACATACTTTGCCTTGAACTTTCGAAGATAATTTAATTAATGATCTTTAAAATTTTTGGTGGCACATGGGTTGAAAATTACTGGCCTAGACACTCACTGCTTGACTTATGTCCCATCTAGAATGGTAAAGTTGAGTATCTCACCTGCTCACTTTCAGAACTTGTGTATTATATCTTTCCTTTAAAAAAGTAATGTTCAATCTTTTTAATTAAAAATTAAACTAGCATGGCATTCATGATAGTTTTTTTTTTTTATTGAAGGGCAAAACCATACCTAAGAATTATGTGCACATTTCAGAGTTTATTCCTAGATGTAGTTTTCCAGCTTTTTCTTTTCCTTTGTAATGGAGTTCAATATTGATACAAGTTTAACAGTACTTTTTTTTTTTAATTAGTTTTTCATTACAAGAAATCCTATTTGAAGGGAATATATGTGACTTCTTGAAGGAAGAGAACAAAGGTTCGGCGCCAGCCACATACACCAAGGGTGGCGGGTTCAAATCCAGCCCCTGGTCTGCTAAACAACAATGACAACTGCAATAAGAAAATAACCGGATGTTGTTGCGGGTGCCTGTAGTCCCAGCTGTGACGCCACGGCACTCTTCCAAGGGCAACATAGTGAGACACTATCTCAAAAAGAAAAAAAAAAGGAAGAGAAGAATAAGAAGTCATGACTTGGCTGCTGGGATCAGCCTCCATATAGGAAACAGACACAAGTGGATAAGGTGTGTCTGTGAACCATTAAGTTCTGAGATTTTTCTGCCCTAAGAGCGAAAGAATGTACAAGGGACAGCAAAGGGAAGACTTCACGTTCTCTCCCCCTCACCTCAGAACATCCTGGTCTTAAACTTTACCTCTACACCCAGGGTTGCTCAAGCCAGAAACTTGGGCATCATATTTATCTTTTCTATCTGCCTCAATCCATACAGAATTACTTACTAAGTAACTACACTTACTAAGTCCTACAAATTTTACTATGGCTCATTTAATTTCCATTGATTTAATATTGGAATACATGGGCTAGACTTACCCTACTCTGTACACAGAAAGGAATAATTCAGATTTGATAGTAATGTTTGTCAGTTAAAACTGTTAAGAATGTAGAAATTTTTAAAAATTTTTACAATCATAGAGAAATAGGTGGTGGATCAAAGTGTTAAAGTGCATGGACTCTTGAGCCAGACTGCTCATTCAAATCCTTGCTCTACCTCTCCCTAGTTGTGTGACTTTGAACAAGTTACTTAACTGATCTTTCTCAGTTTCCTCAACTTGGGAATAAGGATATCAATATGACTTGCCTCATAGGGAATTCCTGGAACATACCTATCACATAGAAAACCTTTGTGAAGGTTAGCTCTTGGTTGATTTCTTGCCTTTTTTGTTGTTGTTGTTGTTGGTTTGAGACAGAGACTCAAGCTATTGCCCTGGATAGAGTGCCGTGGTATGTATGTGGCCGGTGCCCTAACCACTGAGCATGGACACGGAGCCAATATATTTCATTTTTTTGATAACATCGTTTGAAATGTAAAACTTAATTTGATACAAAATGCAATTTAACGATATCTAACATATCTGAAAAACAGTTTGCAATAAACACATACAGCTCACAGCAACCTATAACATGAGCTCAGGTGATCCTCTTGCCTCAGTTTTGCTATTTTTAGGAGCAACAGAGTCTCCCCTTTTTGCTGAGGCTGGTCTCCAACTCACAAGCTCAAGAAATCTACCCACCTAGGCCTCCCAGACTGCTAGGATTACAGGTGTCAGCCACCACACCTGTGGTGGGTGCCTGTAGTCCCAGCTGTGATGCCACGGCACTCTTCCAAGGGCAACATAGTGAGACTCTATCTCAAAAAGAAAAAAAAAGGAAGAGAAGAATAAGAAGTCATGACTTGGCTGCTGGGATCAGCCTCCATATAGGAAACAGACACAAGTGGTTTGTTTCCACCCGGCCCATTTATTGATTTTGTTAAAGACTTAGAAAAATCTATTTATCTGTTGATACGTTTGAATTCAACTATTGTTTATAAACAGCTATTTTATTTAATAGACTATTCAAGATGAGATTTTTTTTTTTTTTTTCTTTTGAGACAGTCTCACTTTATCACCCTCGGTAGAGTGCCATGGCGTCACAGCTCACAGCATCCTCCAACTCCTGGGTTTAGGCGATTCTCTTGCCTCAGCCTCCCGAATAGCTGGGACTACAGGCACATACTACAGCGCCTGGCTATTTTTTTGTTGTGGTTGCAGTTTGGCTAGGGCTGGGTTTGAACGCACCACCCTCGGTATATGGGACCGGCACCCTACTCACTGAGCCACAGGCGCTGCCCGAGATTTTTTTTTTTTTTTAAGAGATTGGGTCTTGCTCTGCCATCCAGGCTAGAAAGTAGTGAGGTAGTCATAACTTACTATAGCCTCAAAAACCTGGGCTCAAGTGATCTTCCTTCCTCAGCCTCCCAAAGTGCTGGGATTCCAGGCATGTGCTTAACAAAGAATTTTTAAATATAAGTAAATTATCCTTTTTTTCTGCCACTTAAGATTGTGTTTCAGTAGTTGAAGCTAGAACAATTCTCTGATCTTTTGGTATTTGCTATGCAATTTAAATGATCTGGGTGTTAAATCTCATGTAGGATTGTAAAAGCAGTGTCTAAAGGGTTATTTTACATGTGTGATGTCTGTCATTTAGGAATGCATGAGCAAATACTGCTTTCTACTTTATGGCCCATGTACTTTCATTCGTTTTTGGTTAGTGATTAGAGACTGTCTCATTGTGGGGTTACCTTCAGCCTCTCAAAAATCTGTTTGTATAGCTGGATTAATTATCAGCTAAGAAGATGATAACTAGCACTGGGAAAACTGATTTATATATCCAAAGGGAGAGAAAACTTTTTTGGAAAAAAAAAATTGTTGATTATGTTATGTATCCCCTACCTAATCACTTCTCTTTCCCTGAGAACCTAGGATAAAAATTAATTTTCCCAAAGTTGTAAGAAGAAAAAAATTAAGTCATGCTTAGACATTGTTACAGAGATTATATGTAATAAAGCTTCTGGGGCCAGTATAACTAAAGGCCTTGCTGTTCTTGCATGCTATCAGATTTACATTCTCATTATTCTAGGTCCTTTGGTCTTTGATTTGGCTTTGTCTTATTTTCCAAATATTTTCGTACATGTGTCTTTCATACCCTAATGGCAGGGAGACTCGTTTAGGCAATGACTTGATCAAATACTGTCTTTTTACCCCTAGAAAAGTCTATATACACCTATTGCACATTCTTTGACTGACTTCTCTTGAGCCCAAAGATAACTATGCATCATTTATTTTTTTAAAAACACATCTGTACTATCAAAAATCCCTGGGTGGTACATATCTTTTTAGTTAATAAGGAGTATAAAATGTTTATCACAGACTTTTTCAGATATGTTAGATATAGTTAAATTGGATTTCATCAAATTAAGTTTTACATTTCAAATGATGTTATCAACAAAGTGAAATATGTGGCTCCATGTCTGTGCTCGGTGGTTAGGGCACCAGCCACATACACCGATAACCTGGCCTGGGCCTGCTACACAACAATGAAAACTGCAACAAACAATAGCGGGGCATTATGGCAGACACCTGTAGTCCCAGCCACTTGGGAGGCTGAGGCAAGAGAATTGCTTAAGCCCAAGTGTTTAAGGTTGCTGTGAGCTGTGATTCTACAGCACTCTTCCAAGGGCGACATAGTGAGACTCTGTCTCAAAAAAATAAAAGAAGTGAAATATGTCCATAGATGGGAGAAAATATTTGCAAACTATTTATCTGATAAAGTACTCATGTAAAGAACCTATGTACAAAATACATAACTCTTTTGGCCAGGTGCAGTGGCGTATGTAATCCTAGCATTCTGGGAGGCTAAAGTGGATGGATCCCTTAAGCTAAGGAGTTTGAGACCTGCTTGAGCAACAGCAAGACCCCATCTCTACCAAAAATAGAAAAATTAGCCAAGAGTTGTGGCAAGCACCTATAGAAGGGTGAGGCAAGAGAATCTCTTGAGCCTAAGTGTTTGAGATTGCTGTGAGTGATGATGATGCCATGGCACTTAGCCCCAGGGCAACAAAGTAAGGCTTTGGCTAAAAGAAAAAAAAAAAAAACTCTTATGACTCATTAAGAAAGATACATAACCCAGTTTAACAATGAGCATGTGATCTAAATAGATATTTCTCCATAAAAGATATATATACAGCCAATAAGTATATGGAAAGACATTCATCATTTTAGCCATAGAGGAAATGCACATAAAAACCATGATGAGATACCACTTCATGTTCACTAGGAAAGTTATTGTCAAAAACACACATAAATGTTGGTAAGGATATAGAGAAATTAGAAACCTGCACTGCTAATAGGAATGTACAGCGTATAAATACTTGTGAAAACAGGGTTGTCATTTGACCCCAATATTTGACTGTTAGGTATATAAGAAAAATGAAAACATGTTCATTCAAAAGTTTGTATAGTACACAAATGTTCATAGTGCATGTTTATATTCGTGAATAGATGGAAACAAGCCAAATGTTTATCAAGCAACAGATGGATAAACAAACTATAGTATATCTTTATAATGGAATGTCATTTGGCTATAAAAAAGAATAAATTACTGATATATACTGCAGCTTGGATAATCCTTGACACTGTCCTATGTGAAAGAAGTCACAAAAGGTCATATTTAATGATATCATTTATTCGAAATGTTCATAGTGGGTAAGACTATAGAGAGTGGGTTCGTGATTGTCTAGGGCTGAATAGGGGATGGAGGAATCAGAAGGCTGTAGCTAAACGGCACAGAGTTTCTTCATGGGGTGATGAAGTATTCTAAAATTTATAGTGATTGTTACACAATTATGTGAATATACTAAAAGTATTGAATTATATCATTCAAATGGTCAGTGATGGTGTGTGTAAGCTGTTACAAAAATTGTCAAACCGAGGATAGCGGGTTCAAAACCCAGCCCCAGCTAAACTGCAACAAAAAAATAGCTGGGTGTTGTGGCGAGCGCCTGTAGTCCCAGCTGCTCTGGAGGCTTGAAGCAAGAGAATCACGTAAGCGCAAGAGCTGGAGATTGCTGTGAGCTGTGTGGCATGCTACAGAGGGTGGTAAAGTGAGAATCTGTCTCTACAAAAGAAAAAAAAATTGTCAAAGAAGAGATGGCCATCTAGCTACTTCCTATCATTTTTCCTCCAAATAAAATATAAACCCATAACAAGGAAAATTTGAAGACATGCGTAAGTTGAAGAGAATTTAAGACTTCAGTGTAACTGTAAGTAAAAAAGAGAAAACTCCACAAATCCTGTCATAGATAGGATCTGTCTTTTGAATCTGTCGTGGAAAAGTAAAGGTACAAAAGAGAAAGTGAAGCTTGGCTTTATCTAAACACTTAGCAAGAAAGAGTAAGTCTGAAAATCTATTTTTAAGAAAGGTATACAAATGTCTAGATGGAGCCCCTCAACCTTGGACTTCCCAGCCTTCATAACTGTGAGAAATAAATTCCTTTGCTTTATAAGAAAAAAAAAAGGTATACAAATGGATAAGATTAATGACCATTAAAAGAGAGGCATTCGTTAAAATGATTTTTTAGGGGAGAAAATGAAGATGACATAAATAGGGGAGTAACTTAGACCCTTTGGCAGTTGGGTGGTGAGGAGGGAATAAACCAAAGGAGGAAATTCAGAATCCAGCAAGACAAAGAGAATGACAGAATTACATGATTCATACCCAACTTTCCCCCCCCCCCGGAACAAATGACTAAAATAACTGGACTTTGCCATACTGACAGAAGAGGGCACCATTAAAATAGGAATCTTATAAAATGTCCAGACTAAACGAAGAGCTCACAAGAAATAATAAATATAAAAGCAGAAATCAAGAGGTAGGCAATAGAAAAACAATAGCTTTAATCTATATTTTGAAATTTTTTAAATTATCAAAATAGGCAAACTACTATCCGACTTAATTATGTAGATGCCGCAAAGGAAAGAAATTAAATGCAGATACGCAAAGTAAGATGGGAACAGAAGAAATAACCACTGAAAACAATTTTTTTTTAAATTTTAAAATCACAAGAGACTACTTAGCAGGCCCACAGCAATTAATTTGAAAACCTCGATGAAATGAGTAATATTCTAGGAAAATGCAGATTACCAAAACTGAGTTACAAAGATTACACAGACTAATAATTTTTTTGTTTTTGAGACAGAGTCTCACTGTGTCCCCCTTAGTAGAGTGCTGTGGCATCACAGCTCATAGCAACTTCAAACTCTTGGGCTTAAGCGATTATCTTGCCTTAACTTCCCAAGTAGCTGGGACTACACGTACCTGCCACAATGCCCAGTTATTCTTTTTGTTATAGCTGTCATTGTTTTAGCAGACCCAGGCTGGGTTCGAACCTACTAACTCCAGCGTATGTGGCTGGTGCCCTAACCATTGAGCTCCAGGTGCTGAGCTGTAATAAAGAATATTTTTAAGAAACTATCTCAATAAAAAATTATTAGGCCTGGATGGTTTCACAGATCAGTTCTATCAAGTCTTCAGGTGCCAGATAGTCCCATTGGTATATGAATTGCTTTTGAGTATTGAGAATGTTCAAAAGCTTCCAAAACTCCTTTTACGAAACAACTGTATAGTATTGATAAGAACAGTACTAAATAAAAGTAAAAAAGCTACAAACCAATACCCCTTATGATTATTGATGGAGAGATATTAAATAAATTATTATTATTATTACTATATACCAAGTAATATGCCATGATTACATGAGTTTTATTCTAAGAATGAAAGGCTAATTCAATATTAGGGAACCCATTAGTCTTATAATACCTATTAATAGATATGTAAGGAAAAATAATTATCTCCATAGATGCTGAAAGAACCTTCAATAAAATCCCCATTTATGATAAGAAATCTCCCCCCTTAGCCGGGCGTTGTGGCAGGCGCCTGTAGTCCCAGCTGCTCGGGAGGCTGAGGCAAGAGAATCGCTTAAGCCCAGGAGTTGGAGGTTGCTGTGAGCTGTGTGAGGCCACGGCACTCTACCGAGGGCCATAAAGTGAGACTCTGTCTCTACAAAAAAAAAAAGAAATCTCCCCCTTGTAAAGCAGGAATCATAAGATATTTTTTAAATGATAAAATATGTGTATCTTTTTGTTTTTTTTATAGAGACAGAGTCTCACTTTATCGCCCTTGGTTGAGTGCCGTGACACAGCTCACAGCAACCTCCAACTCCTGGGTTTAGGCAATTCTCTTGCCTCAGCCTCCCGAGTAGCTGGTACTACAGGCACCTGCCACAACGCCTAGCTATTTTTTTGTTGCAGTTTGGCTGGAGCTGAGTTTGAACCTGCCACCCTTGGTATATGGGGCCGGCAGCCTACCCACTGAGCCACAGGTGCTGCCCAAAAATATCTGTATCTTAATACCAAAGCCAAAAATCTTACACCTGAATAAGGCCAAGTGCCCACTATCTTCATTGCTATTCAATATTATAATGGAGTGATCTACTTATATAGTTAGATAAATCAATGAGAGATAAAAAAGATAAAACTGTCTTTGCAGATTATGTCATACACATATGATATCCTTCAACTGAAATGCTCCAAATATGAAGTCTTTTGAGCACCAACATGATGTTCTAAAGAAATGGTCATTGAAGCATTTCAGATTTTGGATTAGAGCTGCAAGTGGTAACTATAATGCAAATATGCCAAAATCCAAAAAAATTGAAATACAAAACGCCTCTGGTCCCAAGCATTTCAGATAAGAGTTGCTTGACCTGTAGTATAGCTGGAAACCTGCAAGAGATCACAGGTAAAACTAATCCAAATGCTAAAAGGAATTCAGTAAGATAGCCAGATATAAAATTAACTTACAAAGGTCAGTGGCCTCATACACAGACCAGTTATCAGTCTTAATTGTAGAGAAAACTCTACTTACAATCACAAAGATTAAGTACTTCAAAATAAATATAAAAAGAAATGTACAAAATGTACAGGAGAAAAATTTTTCAACTTTCAAAAGTCATAAAGGTAGACTTGAGTAGGATGACTCAGCAATATAAAGATGTCAGTTCTCCTTAATTTCTAAATTTAATGCAATCCCAGCAAAAAAACAAGGTTTTTTTTGTTTTTGTTTTTTTTAATGAGGTTGGGCAAGCTGATACTAAGTTGTATGGAAAAACAAACATACAGTAATAGCCAGGAAGAAACTGAAAAGAAAAACTGCCATGGGGGCTAGCCCTACCGTATATTACAGTGTATACTATAAAGTTTCTATAATTTAATCAGTGTGCTGTTGTCACAGGAATAAACAAATATAGTAGTGGAATAGAAAACCCAGAAATGGGCGGCACCTATGGGCTCAGTGAGTAGGATGCTGGCCCCATATATTGGGTGGTGGGTTCAAACTCGGCCCTGGACAAACTGCAACAAAGAATAGGTAGGCACCTGTGGTCCTAGCTACTCGGGAGGTTGAGGCAAGAGAATCACCTATGCCCAAGAGCTGGAGGTTGCTGTGAGCTGTGATATCACAGCACTCTACCGAGGGCCACAAAGTGAGACTCTCTTAAAACAAAAAAACAAAAACACCTAGGTACAAGTGGGAATAATAAAAGGGGTATTTCCAGTCTCTTGACGTATAAGTGGACTTTTTACAAATGATATTGGTAGCTACTTGGAAGGAAATGAAATTAAATTCACATCTTGCTCCATGCTTGATAATAACACAGAAATAAGTTGAAAATATTCATAGCATTATTCATAGTAGCCAAAATGCAAACAATTCAGATGACTGCTGTTAAGTGATTAGCAAAGTGTGGTATATCTGTCCATATAATAGAATATAATATAATTCTGAAGTAAAAGAATTAAAGTACTGATACATGCTGCTACATGAAGTTTGAAAACATGCTAAGCAAAAGAAGGCAGTCACAAAAGGAGACACAAAGATTGTATGATTTTATTTACATGACATGTCTATGATAGACATATCTATACAGAAAATGGATTGGTTGTTGCTTGGGACCGAGGGAGTTTAGGGGGAAAAGGAGTCACTCCTGAAAGGTATAATGTTTTTCCTTGGGATAATGAAGATACTCTAAAAGATACTGTGATGAGAAGAATGGCCAAAAAGCACACGAAAAAATGCTCATCGGCCCTAATCATCAGAAAAATACAAATCAAAACCACCCTGAGATATCGTCTAACTCCAGTGAGATTAGCCCACATCACAAAATCCTGAAACTGTAGATGCTGGTGTGGATGTGGAGAGAAGGGAACACTTTTGCATTGCTGGTGGGATTGCAACCTCTATGCAAAGAAGTATGGGGAATTCTCAAAGATAAAAGTGAACCTTCCATTTGATCCACAGTCCTATTATTGGGTATCTACCCTGAAGAAAAAAAAACATCTTTTTCCTACAAAGATATTTGCACCAGAATGTTTATTGCCACTCAGTTCACAGATGCCAAGACGTGGAATCAACCCAAGTGCCCATCAGTCCATGAATGGATTAATAAATTGTGGTATATGTATACTGTGGAGTACTTTTCAGCCGTAAGAAAAGATGGAGACTTTACATCTTTTGTGTTTACCTGCATGGAGTTGAAACACATTCTTCTTAGTAAAGTATCACAAGAATGGAAAAGCAGATACCCAATGTACTTAGTACTAGTATGAAACAAATATATAAACAACTACACGCCCACACAAAAGAAAAACAATTATAGTCTAGCAGGGGGAGGGGGAGAGTGATTGCACATGAAATTATTAGGTATTGCTTCAGAATGCACCTAATGCATCTGGATCTCACCTAACGTGCACAATGTGAGGGTATTCAGCACATCCCCTGGGTGAAGGGCTCAATTACAACTTGAACTTTACTTCAGAAATGTAAAAAATGTAACCCGAACATTAGTACCCTCATATCAATCTGAAATTTGAAAAACAAAAATCAGTTCAACTCTTCATTTAAAAATAAATAAAAGTTATTTTGTGGTTGCACAACTGTATGAATACACTAAAAGCCACTGACTTTGACACTTCAATGGATGGAATATATGATACATGAATTACATTTCAATAAAGCTGGTACCAAAAAGAAAAATATACTCCAAGGGAATTAAGGATTTAGTTGAGAAAGAGAGCTGGGTTTTATTCTTTGAAATTTGCGTATGGAAAAGACTTTGATTATGACTCAGAATCCAGAAATTATGAAGGAAAACGTTTTTAAAACGTGACTACATAAAAAAATTTTATATACCAAAAACTACTGTGAAAAAAGTCAAAAAAGAGAAGCTAACAAACTGGGGAAAAATGTTTTCAGCATATACGACAAAGCCCAGTATCCCTAGTATGAATGAATGCCTGGTAATTAAAGGACAAATAAAATTGAGGATCAAAGAACCAAAGACCTGATAGAAAAAGTGGGAACAGATAAAAATAGACAAATCACAGACAGTATAAATATGACCCTTAAACGTGAAAAAAGTTTAAGCTCACTCAGAGAAATACAAATTTAAACAGCACTGAAATAGCATTTCTCAACTACCAGGTGGGTGAAAATTAAAAAGAATAACAGTGCATTCTGGAACAGTACCTAATGATTTACATATCCACTTATCTTTTTACTCAATAGTCCCACCTGTAAGCATCTTCTCTAAAAATACACATCTATATGCACAGGTTTGTTCATGTTAGGAATATGTGTACTTGCAAAGTATTGCAGATAGCGTAAATGCCTACACAGAAGTATGTTGACTAGAAGGAGATTAAAGATGGCGGCCAAGTAACAGCTTGCCTGCAACTGGTTACAGCGAGTCTGGGGAGACAAGACTCCAGGGATCTCTGGCCGGTGGGATCTGCCTATAATCATCCCTTTGAGGATACAGGGAGCCAGCAAGGGACTTCTGGACCCCAAGAGGAGAACAAAAACAGTGGAAAACTGGCAAGTGGTTGCGTGTGTTCGATCGACCTAATCATGTGGCAACCGTAAGTACAAGCAGCAGTGAGACTGCAAACCAGAAAAGCCTTACCTGTGATCTGTTTCGGTGTTCTTGGACTTGGCACTCAGTTGAACTGCCTTGGGGAGAGCTTCAGCAGGAGTGTGGAGAACTTTGGGCATTGTCTGGGGCCCCAGACTGAGCCACTGAGCTGGGCGCAGGAAGCCACTGTGAAAGAACTGCCCCGGCAAGCTCCGCCCTGAGGGTCTCAGAGAAAGGATTGGGCAGGTCAAAGTAACATACTGACGGAGCAGCCTAAAGGCGGGGACTGAGCTGCCTTGCAGCCTTAATCCTTAGGGGCAGAGTGAGATGTTATGGGCACACTGGAGCCTTGGGCTGTTGCCCTGGGTAGAGTGCTGTGACGTCACAGCTCATAGCAACCTCAAAGTCCTGGGCTTGGCACCTCCCAGACCTCCATAAGAGCTGTGCAGCGACCCTCGACCGGTGACCCGCACCCACCGGGCCTCCGCATTCCCTGACCAGGAACTGCGGGAGCCACGCAACCTTGCGTCCTCCCTCCTGTGTCCTCCCAGCTTCAACACTAGCCCATTCATCTGGACAGGGACTCTGGTAACTGTGTGCCCTTTGGAGCCCTCCCTGCCTCTCTGCAGAGCTCTTCTCCTGGCCAGAGACTGCTGGAGCCTTGGGCTCTCTGTGTCAAAGTCACTGGGCGCCTGGCACTCCCAGAACCGTGCGCACCACCCCCAGCCCTGTTGCTGGATCCGGGTGTGTCACAAACCGGACCTGCTTCCACAGCCAGAACTCCCTAGCTAGAGCAGCCCCAGAAGAACTACACAGGGTCACTCCCTACAAAGATCCAGCAACAATAGAGTGATCCCGCTGGGGTCTACTCTTGGAGAGACACCTCCCCAACTCTGAGGACAGCCAGAGGCAACGGTAAAAAACAATCATGAGGCGAAATCAACAGAAAAACTCTGGCAATATGAATAATCAGAGTAGATCAACTCCCCCAAGGATCAATGGGGCAGAAACAGCACAAGACCCCATGCACAAACAAATAGCTGAGATGTCAGAAATTGAATTCAGGATCTGGATAGCAAATAAGATCAAATTAGAATTCCAAAAGTTATCTCAAGAATTTGACAGATTCAAAGACCAAATGACCAAAGATTTCGACACATTGAGACAAGAAGTTGCGTTCCTCAAAGATCTGATAAACACAGTAGAATCCCTCAGTAACAGAATGGAGCAAGCAGAAGAAAGGATCTCTGACATTGAAAACAAAGCTTTCGAACGCTCCCAAACCCTCAAAGAAGAAGAGAAATGGAGAGCAAAAACAGACCACTCTCGGATAATTTGAAGAAAATCAATATTCGTCTTATAGGGATCCCCGAAAGTGACGAAGTGGCTTCACAAGGCACAGAGTCTCTTCTCCATGAGATTATGAAGGAGAACGTTCCAGACATGCCAAGAGATTCCGAAATTCAAATAGCAGACAGTTTCAGAACTCCAGCACGACTCAACCCAAATAAGACATCCCCCAAACACATCATAATCAATTTCACTAAAGTTATTATGAAGGAGAAAATTCTGAAAGCTGCCAGACGAAAGAAACCCATAACCTACAAGGGGAAGAATATCAGAATAACTGTAGATCTCTCTGCTGAAACCTTTCAAGCTAGAAGAGGAAGGTCATCGACTTTTAATCTCCTAAAACAAAATAACTTTCAACCCAGGATCCTGTACCCAGCTAAACTGAGCTTCATTTATGACAGAGAAATTAAATACTTCAACGACATTCACATGTTGAAGAAATTTGCCACAACTAAACCAGCTCTCCAGGACATTCTTAGACCTGTCCTCCATAAAGACCAGCGTAATTCTCCACCACAATAGTAAACCCACCCAAAAAATTTTTGATCAAATTCCAAGTTCTACAGTCGCAAAAGGATTAAAAATGTCCACTGGTCTCTCGAAAGGCTTATCAATACTCTCAATTAATGTGAATGGTTTAAATTGTCCTCTAAAGAGGCATAGGTTGGCGGACTGGATACAAAAACTCAAGCCAGATATCTGCTGCATACAAGAATCGCATCTTACATTAGAAGACAGATACAGAGTCAAGGTGAAGGGATGGTCATCTATATTCCAAGCAAATGGAAAGCAGAAAAAAAGCAGGCGTTGCAATCCTGTTCACAGACACAATAGGCTTTAAACCAACCAAAATAATTAAGGATAAGGATGGACACTTCATATTTGTTAAAGGTAATACTCAATATGATGAGATCTCAATTATTAATATTTATGCACCCAACCACAATGCACCTCAATTTATAACAGAAACTCTAACAGACATGAGCAACTCGATTTCCTCCACTTCCATAGTTGTTGGAGATTTTAACACCCCTTTAGCAGTCCTGGATAGATCCTCCAAAAAGAAGCTAAGCAAAGAAATTTTAGATTTAAACTCAACCATTCAACATCTGGACTTAACAGACATCTACAGAACATTTTATCCCCAAGAAACTGAATACACATTCTTCTCATCAGCCCATGGAACATACTCCAAAATCGACCACATCCTAGGCCACAAATCTAACCTCAGCAAATTTTAAAAAATAGAAATTATTCCTTACATCTTCTCAGACCATCATGGAATAAAATTTGAACTCAATAACAACAGGAACCTGCATACCCATACAAAAACATGGAAGCTAAACAACCTTATGCTGAAGGATACATGGGTTATGGACGAGATTAAGAAGGAAATCACCATATTTTTGGAACAAAACAACCAAGACACGAATTACCAGAACCTCAGGGATACTGCAAAGGCAGTCCTAAGAGGGAAATTTATAGCACTGCAAGCCTTCCTCAAGAAAACGGAAAGAGAGGAAGTCAATAACTTAATGGAACATCTCAAGCAACTGGAGAAAGAAGAACACTTCAACCCCAAACGCAGCAGAAGAAATAACCAAAATCCGAGCAGAATTAAATGAAATTGAAAACAAAAGAATTATATAACAGATCAATAAATCCAAAAGTTGGTTTTTTGAAAAGATCAATAAAATAGATAAACCTTTGGCCAACCTAACCAGGAAAAAAAGAGTAAAATCTCTAATTTCATTAATCAGAAATGGTAATGATGAAATAACAACAGACTCCTCAGAAATTCAAAAAATCCTTAACGAATACTACAACAAACTCTACTCTCACAAATATGAAAATCTGAAAGAAATCGACCAATATCTGGAAACACGCCACCTACCAAGACTTACCCAGAATGAAGTAGAAATGCTGAACAGGCCTATATCAAGTTCTGAAATAGCATCAACTATACAAAATCTCCCTAAAAAGAAAAGCCCAGGACCAGATGGCTTTATGTCAGAATTCTACCAAACATTTAAAGAAGAACTAGTACCTATACTAGTAACTACTACTAAACCTCTTCCAAAATATAGAAAAAGAAGGAATATTACCCAGCACATGCTACGAAGCAAACATCACCTTGATCCCCAAACCAGGGAAAGACCCAAGAAGAAAAGAAGATTATAGACCAGTATCACTAATGAATATAGATGCTAAAATACTCAATAAGATCCTAACAAACAGATTCCAACAACACATCAAAAAAATTATACACCATGACCAAGTCGGATTTATCCCAGGGTCTCAAGGCTGGTTCAATATACATAAATGTATAAATGTAATTCAACACCTAAACAGTCTTAAAAATAAAGACCATATGATTCTTTGAATTGATGCAGAAAAAGCTTTTGATAATATCCAGCATCCCTTCATGATCAGAGCACTTAAGAAAATTGGTATAGAAGGGATATTTCTTTTTTTTTTTTTTCTTTTTTTTTGGTAGAGACAGAGTCTCACTGTACCGTCCTCGGGTAGAGTGCCGTGGCGTCACACGGCTCACAGCAACCTCTAACTCTTGGGCTTACGCGATTCTCTTGCCTCAGCCTCCCGAGCAGCTGGGACTACAGGCACCCGCCACAACGCCCGGCTATTTTTTGGTTGCAGTTTGGCCGGGGGTGGGTTTGAACCTGCCACCCTCGGCATATGGGGCTGGCGCCCTACTCACTGAGCCACAGGCGCCGCCCTAGAAGGGACATTTCTTAAACTAACAGAGGCCATCTACAGCAAACCCACAGCCAACATCGTATTGAATGGAGTTAAATTGAAATCATTTCCACTTAGATCAGGAACCAGGCAAGGTTGCTCATTGTCTCCATTGCTCTTTAACATTGTAATGGAAGTTTTAGCCATTGCAATTAGGGAAGAAAAGGCAATCAAGGCTATCCACATAGGATCAGAAGAGATCAAACTTTCACTCTTCGCAGATGATATGATCGTATATCTGGAAAACACTAGGGATTCTACTACAAAACTTTTAGAAGTGATCAAGGAATATAGCAATGTCTCAGGCTACAAAATTAACACCCATAAATTTGTAGCCTTTATATATACCAACAATAACCAAGCCGAACAAACAGTCAAGTACTCTATTCCTTTCACAGTAGTGCCAAAGAAGATGAAATATTTGGGAGTATACCTAACAAAGGACGTGAAAGATCTCTACAAAGAGAACTATGAAACTGTAAGAAAAGAAATAGCCAAAGATGTTAACAGATGGAAAAACATACCATGCTCATGGCTGGGAAGAATCAACATTATTAAAATGTCCATACTGCCCAAAGCAATATATAATTTTAATGCAATTCCTATTAAAGCTCCGTGGTCATATTTTAAAAATCTTGACTTTGTTTTATATGGAATCAGAAAAAATCTCCAATAGCCAAAACATTACTGAGCAATAAAAACAAAGCGGAGGAATCACGCTACCAGACCTGAGACTGTACTATAAATCCATAGGGATCAAAACAGCATGGTACTGGCACAAAAGCAGAGAAGTAGATGTCTGGTACAGAATAGAGAACCAAGAGATGGATCCTGCTACTTACCATTATTTGATCTTTGACAAGCCAATTAAAAACACTCAGTGGGGAAAAGATTCCCTATTTGACAAATGGTGCTGGGTAAACTGGCTGGCAACCCATAGAAGATTGAAACTGGACCCACACCTTTCAGCATTAACTAAGATAGACTCTCACTGGATAAAAGATTTAAACTTAAGACAATTTAAACTGAAGAAAGTGCAGGGAAAACTCTTGAAGGAATTGGCCTGGGTGAATATTTTATGAGGAGGACTCCCCAGGCAATTGAAGCAGTATCAAAAATACACTACTGTTATCTGATCATACTAAAAAGCTTCTGCACAGCCAAGAACATAGTAAAGCAAGCAGACAGCCCTCAGAATGGGGGAAAATATTTGCAGGTTATACCTCCGATAAAGGTCTAATAACCAGAATCCACAGAGAACTCAAATTTATTAGCAAGAAAAGAACACGTGACCCCGTTTCAGGGTGGGCAAGGGACTTAAAGAGAAACTTCTCTAAAGAAGACCGACGCAAAATCTACAAACACATGAAGAAAAGCTCATCATCCTTAATCATCAGAGAAATGCGAATCAAAACTACTCTGAGATGTCACCCAACCCCAGTAAGAGTAGCCCACATAACAAAATCCCAAAACCAGAAATGGTGGTGTGGATGTGAAGGAAAGGGCACACTTCTACACTGCTGGTGGGAATGCCCACTAATACGTTCCTTCTCGAAGGATGTTTCAGGAATACTTAGAGACCTAAAAATAGACCTGCCATTCGATCCTATAATTCCTTTACTAGGTTTATACCCTGAAGACCAAAAGTCACAATATAACAAAGACATCTGTACCAGACTGTTTATTGCAGCCCAATTCATAATTGCTAAGTCATGGAAGAAGCCCAAGTGCCCATCGACCCACGAATGGACTAGCAAATTGTGGTTTATGTATACCATGGAATACTATGCAGCGTTAAAGAAAGATGGAGACTTTACCTCTTTCATGTTTACATGGATGGAGCTGGAACATACTGTTCTTAGCAAAGTATCTGAGGAATGGAAGAAAAAGTATCCAATGTACTCAGCCCTACTATGAAGCTAAATTATAGCTTTCACATGAAGAGTATAACCCAACTATAGCACAAGACTATGGGGAAAGGGCCAAGGAGGGGTAAGGGAGGGGGGAGGTTTTGGTGGAGGGAGGGTAACAGGTAGGGCTACATCTATGGTGCATCTTAGAATGGGTACAGGCGATTGCACTAATGTACACAGCTATGATTTAACAATAAAAAGAAAGTATGTTGACTAAATCGTGGTACAACCAACATAATGGAGTACTATGCTGGTACACATGTAGGAAAGAATAAGGAAGATAAAATGAAATATGTAAGGTACAAAGAGTGCTGCTTTTCATGTACAAAGGGAAATACAGGCACAGGTATCTGCTTATTTCTGCAAAAGAAATTTCAGGATAATAATAGGAATGAGATAGTAAAAGTGAAAGGGTAGAAATGTTTCTTTGACTATATTTTTTATATTACTTTTACTCTTAGAAACCTGGTCATACAACCTCAAAAATAAATAAAACAAACATGGATGCTGAGGGAGAAGGAAAAGAACCCAAATGAAATACAAACACTAACAAATGAACCTTAATATATTATAACATAAATTCTGAAGTCAGTAAATAACACTTCCTTATATGAGGAAGGAAGGAACTAAGTAACTTTGGGAAACAATATTTTGCAGGGTTTTTTTTTTATTTGTTTTTTTGTAGTTTTTTTGCCGGGGCTGGGCTTGAACCCGCCATCTCCGGCATATGGGGTCAGCGCCCTACCCCTTTGAGCCACAGGTGCTGCCCAGGAAAACAATATTTTGATTTTTTTTTTTTTTTTTTTTTTGAGATGGAGTCTCCCTATGTCACTCAGGCCGATCTTTATTTTTCCCCACCTTTGGGAGACAGAGGCTCACTCTGTCGTCCTGAGTAGAGTGCTATGGTGTCGTATAGCTCACAGCAACTTCAAACTCTAGGGCTCAAAAGATCTTCTTCCTTCAGCCTTCCAAGTACAGGCACCTGCCACAATGTCCTGAACTAGTTTTTCTATTTTTAGTAGAGACGGGGTCTTGCTCTTGCTCAGGCTGGTGTTGAACTCCTGAGCTCAAACCATCTACCCATACTCAGGCAGATGTTGAACTCCTTAGCCTTAGCATACGTAATCATCTGAGTATTGTGGCGTGTACCTACAATCTCAGCTACTTGGCAGGCTGTGGCATGAGTTTGTTTTGAGCCCAGGAGTGCTCAGAAAGATCTTGACAGGATTTTGCTTTTAACTCAGGCTGGTCTGGAACTCCAGAGCTCAAGGGATCCTCACTTTTTCACCTCCCAGAGTGCTAAAGTTACAGGTGTGAGCCACCATGAATGCCAAGGCAGAACCATTTCAAAGGCTAGAGACCAGTAAGAAGCTTCTTGGGAGAAATCTAAGCAGGAAATAATGGTCATTTATGTTAGCATATTGGCAGAAGGGATGGAGTCTTCAGAGGTACTGTATGTAGAAACTGGAGTGTAACATCCTTGAGGGCAATGTTTGTCCTATTAGGTCCATAGTAGGGAAATTCTCATGACTCCTGCCTTATATTTGTGACTCCAATTCCATTTCCTACCTGTGGAACATTTCACCTTACTTGCCCTTAACTGTCTTGATGCCTTATTTCTATAATTATGTGTGGTGTCTCTGAGGCTGTTACTTTGGATACCCTTTTGGTTGTGGAATGTCAATTCAGTTCATCTAACTATATGGGAAATATCTCAATCCTTCCTCACCACTCTAGAATCTTCCCTTTATGTTGAGTTGAGAATGATTTGGGGTTATTTGTGTAATGTTTGCTTACTTGCTTTTGGTGGTTAGTAGACAAGGGCAGATAAGAAATTAATAAACTTTTGCACCATATCAGTTTCCCATGCCAAACTTCCTCTCCTGCTTATTCTAGTGACATTGGCATTTTTTAAATTATCCAGGTTTTAGTGTGTTTGGATTATCATTAATTTAGCTTTCTCTTTCATTTCATCAGTCATTTATATAACTTTTCAAGTTTTGCCTCAAAGTACCATTGTCCTCATTTTTCTTTTCCAACTCTCTGACCTTAAACACTGTCGCCTTATATCTAAACTATTATAAGAATCTCCCAGTTTACTTTCTTAATTTCTTTGCCTCTTTATCCTTAATTTAGATTCACAAGAATTTTGTTGACACTAAGCCTTCACATCAAATTATCTTGGTAAAGTAAATTTTTGCTTAAAATTCAAAGTATTAAATGAGATAATGGATGAGTGCTTTCTATTCCCTAGCTCTTGATTTATCCCCTCGTTTTATACTTTTTTTTTTAAGTCTTATATAATTGAGGCCATATTTGTTTAACCTTAATTTCTACATGGAGGTAGAATGGTGTACTAATTAAGAATAAAGGCTGTAGAATTTAAATCTAGCCTTACGTTTTGGGTCTAAGTGGTTTACCTAAAACAAATCACTTAATCTCTCTATCTTGTCAGTTTTAAAATAGAGATAATAATGTCTCTTTCAGTGTTGTCATGATGACTACTTACTGACATGATACATGTATGTATGATACATTTTTATGACATATTGGTAGCAAAAAATGTATTAACATTAACCTTAAGTGAAAAGTACTAAAACAATACATTTTTAAATGTAACTGCACATAAGTATTAATCAGACAAGAAACACTTAAATCATAAAGTACTAATACTTTCACTTACGGGTGAAAATCTCAAGTGTGGCCTCTTAAATACTGTGTGACATCTAAATATAAGTAAAAAGACAAGTGGAGATTCATTATGACAGGACATGGCAGGGGGGAAACAGTCTAGGAATGAACTTCATGGTTCACAAGGTAAAAGGAATCCACCCCATATGGAACATAATCCCTTTCTGTTTATATTCTTCATCTTTGTAATTAATCAAATTCAGTAAGAGTAAAAAAGGTAACAAGTATATTAGACTAGGTTCATGTTTGGGCCATTACATTTCCCACTAGTATGTGGTAGAATATAGCATTGTAGAATCTGTTTGGTAGGTTAGGACTGCTAACCAGTTTGCTGCTGTAGGAAAGTCAAGGATCTTGTTGGTTCGCTTTTGAGCTTTAGTTTGCAGAACTATAATATACTGTGTGAAGTAGAGTAATTCTGAGATGTTTCCCTACTATAAAATTCTGTTAACATAAATCAAGGAAAGCATATTACTAAAACTGTATTGAAGTATTTTGACCAAGCCACGATTCAAAATATTTGTGCTTTTATTTTTTGACAGTTATTTGGTATCAGTGTTTCTATTGAGTGGGTTGTTCTGTCTGAAAAATAAAAATAGGTCATAGGAAGTGAATTTCTTACTACCTTTCAGGTTATTATAAATTTAGTTCAGTAAAAGCAGCAGAATCTTAAAAGAATGAGAAAACTTCCAGGGTTCAAATACATTTGTCAGTTTGTGTCCTCTGAGCTATCAACAGTGTGAATCTATCAAAGCATACCATTTGGAGAGAGAGGCTTACTCAGTATATGGTAGAGTGAGGAAGATCAGAAACCCACAATACTTGGTATGAAGTAGTGGGAAGAACCCTCTCTTAGCCAGATAATGTCTTCTACATCCTATTTTTTATTTCAAAGAGAGGCATTTTTACTCTAAATCACAGTACCGTATGGTAGTTTTCAAAAGGAGAATGTATCTGGGCACTGTAGCTCATGCCTGTAATCCCAGTACTTTGGAAGGCTGAGATGGGTAGATTGCTTGAGCTCAGGAGCTCAAGACCAGCCTGAGCAAGAGGGAGACCCCGTCTCTTAAAAAATAGCCAGGCGTTATGGCAGGCATCAATAGTCCCAGCTACTTGGGAGGCTAAGACTAGACACATACTTGAGTCCAGGAGTTTGAGGTTGCTGTGAGCTATGATGCTGCAGCATTCTACAGAGGGCAACATAATGAAACTCTGTCTCAAAAAAAAGAATGTAATATATTTATTATTAGAGAGGTATTGCTGTATAAGTCTTCCTGTCCCCCATAACATTGTTGTAAAAAAAAAAAATCCTAATGAAAATACTATGTTGTAACAATTTTAAAGGTGTTCTAAATTCTTAATAAATAAAAATTATAAAGTAGATGTAAAACTTTTTATCAAAATAGAAAAGTGAAGAAGGCCTCCTAGAAAGGGTTGTACAGAAAAGTTTAAAGATAGTGTATAATGAAGGCCCAAATAGCTTTCTGGCTTTACCAGTTCTTAACATTTGAGAACATTTGCTCACTCTCCCCCCTCTTCCCTCCACTAGTATATTTTTATCATACCAAAGAAAATTTAACATTTATATGATATAATCATCTAATATACTAACCATATTCATACTACCTCATTGGTTCCATAAGTATCCTCCATAAAACCTTTTGAAAAATCCAGCATCTAATCAATTATAACACATTAGATTTGTTGACATGTTTCTATAGACTTCTGTGATTTTTCTCAATTTTTTTCATAATATGGAATTTTTTTTTTTTTTAAGACAGTGTCTCACTTTGTCACCCTGGGTATAGTTCCATGGCATTATAGCACACAGCAACCTCAAACTCATGGGCTCAAGGGACTCTCTTGCCTCAGCCTCCCAAGCAGGAGGGACTACAGGTGCCTGCCACAACACCTGGTATTTTTAGAGATGGGATCTCACTCTTGCTCAGGCTGGTCTCAAACTCCTGAGCTCAGGCAATCTACCTGCTTCGCATGATAATATCGATGCTTTTGAAGAGTTTGAGCTAGCTGCCTTGTATAATGGTCCACAAACTAATTTGTCTGATTGTTTCCTAATGATTAAATATTTTTTATCATTTTATCATATTAAATATTTTTGGATGAATACAGCATAGGTGATTTTTTTTCCCTTGTTACATTATATCAAAAAGCATAAAATGTTAACCTATCTGATTACTGGTAATAGTAAATTTGATCAGTTAGTTCAGATGATCTGCTGGTTATAAACATACCTTTGTCAGTAACCAAAATGTATCTTGTTTGACAGCAGTCTCATCTAATAGGTTTTGTCATCTGTTTATGATCCTTGCCAGAATCAGTTATTATCTTAGTGGTTGCAAAGTATTAACTTCCTACTTGTAAGATGATGGGTTAAATTTCTGAAAAAATTGTTTTCATAAGATGGCTCACGAATATAGTAATTGCTTGTTCTTTTTATTTGGAATGTCTTAGGAAAGTACTAAGTTCAAATGTTGTTTTGACCTTAAAAGATTAATTGTACAAGATTTAAGGCACCAAGAAAATTAAAGTTTATCAGCATTGTCCATAATTAGATTTAGTCAATTAAATTTCTGATATCAGTCCCCTAGTTGCCCCAGTTCCTTTGATTCAGTTGGGAATTATCTTTTTACCTTATAGTTAAACCCTGTGCTTCTGTTTTTGCAGAGAAAGTTGCTGGACATTCTGAGAAATACAGCACAAGATTTAAGATGTAAGCATACAGTTAAATCTCATTAACTCAAGTTTCTATTATTGAAGATTTATTCTTTGACAGTTTTCTTCATTACCTAACCTTGGTGGCATGTTTTAAGCACTTTTTCACATCATCATCACAAAGCTTTCTAAATCTGTTTCACTATTCATGTTAAATATTTGTAGGATAGGCCAGGCACAGTGGCTGACACTTGTAATCCTAGCACCCTGGGAGGCTGAGGCGGATGGATTGCTCTGAGGTCACAAGTTCAAGACCAGCCTGTGCCAGAGCAAGACCCCAGTCTCTAAAAATAGCTGGGCATTGTGGTGGGCTATTGTAGTCCCAGCTACTTGGGGAGGCCAAGACAAGAGAATTGCTTGAGCCAAGAGTTAGAGGTTGCCATGAGCTATGACTTCACAGCACTCTACTGAGGGTATCAAAGTAAGACTGTCTCAAAAAAGAAAAAAATTTATAGGATAGAGACAAAGCCAACTCACATAATTAATGATATAGCATACACAAAGAATATTGAAAATCAGATTCTGTGTCTTTGTTAGCAAATTGTAGATTGTTCCTAAATTAAGGGTTTATTATTGCTGGAACTCACTATTAGCAGCTAAGTGCTTTCCATTCAGAATTAGAATTAGGCCTCTGCTTGACAGTAATAAAACTATATTTTAAGATACTTTTAATTATGATTTTTCACTAATTCAAACTACCTGAATTTATAAGGCCTACTAATTTCCAAAACTTAAAGAGAAATAGAATTACTTGATATGTAGTAGAAATACTCATTTAGTTATAGCCACAACATAAGTGGATTGCTTCATTATTCTGTTTCATAATAAGAATTTCTATTACACTTTTTCAGGAAAGCTGCCTTGAAACTGTGTTTCTCATAAGTACCCTGTTTCCCCGAAAATAAGACAGTGTCTTATTTTAAGGTGTGCTCCCAAAGATGAGCTAGGTCTTATTTTCAGGGGATGTCTTATCGGTCCTGTAAGTAGGTCTTATTTTCGGAGGATGTCTTATTTTCGGGGGAAACGGGGTAGTAACAGATAATTTGTACCCTTTGGTAGAAACAGTAACTATGCATGGAAAAATCAGCTTGGATATTTGTTTTATAGGTAGTTAGGCTGGCACTTGATTTTTACCTCTTAAAAATAGGAGGTCTACCAATTAAGTTCTTGAACATGCCACCATGTGCGTATGTTGGCAGCACTGTACAAACAACTCAGTAAGGTTTTGTAACTTTGGTATATCAGTGTCTCAGTGGTGTTCCTGTCAATATGTGGTGGTGTCTTTTTGAGTGGCAGTCTTTGTTGTTGCATGTTTTCATATACCATCGTGATAATGTTGGAGTTTGAATTAGAGCAACAAACAATATTAAATTTCCTGTTAAACTTGACAAGAGTGAAATTGAAATTAGGGACATGTTAGTCCAAGTTTATGGGGATAATGCCATGAAGAAAATGGCATTAACCATTTATTAACCTACAAATAGGTTAAACATTTTTCTGAAGGGAGAGAAAATACCACTGATGAAGAGAGGTCAGGATGGCCAGTAACAAGCAGAACTGATGGAAACACTGCAAAAGTTTGTTGAATTGTGCATCAAAATTGTTGACTGACTATGAGAAGCATAACAAACAAAGTAAATATCAATAGAGAAACAGGAAAATCTTGTCAAGAGAAAGGTGTGGCTCTTGCATCACGGTGTTTATTGCACAAGTTCACACAGCACTGTGTTTGAGAGAGTTTTTAGCCAAATAAATAACTTTGTGGTTGGAACACCCTCACCTGATCTGCCACCACCACCACCCCCCCCCCGACTATTTTCTTTACTAGAAAGTAAAGGAAATATTGAAAGAAAGACTTCTTTTTTCTTTTCTTTTTTTGGGGGGGAGGGGACAGAATCTCATTATGGTACCCTAGATAGAGTCCTGTGGCATCATAGCTCACAGCAACCTTAAATTCCTAGGCTCAAATGATCCTCTTGCCTCGGCCTCCTAAGTAGCTGGAACTACAGGCACCCACCACAATGCCCTGCTATTTTTAGAGGTGGGGTTTCACTGTTGCTCAGGGTGGTCTCAAACTCCTGAGCTCAGGCAATCCACCTTCATTTGCCTCTCAGAGGCACTATAATCCCAGCCTAGAGAGGAGAACATTTTGATAACATTCAGGACATCAAGGGTAATAAGACAATAGCTTTGATGGCCATTCCAGGAAAGAAGTTCCAAAATTGCTTTGAAGGGTAGACTAGACACTGGTTTTAGTGCATAGCTTCCCAAGGGGAGTACTTCAAAGGTGTTCATAGTGACATTCAGCTTTGAGTCATGTAGCACTTTTTCTAGAATGTTGAATTGTCCGACCTAATATCTGAATGCCAAAAGGTACAGGGAATAGTAAGGGATTGTATGCTAGGGAAATTTTAGGTAGATTAGCATGAAACCTCCCAGACAAGGCTTACAGACTAGCTCCTTTACCACTGTTTTTTGACTAGTCAGGGAAGATTTCATAGATTTGTATATATTTTTTAACATAAATCTGTTTATAGGGCTGAAATAAAGCCTATTTTGTAAAAGCAATAACAATATCTTTTAAGTTTAAAAGTTGATATCTTTTAGTGTTTATCAAGCTGGTATAAGGAGCACTGTTAGGCTGTAGGGTCATATAAACCCTAGGTGACTTAATGTTTTACTGTCAGAGAAATGTAATATTTCTGTTCAGTAGTATATATATATTTTCTCCAAATAATGCATGTAATGTATGACCATTGTCTGATGGGATGCTTATAGCCTTCCTGTATCCTTTTGGGAAATAGAATCTTTGTTTTAACAAAATGAGAAACAGGCACATACTTTACCCTATTACAGAAAACAATAGGTGGACTCAAAAAAAACTCACTTATATGATAGTTCAGTGTTTTGCCCAGTGAACACAAATAGTTTTCTGTTTCCTTCATTTTATTTTGTTTGTTCTCTCGTAGTTATTAAACGTTTCTTTTTTAATTTGGTTTTGGTTGATCCTTCTTATTCCTCCACTTGAGCTAATGTGGCTAAGCATCTGACAAGAGGCAGAATTATCCTCTGATCCTAGCTCTGTTGCTATCTCCATCTATTGGTGTGAAGAAGAAATGCTCTTGCACAGAGTAAGCAAGCTCATTTTAATTTTAACAAAAGCGCATTAAGAAATAAGGGATTGTGCTCTTAATGCATTTTCTTTCTTGGTAACAAAAACAGAGGATGCAAAACTGTCGTGGGAGGTCAGCTATTATAGACAAACTGCCTGTTTTTAAAGGCTTTTTGTTAGTGATATTAAAAGTGTCAAAAAGAGATATTTAACAAAATTAATGTTAACCATGCTTAGATTCTTTATGTTTTGTTCTTCAGGGAAATTACAGAAAAATATAATTATCTCAATTTTTTTCATCAGTGTTGGGTCAGGCATAATTACACAACAATATTTTAATAGCAAGAAATCTCAAATTTTGACAGTCTTTGCACATTCACAGTTTCATGGACTTTTGCATCATTCTTTCTGAATTGCTAATGAAGAGCTCAATATAGCTTCTGATGCATTTCAGATCTTCTGGGTGGTGACTGGCTAGAGTGTTACTGACATCACAACATACAGCTGTTGACTTTCTATTGTCTGTGAGTTCTCAGCAAGTGCTTTAGACTGCTCTATGCTTTAGATTGCTCTAGCGAGCTCTCCTACTGCCTGACTAATCAGCTAGATGTGCATGCAGTGGGCTCTGTAGAGGAGCAATGCAGAGTATCAGTTTGCAGATACTATGGAAAGTACATCTTCATTAACTCTGTATGATGAAGCAAATACCAATACAATGAAGGTATGTGACTCTTAATTCATTTGTTAAATTTGTAAATATGTAATCAAATGTAAGAATTATTCATGTTCACTTAGTACCATAATTTCTGTTAAGAGTTATGTGTGACAAAATCTTTACCTTCTCCAAAGTGATAGAATTTTTAAAAATGTTTTATTTTTGCAAGGTATATTTGTTTAGGTTGATAGAATGAAGAATAGGAGTCTTTTACTTCTTGACTGTAGCACCAGTTTCTTCTCCCCGCACCTCAAATTTTTTATGCTTTTTGTACCTTGCCAATAGCATGAATGGCTTCCCTGTGTGCTAATTGGAATTTGTATATAGTAGAACAAATTGTCAGTTGAGGAAAATTGACTTCTCTTTCAGATTCATCATAAAATACACACACTACATGGCTTGTTCAATCTTTAGAATTTTATTATAGAACAAATACAGTGTAAATGAGACTCTTCTTTTGAAAATTAAGAAACTAAGAACTTTAACTTTCAAAACTCATGTTAATTTTTTGTACCCATTTTTGGAGAAGAGGTGGAATAATTTTTAAAGTGATTATAACAGAACAAAACCTAGATCTGTCATTGCTATGATTAAGTATAATCAAATATCACATTGTAAAAGAGAGCAAATGCTAATCAAGCTCTATAATTTTTAAAGAGTAACTAGTATGTTATTATACAGTGTGAAAACTTTGACATCTACCTTGATATTTTGGTTCATCAATACTAGGATCTCACCATACAAGGTAATACTGAATAACTAAAGAATGTCCATTAGTGTGTAACTGAATTGTTTGAAAGATTTTTGAGAGTTTTACATGCTTTTTAGCTGAGATTTTAATAGGATTTAGAATTGTTGTGATTTGGGGGGATCCTTCCCCGATATGTGAAACAATTATTTTGTTCTAAAGAAATAACTTACTTCTTCCTTAGAGGAGATAGGAGAGAAATCACTAAATGACCTTCTATCAACATCGAATATCATTGCTCTTTCTTTTGTCTATTTCTGATTCCCAACTGTGTAAGTAATTAGGGTCTTGAAAATATTAATAGCTATTATTAAAATGAGGGCCTTTTACCAGATGAATGGTTTCAATATAATGTCAGGAGAATTTCCCCATCATTTCCTTTTTAAGCTTTTGGTTTTAAATTTTATATTGAGAACTAGGGGGAAAAAATTAAGCAGTACATACTTCAGTTCTTGCCCACAACTGCTTTTATCCATCCTTTGTCACTTTCCACTTCTCTCTTTTTTATGCTTTTTCTTCTTTTTGTTGTTTTAGATTTCTGTTTCTCTCTCTTCCTTCCTCCCTTTCTCTGTTTGACTTCCTGAGTATTTGTCTCTATATTAATCTCCTTTCTTCCCATCTTCCTCTATCCCTCTCCCTCTTCATTTGTTTTTCCTACTTTGTCTCTGTCTCTTCCTTTCTGTCCATGTGCCTGGTGCCTCAGGGCCTTTTGCCCTTTCTCCCTCTCTAACTTAATCTTTCTCTCTCTTCTTTTTTCTCTTCCCTCTCTCTTTCTTCTCTTTTCTCTGTCTCTCTTATCTCTTTTCTTTCTTTCTTTTTCTGCTCATTTGACTCTCTCTTCCTACCCATCTCTATAATTCCCTTCCTCTGTCACTTTCCCTCCCTGTCTTCTTCCTTTCTGTTTTTCTCTGACAATCTTTCCTTCTCCCTTTGTTTCTGTATGTACCCATCATATTTTATTCTGTCTGCCTCTCCTATCCCTTCCTTCTCCCTCTCACCCTCCCTTTGCTCCTCTGTACTTCTTTCTCCCTACCTCTCTGTTCCTATTAGTTTGTTTCCCAGCTTCCCTGTCTCCCTGGCAGCTCCTTCTTTCAGTCTCTCCCTCCTCTCTCTCTTGTCTGTTTTCCACCCTACCTCTAGATCTTTCTCTTCCCTGTTTAGCTTCACACACACACAGACACTCTCCACATTTTTGTTCTCACACAGGTTTTCAGTTTTCATTGGAACCTAGATGTGTACCTGACTTTAACTTTTTTAGTTAATTAATAACACTGACTTCATTTTAATTCATGTTAATTTATGAAAACTCTGCAGCATTTTCTGCTGAAGTAAAGAATTAAATGCTATGTTTGAAACAGACAAAATTTATGCTTTGCTCAGTTTTTTTAATTTTTGAAATTTATGCTGAGCATTTATAAATGGATTGAAATTATGTCATATTGAAATCATTAAGACATTTTGTTTGTCTTGCAAATATATACATATTGGGCCATTGGATGGAATTGCTTTTCTCTTAAACGATTTTTCTATTAATTTTTCAGATTTATAGAAAACAATGAAAATTTTTTGCCTTTTCAAGATACTTAAGATAATAGTCTACTTTATATTCCATATTAAGGGTAAACTTGTATTTTTTATACTTATGACCTTTTTTGTACCATCTGTGTTTTTCATATGTGTTAACAGTAGAGATATACAGAAATTGTCTTTTCTTTTTAACTTATTTTGAAATATAGAGTCACAGGAAGTTGTGAAAATAGTACAGAGAGGATCCATGATGTTTTTCAAGTAAAAGTTATGACATTTAAAATTTTTTGCCTCCGGGCGGTGCTTGTGGCTCAAAGAAATAGGGCGCTGGCCCCGTATGCTGAAGGTGGCAGGTTCAACCCCAGCCCCGGCCAAAAACTGCCAAAAAAAAAAAAAAATTGCTTCAAGATTTTGTATCTTGTATGTGTATTTAAAATAAATCTTTAAAAGTTCACTTAGCATTTACCTGTTACATAATTACAAACATAACAACTGTCATCATTTTGTTTTCATTTCATTTTATAAAGCAGATTAAGATAGCACTTTGGGGGCGGCGCCTGTGGCTCAACGGGTAGGGCGCCGGTCCCATATGCCGGAGGTGGCGGGTTCAAGCCCAGCCCCGGCCAAAAATAAAAAAAAAATAAAAAAAAAAAGATAGCACTTTGGTGAAAACATAGTACAACTATATCACTGTGGCCTTGTGATAACAAACATAAAGCTATCAGGGAAGAAAATCAGATTTATAGGTGACAAGCTACATATGTAAGCTATGTTCAAAAAGGAAAGAAAAATACGTAAGATGGAAATCTTTCCAGAGCTGAGTAAAATGTCCTTTTCATTTATAGCTTTCTCTCCTCTGAAATTATGTAGCTTTTATTTTTATTTATTTATTTTTTTACATTATTTTGTTTTCTCTACTGCTTTGTATAGTTCTCGTCTCTGCTCTTTGATTACACCTCTGGTCATTGCAAACACATGGTGGTGCTGTGCTCTCAAAAGAAACAAAAAAATTATCATCTGTTTAAATCTTGCCATAGCTGACCAACCATCATTCTGATTAATAGCTGGTATCTTTAAAACAGTTAATATAATAATTTTCATTTTTTCCAAACTAAATTTCTCTAAGTACTTTCATAGTATTTCAAAAGTATTTCCTTCATAAGTATTTACTTTAGTAAATAGAGAAAAGCAAGAAGTTCAGTTAATCTCTCTTTACCCAACAACACCTTTTCCCTTGGACAGAGCAAATTTATATAAATATTTATTTCTAGGTTTTTAGTTCTCCAGAAGCATTTAGTTCTCCATGCATCATATAAATATATCTCATACATGTCATTATAACCTGTTTTATGTGTATATATATGTAATTAGCATACATATATAAATATACATTTACTTATAACTTATGAAACAAGCATTATTTAGTAGGATTCATGAATAGGTTTCTAGAGAACCAAGAAACCCCTAAAAATACATGTAAAACTGTGAAAGTACATGTATGACTAAGCTCATGTATGAGTGCTCCCTTTCTGAGGAGAGGATCCATGGGTTTAAAAGATTTTTAAGAGAAATCCTGTTGTGCCCTAAAACTAATTATACATATATACACATAAAGAACTGCTTTATGGTGTTTATAAATTATTACTGAATCTGCTATGTTAATTTTAAATTTCCTGTCTATTTTCAAATACTTAGAAGAGCATATGGCTGCCTTCTACAATAACAGGCCCTTCTACAGACATCAGATACAGTTTTTTTCAGGTAGTTTGAAAATATGCAATGACTAATTATCAAATGTTAGACTTTAGCATAGGATCACTAGAGAGAAATTTAGCAAAACATTTTATTATCTCCATACTTTCAAAGTGTTGGCTAAATCACAGCTTCCCTTAACAAGTAGGAAATAAGTAACAACAGAAATTGAAGATTTATGCTCCCATGGAGTTGCAATGATGTAGTCATAATGTATTAAATATGAATAACTACTACAACAATTTGATGTGGTAGACATGTAGAAAATAATGAAGGAAAACCATAAAAGTCCAATCTATAATGTGTTTTACCCTTTGAATTTGCTCATTTTGTGCAAAACCATAGGAAGTTGAGCCAGTTTAATTGAACAGAACCTTAGGTAACTTAAAGAGAAGTTGTATCTGCTAACTCTACTCATGCAGTGTACAGTGTGAACTTTGAGAGACCGTAAGCTTCTCAGCAGTGTTCACCTGTGCCCAGCAGTGCATAAAATTGTATGCACTTTGTTGTACACATCCTTTTATGGAATATGAAGGTAGATAATGGCTACTGGCAAGTGAAAGACAACACCTGCTCTATCTCAAGCCGACTTTAAGCTATTTTTACTGACCACAAAATACTCTTTGACGGAAAGAAGAAATAAAACCTTTTGAGGCTCCCCCTGCTCCCTGAACAGAATCCCTAGGTGCTATCTTGAGAGAGGGCTATGATCCTTTGTTAGAAAGAATATAGTTGGCAGTTCAAGAAATGAAGGGTTGCACATTAGTAGTTATAAAACAGAATGCCTGCCAATTGTAACCTAAATCAAAATCCTATAAAAGAAACAGATTTTTGGCATAAGAAGGAAATGGGTCATGTTAGATCTACTGATTCAAATGCTTGAAAATGTGAAGTTTTCGCATGTTAAGCCATCAAAGAACCATTGGATGGATTAGATAAATGTGCCAGAAGCCCAGCATGAGTTTTGCTAAGACTCTTTGATGGTAGAGCTTTGTACCTTTAAGACTTATAAAGGATTTTCATTTTGACACTATTATAAGAATAAAATGTTAGTCATGGATAAAAAACACATAAAGATAAATTAATTTAGTTACATTAATAGTACAGAGAATTATATGTCAAATGCAATAGAATTTTGAAAGACTGAAGGGAACAACACATCAAAGTCTAGCTAAAATGCTGTAGAGACTGAGGATTTCTTATATGATGGCCCAGCACTCTCCATAGTCTGTTTAAAGCATATGCCTACTCATTGAAGGCATTAGGAATAAACAAACAAAGTTTGGGCTCATAATGATGTTATGAACTTACAGACATTAACATGCTGTGAACATAATACAAAATATATTACTAAAGAGTGTAATGAATGAGGCCAGGCGCAGTGGCTCACGCCGGTAATCCTAACACTCTGGAAGGCCAAGGTGGGTGTATTGCTTGAGCTCAGGATTTGGAGTCCAGCCTGAGCAAGAGTGAGATCCCTCCTCTACTAAAAATACAAAAACTAGCAAGGCATTGTGGTGGGTGCCTGTAGTCCCAGCTACTCAAGAGGCTGAGGCAAGAGGATTTCTTGAGCCCAAGTGTTTTTTTTTTTCTTTTCTTTCTTTTTTTTTTTCTATCAATGCTGTTAATTTTAATTGGATAAGTATTTGGAACAAAATTCAAAGGTAAGGTATAATAATACAGATCAGTAGTTATTAATCAGGAGTCATGTTTGTTCTTCAGAGAACATTTCACAATGTCTGAAGACATTTTTGGCTGTCACAATTGGAATGAGGATAGGGAAGGATGCTACTAGGATTTAGTGGATAGAGGCTGGAGATGCTGCTAAATATCCTATAATGATGCATTAATGTACACTGTTATGATTTAATAAAAAAAAATCCTATGCAGAGGAAAGAACCCCACAACAAGGAATTATCTAGACCAGTGGTTCTCAACCTTCCTAATGCTGCGGCCCTTTAATACAGTTCCTGTGGGTTGTGACCCACAGGTTGAAAACTGGTGATCTAGACCAACATGTCAAGAATGCTGAACTTTGTGTAGATAAAAAGATGTTGGGTTGAATATAGAACATGTAGATCCAAATTTCATTCATTTTTTTTTTTTTTAAGTTTTTTTTTGGTTTGTTTGTTTTTTGGTTTTTGGCCGGGGCTGGGTTTGAACCCACCACCTCCGGCATATGGGACCGGCGCCCTACTCCTTGAGCCACAGGCGCCACCCCCAAATTTCATTCTTAACACTCACTCTGAGTGACCTTGAGAAAAAATAGCTAATTCCCTTAATATTAAGAGCCCAATTGTTTGAGGTTGCTGTGAACTATGACACCACAGAATTCTACCAAGGGTGACAAAGTAAGAATCTGTCTCAAAAAGGAAAAATAAAGAATATAATGAATGAGACTAGATTATACAAAAAGTTGATATACCAGCACACTTTTTGATTCCAGCTAACCTGGAGTTAGGCCGGACAATCCCTACACAAATAGCCTTTACTTGACACCAGGCCACTCTTAAATTCTGACCCGCTAGCTACAATTTGGAAGTTCCCACTATACCTCGGGGTTGATTTGCTGGAATGACTTACACAACTCAAGTAAGCACTACACTCACGATTCCAGCTTTATTGTACTAAAAGGATACACATCAGAACTAGCCAAAAGGTCTGGGGAAGACCCATATGCAAAATTTTTATTGTCCTTTCCCCATGAGATCAGTGGGCCATCGTGTATGACAGTATGCAGAGTATTGCCAATCTGAGTTCAAAGTTTTGTGGGAGGTTTTTGTTTGTTTTCTTTGTTTGTCTGTTTGTTTTGGAGACAAAGCCTCAAGCTGTTGCCCTGGGTAGAGTGCTGTAGCATCACAGCTCATAGCAACCTCCAACTCTTGGGCTCAAGTGATTCTCCTGCTTCCACCTCCCAAGTAGATGGGACTACAGGCATCCGCCATAACACCCGGCTATTTTTTTTTTTTTGGTTGCAGCCATCCTTGTTTGGTGGGCCCAGGCTGGATTTGAACCCACCATCTCAGGTGTATATGGCTGGCGTTTTAGCCTCTTGAGCAACAGGCGCTGAGCCAGTTAAAAATTTTTATTGGGATTTTATAACATGGTCTTGATTTATTGAATCATTCATCGTGTACCTGAATTCAGTCTCAGCCTGACTTCTTCCCTGGAAGTCAGGCTGATTATCATTGTACTCAAAGCCTCAACTTTCTTTTTTTTTTTTTTTTATAGAGACAGAGTTTCACTTTTTCACCCTCTGTAGAGTACTATGGTGTCACAGCTCACAGCAACCTCCAACTCCTGGGTTTAGGCGATTCTCTTGCCTCAGCCTCCCAAGTAGCTGGGACTACAGGCGCCTGCCACAATGCCCGGCTATTTTTTTGTTGCAATTTGGCCGGGGCTGGGTTTGAACCCACCACCCTCGGTATATGGGGCCGGCACCCTACTCACTGAGCCACAGGCGCCACCCAAAGCCTCAACTTTCTAATCACATGTTTACTCTCTTCAGCCAGTCCCTATTCTGAATTATCTCCTTAACATACACTATGTAAAAGCCCACCTTGAGTCACCTCATTTGCATTAACTATCAGGACCCACCATGAATGTCAAAGACACTTTTGTCACTACAGATACTCCAAGGATTTAGAGGCTACCTAATAGGGCTAGCCAAATTCTTCATTAGACAATATCTTATTCTCCAATTATTGATAATGTCTTCAGTGTTTTCTATTAGGGAAGAAATTTATTTTTCTGGGTTTTATTATCTGAGGTCAAGACAGAATGCATAGATGTTTCAGACCAGTTTCCTCTCTACTTGGTTTTGTTGCTTAAAGACAGCTCTAAGCAGGTAATATACTATTTAAAGAATAAATTATAATAAATTCAGATTCATATGGAAACAAAATATCTATAATCTCTCTACTCCATGCCTGCTATCTTAAGCTCCCTTTTCACATCCTCATTATCTATAGCTCGATTACCAGCAATCTAAACCTTTTGAATGTTCTTTGTTGTTAATTTCCTGAACCATGGTTAGATGGTAAGGCCAGTCTTTTTTTTTTCTCCATGTAGTCTTTAAAAGAGATTTTATTATATGCCAAGAGATCTTACTACAACTTGATTTATTTATTTCAGTCCTGCATTTAACACATACATAGGAAGTTCTCAGTATAATCCTAGATTATGATAGGTTCAGAATTAAGGGAAAATACATTTTACCCTCTCTAGCACTATATTAGGAGGTAATTAAAATAGCTTTTAGATTCAGGGCTACATTAATAGTCCTGAATTTATTGCATGTCTCTTGCCTTCATCTGCCAATATCTAAACCCTTTCAGAATCTCACCAAAGTTATCCTCAGGATTATCCAACACTGGTCCCAGGAGTTTATCGTGATCTTCACTTTTGGCCTTCTCTGGCCTACTGTCCACTACCATTTTTACTAGCATTTGCTATGAATTTGCTTATGTCCCAGCTAAAGCTTATATCTCTTAAGAGTTCCCAACATCATTAGTCTTCAGGGTACCATATTCTATAGTATATTCTATGCACCATCACCATGCCATCATCAAAGAAATAGGGCAAGTCATTAATCCAGTTCTGTGCAGGGCGTGGTTTCCTGAGCACCATGAGCTGCGTATCTCCCACTTCTCTCCTGCTTTAGTTCTCTAATGAAAACATTGCCTTTCCTTTTAGCCCGGTGCTGTGGCACATGACTGTAGTCCCAGCTACTCAGGAGGTAGAGATAGGAGGATCTCTTGAGCCCAGAAGTTCATAGCTGCAGTGACCTGTAATTGCTACTGCACTTCAGTCTTGATGAAAAATACATTTCCTTGCTCCTGCTACATTAAGATATCTTTTAGTACTCTAGCATTCCTAATTTCCAAATTTTATGTTTTGGTTTGTCATAGTTAGATTTCCTAAGCCACTTTACCACCCAGTGATACAAAATCAGAACAGGAAATGCCTGTGAAAGAATATTTAGCATGTTCTAGAGCCATGTAGCTCCTGAGGTGTCTTATTTAGATTATTCTGTCTCATTACAGTGACCTCAGTCATTGTAATTAGAAAACCCACCAATCTGTAATCTGCAGAAACAGTCCTGAAACCCCCCTTAGTGATTCACCCACTATTCTCCCTAAGTCCTGCAGCCATCCCAACTTCCTCATGGCTAGCAAATACTATTCTGGATAAAATAGAAAAAGAATTTATTAAGTATGAATAAACTCATTTCTCTCAGTTTCCTACCATATTCTCTTCTGTTTCTGAGGATAATGCGTACTTTTACACTGTATCCCTCATTTCTTCTTCTGACTTCATTTTCTCATTTTTTCCCGCTTGAGACTTTCCTTCTCATTCTCCTTTTTTTTTTTTTTTAACCTCCTAAAACCCCAGCCTCTACTTTCCTTCTCTGCTTGCTTCTTTGGCCTACATGCTTTCCGTTCTGATAGTCTTCCTACAGACAGACTTTGCATCTCCTGCTAATCTTGTTGCCAAATTACATAGATTGTTTGGTTTTTATTTTGTTTTGAGATAGTCTCTCTCTATCACCCAGGCCAGAGTGCCATGGCCTTAGCCTAGCTCACAGCAGCCTCAAACTCCTACACTCAAGCAATCCTCCTGCCTCAGAGTAGCTGGAACTACAGATACGTGCCACCGTGCCATGCTGATTTTTCTATTTTTAGTATGGGGGTGGGGGTCTCACTTTACTCAGGCTGGTCTTAAACTTCTAACCTCAGGTTATACCCCCACCTCAAGCAATCCTCCCAAAATGCTAGGTTTACAGGTGTGAGCCACCTCAACTAGCCAGGTAGATTATTCTTGGTCTATTCAGCTAGCTCTTAAGGGTTTAATTTTCCCTAAGAATTCTATCCCAATCCCAATTTTTTTCTTTCACAATTAAGGCTCCGGGGCAGCTTCATCTAAGTTAGTAGTTGGAAACTTTAATCTGTACAATTATTCTCCCCAGATAAATAGCATCAGCTCTGACTTTTCTCCTGAGCTCCAGTCTGAATACCTGGGAGTTTTTTTGTTAGATTTCTCCACCCAAATGTCAGGAAAACACTTAACTTACTATATGCAAAATTAAAATCATTTATCTGCCAGCAAATCCTTTTTCCCTCATATTTTTCCATATTAGTGTTTATCATGTACCACCTATACCTTCAGTGTGTCTTCTCATACTCTTCTAACTATCAACAGCCCTAATCTTTTCCCTGACCACTCCTGTATTGAGTCGGCTTCCCCCAGTTAGTTACTTTGCTATATTGACCTACTCATTTCTAGTGTAAGGTAGTGGCTAACAACATGGGCTCTGGAGGCAGACTACCTGAGTTTGCCTCTTAACTCTACCTCTTAGTCTTGCTACCTTGGGCAAACTACTTAATCTTTCCCTGCCTCAGTTTTCTCCTCTGTCATTGGGAATAATAAGAGTACCTACATGATATCATTTTTATGAAGATTAAATGAATGAATGCATTTAAGCCATTGGAAATAATGCTCAGTGAGTAAATATTTAAGGGTTGGCTTTTAATATTGGTTTCAAAGTACATATGACAATCAGTAATTATCTTACAAATTTTGTCTGCACTAAGCACCCTAGGTTCTAGTATCCTGTCTGCTTGGTTTTCTCTATTGTATCCCTAGTACCTTATGGCTTAAGTACATAGTAGCCAATCAGAATAGAAGGAATGAGTGAGAAATCTCTTTTCTCCTTTTCATCTCTTAATCCTTTTTTTGAACCCTAGTCACTTTCCATCACAACTATCAACATTTTCCTTGCTAGAACAAGGTATATCTGTATTGTAGCTGAAATCATTCTCCATGGCTTCTCTTAAAATATATTCCTCTATTTTTTAAGCTTTCTATCCCTCATGGGAGCAAAACTAAATTTCTACTATTCAAATTGTTGAAGTTATTCTCTTGTTTATTTTTAGAGCATTTTTAACGAAAAATGTCAAAAGAGCATTATAATACTCAGTGCTTATCTCCCAGAATTGACAATAACCTTTTGTTATATTTGCTGCAGATCTTTTTTTTTTAAGATAAAATAATAGAAACATGACAGAAGTCCCTTTCCATCTTACTTAAATCTTTTTCCTTTCCTTCTCCAGAAGAAATTACAAACATGTAATAGGTATGTGCCCTTTCCCATCTGTGGTCATGTGATTTATGGCAGAGCTCATTGTGCTTTTTCCACTAATCATTCTGACATTCTTTTTGGGTCTTATAGTTGGTACTCACAACTTTATTCATTTTTATTATTTTATTATGTTGTGCAATATGAGTATGCCACAGTTATTTTTACTTTGTTTTTTGTTTGTTTTTTTTTTACAGTTTTTGGCTGGGGCCGGGTTTGAACCCACCACCTCTGGTATATGGGGCCAGCGCCCTACTCCTTGGAGCCACAGGCACTGCCCTATTTTTACTGTTTTTACATTAATTTTCCTATTAATAAATTTGGCCTTTCCCATTCTTTGCTTTTAAATAAAATCATACAGTGAATAGTTTTGTACATGTCCCCTCATGTGCAAATGTGAGTTTCTTTAGGGTGCAGATTCAAAAGTGAACATGGTGTGCCATGGATTATGTGGAATTTAAAATTAGTTTGATGTTACAATTTTTTTTGTAGAGTGGACTCACTGTGTATGAGATCCCATTGCCCATTTCCTTACCAACTTAGCATCATCAATTTTTTGTCTTCAACCCCAATTCATAGATTCTTATTTAAGTGGGCTTCTTTTTCCTATCTTCCCCATTCCTCCACTCACAGTGGAATACATACATTCGTGTAACACCTTCTCCATTTAAGTTTTTCCCTAAAAGTAATTTGTCTCATAGACTATTAAATTATTTCCTCCCATTCTTTTCCTACCAAAAGTCTTTCTCCCTGTCTTACAATATCTTTTTAAAATTATTTTACATATGGGCTCAGCACCCATGGCTCCGTGCTTAGGGCTCCAGCCACATACACCAAGGCAGGCAGGTTCAAACCCAGCCCTGGCCTGCTAGACAACAATGACAACTGCAACAATAAAAATAATAGCTGGGCATTGTGGAGGGCGCCTTAGTCCCAGCTACTTGGGAGACTGAGGCAAGAGAATTGCTTAAGCCCAAGAGTTTGAGGTTGCTGTGAGCTGTGACACCATGGTATTCTACCAAGGATGACATAATAAGATGCTGTCTCAAAGAAAACAATTTTTTTTTTTTTTATTTCATACATGTATTTGTTAAGTGTCACCATTAGCCTCTTAAGGGTTTAACAAACTCTTTGAGGTCAAGGTAGTTTGTTCATTCTCTTCATTCTTTTTAAATATAGCCGATATTCATTGCAGTTATAGTACTTTCTATAATTATTATTATTATTTATTTTATTTTATTTTTTTGTGGTTTTTGGCCGGGACTGGGTTTGAACCCGCCATCTCCGGCATATGGGACCGGCGCCCTACTCCTTCAGCCACAGGCGCCACCCGTCTATAATTATTAAGTAATTTTTTTTTTTTTTTAGTTAGAGTCTCACTGTATTGCCCCCGGTAGAGTGCTGTGGCATCACAGGTCACAGCAACCTCAAACTCTTGGGCTTAAGCGATTCTCTTGCCTCAGCCTCCCAAGTAGCTAGGACCACAGGCGCCCACCACATTGCCCGGCTGTATTTTGAGTATAGTTGCCATTGTTGTTTGGCAGGCCTGGGCCGGGTTCAAATCCACCAGCCCAGGTGTATGTGGCCAGCACCCTTGCAGCTGAGCTACAGGCACCAAACCTATTCAGTAAATTTTTGTTTTATGATAGTGACTATCTCTAAATCACATATACATTTAGCATTTTGAAATGCCAGTGCTTATATTCTTGTTCAAGTGACTGACAAGTGATGCTGAGAATGTGAATTTCTACTATTTCTAAATATAGCATATACTAGAAATATACTATTTCTTTGCCTTTTTTTTTTTTTTTGAGATGGAGTTTCATTTTGTCGCCCTCGGTAGGGTGCTCATGAAGCATTCCATATTTTTTTGAAAGACATTGAAAGGGAAAAGAAAATGAAACAACTCATCTATGGACTGTATATACAGAGTGGCCATAAAGTTCGTGTGCAATTTAAAATAGTGTGCAAATGTTCATCCTTATTCTGTTATATTTTGTTACATTGAGGAAGATTTTTAACTATGTATATATTTATCATTTGTAAGCTACCAGGCTTCACGTTGTTCGTTAACCACAAATTCTGAATCCTAATTGCCATCCAGGTTTACATAGTATTCATCATCACACACCTAGGGAGATGCAGTAGTGAGTAGTACTACTGTTAATACAAAGTAGTCTTCCTCTGCACATAAAACAATACATAACTCTTCTCCATGTGAAAAGGATAGATTTACTTTCTGTCTAAATGCAGTATTAAGGAGTTAGACATGTCATAATTACTCTTAAAGTAAAGTTGCTATATAAACAAATTACTCCTCCTCTTCTTGAAAACAAATTCACATTATACATATGAATAATGATACAGCATTGTAGATAAGAGCCTGGAATGGAGTAGTAGTCAAACCGATTCAAATTCTGATTCCCACACTTACTAACTATGTGGACTTAGTTACTTAATTTGTGTGTGCCTTAGTTTCCTGATTTGTTGTAATAGAAACATAGAACATAGTTCTTAGAAATGTTATAAGCTTTAAATGAATTAATTATGAAAGGTATTAAAGCAAGGCCATGGGCATATATATTAGTCTTACTTTTGTGGTAGTTGAGTTTCTTTTTAACTTTCATATTCCTGTCGTTTCTCCATTCTTCTTTTACTACCCTCTTAATTTATAAGAGCTTCTTACTGTCAACATCTGATGCTTTTATATAAAGTTGCAAATAATTCAATTATGTTATTTGCTTCTAAATCTGTTTATTCTCATTTTATCAGAGGGATTTTAAAGCTTTGTTTTGAATTTTATAACTATTTACCTTTGACTGCTTCTAGATTTTTATGTTGCACTTAGGAAGGACTTTCCCACACTTATAAAAATCTTATAAACAGATTTCCTATTATATATCCCAGTACATTTGTAGTTTTACTTTTCTTAGTTTATGATCTTTAATTTCACCTGTAATTCTCTTTTATTTATGGTTCCAGGTAGGTGCCATCCTTTTTATGTGTACATGACTAAGGTTTTATTATATATGTATACATGTGGCATTTTTCTTCTCTGTCTGGTAGCACAGAAAGTATATGTGATCAAATCTCTTGACACTTTTTTTTAAATAACATACATATGTCAGTGATTGGAAGAATCTTTTTTGAAAGTTGAATATGAATTTTGAACTCATATATCCTTCTTTTTAGTTTTGCAATAGATTCAAAGAAATTCAGGTTATAAATATCGGTAATAGCTGGGCGGTGCCTATGGCTCAGTGAGTAGGGCGCCGGCCCCATATGCCGAGGGTGGCAGGTTCAAACCCAGACCCGGCCAAACTGCAACAACAACAACAACAAAAAAAAAATAGCCAGGCGTTGTGGCGGGTGCCTGTAGTCCCAGCTGCTCGAGAGGCTGAGGCAAGAGAATCGCGTAAGCCCAAGAATTAGAGGTTGCTGTGAGTCATGTGACGCCACGGCACTCTACCCGAGGGCGGTACAGTGAGACTCTGTCTCTACAAAATATATATATATATATATATATATATATATATATATCGGTAATAACAGGGACTAAGATTTAATACACTTAGCAAATGCCAACATTTTGTTCCACATTATAGAACTTTACAAGTTCTTGGAAGTTCCTTGATCTTTTTCACTTAGTGTACATTTATTATATTAGAGTGGTACATTTAATTAATTTAGTCAATTAAATGTAAATTTAGTCAATAGAATAAATTTAAATTTAGTCAATTAAATGTGGTACATTTAATTAATTTAGTCAACTAAATGTAAACTTAGTCGAATAACTGTAAATTTAGTCAATTAAATGTACCACTCTAAATAATAAATGTACACTAAGTGAAAAAGATCAAGGAACTTCCAAGAATTTGTAAAGTTTCAATAGTGTTGAACAAAATGTTGGCATATGTTAAGTGTATTAAATTTAAAAGTGTACTAATTAATTAAATTTAGTCAATTAAATCTTGTGGCAGAGACATGATGTGATAATGTCTGTCTTGTAGACTTCCCTTACTTGATACCTACATGATCACACAACTTTTCGTAAGCCAAGAAATATAGGCTTCATGCCCAGATAAAAGGATTTACTTTTTCTTTTACTATCAGAAGTTGAAGTATCCCTATTACTTGAAGATTTGGAGAGAAAAAAACATTTTTATTTAAAATGAGTATATTGATATTTTGGAGAAGACTGTAAAGTTTGTATGAATTTTTAATGTTCAAAATAGAAGCCTCAAAATGAGAGCATCCTGAGGGCCATGCCTCCTTCCCCCTGCAAACACATACCCTCCCCCTCCATACACACTCCCCTCAGGTTCTAGTGTTTATTCTCCTATTGAGCTTTGTATAGTGTATGCAAAGATAGGCTGTACAAATGCAAAGTCACTGTACACAGAAGTAAGCCTCTTATCTGTCATTGTACCTTGGCTACATGGTACCCTAGAATGACTGAACATGGAAAAGAGTTAACATGTTTTTAGAGAGGCTTTGGTGGGTGCCTTACCTTTAAATCAGTCATTCTTCACAATAACCCAATGAGCTAACTGTCCTTTTTTCCCACTTTACAGATCAGAAAACCAAAACTCAGAGAGAATTATTATTTTACCAAAGATATAACTGGCAGAGCTGGGACTTAAACTCAGGTCTAATATTAGTGCACTTGTTCTTACTATTATATATTGCCTCTTTCCCAGGCAATAACGGGTCATTTTGATTCTGAGTTATTCATTTAATTTAGTCAATTGTCTGATGGTATGGCACATTAACAAGGTTGGTCACACATATTGGTAGTATGACTTGGGACAAGTCATTTGACTTCTGGTCACTAATAACTTTCATGCTAAATTATATTATTGAACTAGATGGTCTCTAAGTTCTTTGAGATTCCATAGGAACTTGGGATCCTAAGAGGATCTTCTGAGATGTTCACCCCACTCCACATTCTTCTTTTTCCTCTCACTCTCCTGTACCTATTGCCTTAGCCAGTACCTTATTTGTTTCTTAAATGGGTTACAGCCTTGCTTTTATAGAATTTCAAATTTAAGGGACTGTTTTTTTTTTTTTTGTAGAGACAGAGTCTCACTTTATGGCCCTCTGTAGAGTGCCATGGCATCACACAGCTCACAGCAACCTCCAACTCCTGGGCTTAAGCGATTCTCTTGCCTCAGCCTCCCGAGTAGCTGGGACTACAGGTGCCCGCCACAACGCCCAGCTATTTTTTGGTTGCAGTTCAGCCGGGGCCGGGTTTGAACCTGCCACCCTCGGTATATGGGGCCGGCGCCTTACCGACTGAGCCACAGGCGCCGCCCTTAAGGGACTGTTGATTAAATTGTAAAGGCACTTTACAAAGTACATGTGAATTTGGTTGCTTAGTGCTGCCATCTTGTGTCTACCTCCTATAGAAAAAGTAAAAAAACAAACAAAAAACAGTTATTCGATGTAGTGGCTGATGAATCTTGTTCAGATTGAGATTATACACTGTCAGTTAAAAACAACTTTGACCTTTGCTTTTGATACTCCCTGTTTTTATTAGCCTTTTGTCAAATGTTGTGAAATCAGCATGAAGAAACTAAAGTGAAGAATATTTAGCTCATAGTTATCATGAGGCAGCTCATATCAAAGTTTTAAATGATTATATTTCAAAATTTTAATACTTTTTGAAAAGTTAGTATTAGAGGTGAATTGCTCTACAATGAAGGCTCAGCTGTATTGGTACTATATTGCTTGGTGCTTAGACTTCATTATGCTGGGTTTTTCCTCCTTAAAATTGTTCTATTCTGTTTGACAACAGAAGTCATTTTAGAGTTGTTTACTTGCTATGAAGGATTCACTTGCACCAAATAAATATGAAATGAAACTGACTTTAAAAATATGGAGAGAATTTTTTTTTTTTTTTTTTTGTAGAGACAGAGTCTCACTTTACTGCCCTCGGTAGAGTGCCGTGGCATCACACGGCTCACAGCAACCTCCAGCTCTTGGGCTTATGTGATTCTCTTGCCTCAGTCTCCCGAGCAGCTGGGACTACAGGCGCCCGCCACAACGCCCAGCTGTTTTTTTTGTTGTTGCAGTTCGGCTGGGGCTGGGTTTGAACCCACCACCCTAGGTATATGGGGCCGGCGCCCTACTCACTGAACCACAGGCGCCGCCAGTATGGAGAGAATTTTATTACTGATCTTTCATATGCCGTTAAAAATGGTCATTCCACCAATAGTAGACATTTTCTTTTAATAGTGTAGGTTTCACTGAAAATGTTAGATGGCTTATTAAAGCCTTTTGTTCATTTGTACTCTTAGAAATCTATAGGGTGATTGTTACTGAAAATTATAGTTTTGTCTTAAAGGGTTATTGCTGTAGAAGAAAACTCTAAAAATCATAGTTCTGATTTCTACATTACTGTTGAGTATTCTATTTCCCTTGGCTATTTTGTTAAATGATTTCTATTGTTTTAATTTTAGGGCACTGATAGGTATGATATATTTGATCCAAGACAGTCCATTCCAGTCCAGGTATCTACAGTGGTGACAAGGACATGGGACTCCTCCTGCCAGATTACAGATGGTTCAATACAATTGACATCCTGGCTGACAACTGTGGAAAGGAACCTTGGATTATTTTATTTTATTTTTGTGGGACACCACAATCCCAAATCCATAGAACAAATCAGGTAATACTCTGTCATTACTTCTGAAAAACATATTCCTTTTCTTTCAGAATCTTAACATGTAAAAGCCAAAGAATTAAGTATCCCCCTTTTTCAGCATTGTTATCAGAATGAATCGATTAACTTTGGTATGGAATATAGTTAAGACTTTTTTTTTTTTTTTTTTTTTTTGTTGAGACAGAGTCTCACTGTACCGCCCTCGGTAGAGTGCTGTGGCGTCACACGGCTCACAGCAACCTCTAACTCTTGGGCTTACGTGATTCTCTTGTCTCAGCCTCCCAAGCAGCTGGGACTACAGGCGCCTGCCACAATGCCCGGGTATTTTATTGTTGCAGTTTGGCCGGGGCTGGGTCTGAACCCGCAACCCTCGGCATATGGGGCTGGCGCCCTACTCACTGAGCCACAGGCGCCGCCCTATAGTTAAGACTTTTTAAAATTCAGCTTAGTCTACCTATGAATCTATTTCTCTTTGGCTTTTTTTAACTTTTCAGAAATATTTATTAATTCCTAAAATCTATTTAGAATGATATTCAATTGCAAAACATTTGGGAAATGAACTTTTGGATTTTCCAAATTCATACGTGTATGTAGGAAACAAATTTTACTGATTTTTTTTCTCCCAAGCTTTTATTATGAAAATTTTCAAAAATACAGAAAAATTGAAAGAATTTTATAGCAAACACCTCTACAACCACCCCCTTAATTCTGCCATTAACACTTTACCATTTACCATTCCTCCTTTAAGCTGTATCTGTCTATCTTTCTGTCTATCCATTGATTTTACTTTTTTTGGTATATTGCAGAATAAGTTGTTTTTAAGTTCTAATATATTGATACATGTTCTAAAGTAACAGCTACCTGTAGGCATAATCTTAATAGGATACATTTCTATATGCTATTCAGTGTGAAGTTCCGGTATTTTTCATAAACTCACTAATGGCACGGAATACATTGGTGTCTGATGTATTTGATCTCCTATAAATTCCATATTCTATAGTCCCTGATAATGCATGTTGTGTGATACTGCATCACGTAAGTTAGAAGAATTTTCAGTGCTTTCTTTGTATTATTGCACATAGTTGTTAATGCAGATTCACAATTGTGTTTTGTATAGTATGTAGTCTTTTCCTTTTTTTTTTTTTTTTGTTTTTGAGACAATCTCACTATGTCGCCCTCGGTTGAGTGCTGTAGCGTCACAGCTTACAGCAACCTCAAACTCTTGGGCTTAAGTGATTCTCTTGCCTCACCCAAGTAGCTGGGACTACAGGCACCAAACAAAACACTCTGCTATTTTTTTATTGTAGTTGTTATTGTTTAGCAGGCCTGGGCCAGGTTTGAACCCGCCAGCCCTGCTGTATATGGCTGGCACCCTAATCACTGAGCTATAGGCACCTTTTGCAATTCAGGATAATTTAAGAAATTTGGAATTTGAGAAATTCAGTTGAAAGCTATGACAGGAAAATATTTTTCCCACAGGATAATACTCATATTTCTTTAGAGAGAAAGATCTCTAATGTTAGCTAATTATACACACATTACTCTCCATCCATTACTTTCCATGTCAATCTGACTTACTCCTTAATGTTTTTTAAGAACTTTCATGAGTAATAGGTGCCTTAGAATCATCTTCACATCTAGCGAGCTATAGGCTTGCCCCTAGCTCCTACTCTATTTTTATATGAAGGTACAAAATTTAGTTTACATTGTTCTCACCTCCAGGGTAAAGTGTTATACACCCTCACAATGTGCACGTTAGGTGAGATCTCACCTCATGCCCTCCCTCCTTCTGCCAGAGATCCTCCCACCTCTCCATTTATATTTCCCTCTACCCCCGAACTGGACTATAATAGATTGTTCTTACGGACATATAATTGTTTATATGTTGATTTCATATTAGTATGGAGTACATTGGATATTTATTTTTTCATTCGTGCAATACTTTACTAAGAAGAATGTATTTCAACTCCATCCAAGTAAATGTAAAAGATATAAAGTCTCAATCTTTTTTTCATGTTTTCACCCTTGGTAGTGCCCTGGCATCACAGCTCACAACAACCTCTAACTGTTGGGCTTAAGCAATTCTCTTCCCTCAGCCTCCCAAGTAGTTGAGACTACAGGTGCCTACCACAATGCCCAGAGATTAGGTCTTGCTCTGGCTCAGGCTGGTCTCGAACCTGTGAGCTCAGGCAATCCACCCGCCTCGGCCTCCCCAGAGTGCTGGGATTATAGGCTTGAGCCACCGTGCCCTCCATCTTTTTTTAAAGGCTAAATAATATTCCATGGTATACATATACCACAGTTTGTTGATCCATTCATGGGTTTATGGGCACTTAGATTGATTCCACGGCCTCTGTTTTTTTTGTAGCTCTTTTCTCACTGTATTACAGTTTTTTTTAAGTTTGAACATATCTGCACAAAATTATATATTCCTTAAAATTAGAAATTTTGCTTTCATATGTGTATATTGAACATTATTCCTGGAACATAAAAGGTATTAAATCAATCTTGTGCAGAAACTGAATATAAAAAAAATATCTTTAACTGTCTAGGTACAGTGGCTCATGCTTTTAATTGTAGCACTTTGGGGCGGCGCCTGTGGCTCAAGGAGTAGGGCGCCGGTCCCATATGCCGGAGGTGGCGGGTTCTAAACCCCGCCCCAACCAAAAATCACAAAAAAAAAAAAAAAAGAGAGAGAATATAATTGTAGCACTTTGGGAGGCTGAGGTGGGAGGATCCCTTGAGCTCAAGAGATCAAAACCAGCCTGAACAAGAACAAGATTCTTTCTCTACTAAAAATAGAAAAAATGAGCCAGATACTATGGCAGGTACCTCTAGTCTGAGCTATTCAGGAGGCTGAGACAAGAAGATAGTTTGAATGTAGGAGTTTGAAGTTGCTGTGAACTAGTCTGCACTCTAGCCTGGGCAACAGAGTGAGACTCTTGTCTCAACAAACAAAAAAAAGGTTTTCAAATGAATAAAAATTTTTTCCTTTTCTTTCTTGCTAAGGCTTCATTCTAAAATAACCTTTGCTGATGAGGATGTCTGATACTGTTATTGTAAAAGATGAAACTGAAACAATGAAGGATTTGGAGGCAGAAGTGAAAGATACAACCAGAGTTGAAAATATTATCAAATCAGAAAACTATGGAAAGATTTTGGCAGAGAAGAATGAACGTTGTATTGACAACAGTATTGATTTACAGGTAAACAGGATTTTTTTTCCCCTGGCTACACATACTAAATATTCAATATATAGTTACATTTCTTTTCAAAATTCTAAAAGGGTAAGTTGACCCTTGACAGCATGCTTACCAGCTGGGTTTTGAAACATTTGGTTTAGCTTACTGCAAATCTTAGGTCTATTATTTGCTTATATTATTTAATGTAATTCTTTTCATTTGTATGAGGCCAGTGCATTTGTATTAGTTTTTTACTGTTTCATTCCACCATTCCCCTATCAGTGCTATGAAGGTTTGGAATTTAACCTAAGAGCTCTTAGAGGAGAGAGAAATAGACTGGCGCTGTAGAGATCTGTTAGAAAAAACAGCCCCCAATGGGTTTCTTAAGTTGATCACTGAGAAGAGAGGTTGGTGGGGAAGAAAAAAATCACTTGATGCATTTTATGCTGCACATGTACAACCACTGAGAATACTTTTAATTCTAGGAATAGATGAAAATGGAGTTGATCAACGGACTTAAGAAAAATAAAAATGGTTTCAAGTAGTAGTATTTCTAGTAGTGTTCGTTTCTTTGATAAGGTGTTCCAGTTATCTATATGTCAAATGAAGGGCTAACAATTTTAAAAGTTTTTTTTAATATCTCATAATTTATGAGTCAGAAAAGGGAGCAGAGCTTGGCTAAGTAAATTTTCTATTTTACAAGGTATGCAAAGAGATCCCTTCCCAATTTAACTGGCCAGTGTCCTGAAGGTTTTAGGATTGCTTTTCTCACTGTGTGGCACCATTGTAAGGAATAGCTGGAGCGGTGGGTTTAGGTGGAACTAGGAGCACCTTTTTATGGTTTCTCCAACATAACTTGGTTTCTTCCCAACTTTTGTTGGGCCCAAGGTAGTCAGACTTCTTATGTAGCAGTTCAGTGGTCCCAGAGAGAATTTTCTAAAAAAACAAACAAACAAATAAAGTTGCAGAGTTATTTTTGACCTAGGCTTTAAAGTTCCAGAACACTTCCACTATCTTTTGATAACATAAGTCAATAAAACCAGCCCAGAAGAAGGGGAATTAGATTTCACCTCTCAGTTGGAAGGAATTAGTAGCCACCTTTAATCTACCACAGATGTTATCCTAAAATATTATCTTTAACATTAACGTTTAATTTTGGCCTTATGATTAAAAAATTCTATTGTTAGAGAAAATATACCATTGTTTCTTTCATATCCCAAAGACTTTGATGGTTACAAGCTAAAAATTATAGCCTCACTTTTCTATGATAAGTAAAGAAAGCTCCTTTAAAGGTTATTTCATTCTTCATTCAGTCAGAAACTTTATTTATTCCCTATTATGTGCCAGACACTATGTTAGACAATGATAGCAATTCTTACAGCTTTAAAAAAGGATTTAGGCTTCAGTGATTGAGTAGTCAAGTGGTAATTATCTAAGAAATTGGGAGGAATAACATATATTTTTCTAGTCATTTCTAGTAATAACACTTTTTAAAACAACAAATAATTGCCATGTTGTAATCAGTACACTCAATGATGGCAGCGTGCCAAGTATCCTGATTGCATCAGACAAAATTACCTAACATTTTATTGCATTTGTGATTGAAATAATAAAAGATTTTGTTTTAGCCGCTTTTCTACACTTAATGTTCATTCTCCCAGGTCATGCTTATCAATAAGTGATTAACTTGGATTATTGCATTTCTTACCATATTTTTAGTGTTGACCTTGGCAATAAGCACAAGAACATTCTGATGACCACTATTGCATCGTGGCCCAGTTATTTATACTCCTGGAAAATTTCATACATAACGTGTGAACATTTATTAAAAGCCATTCTTACCTCTTTCATGTTTACATGGATGGAGTCGGAACATACTCTTCTTAGTAAAGTATCTCAAGAATGGAAGAAAAAGTATCCAATGTACTCAGCCCTACTATGAAACTAAGTTATAGCTTTCATGTGAAAGCTATAAATCCATTATAACCTAAGAATATGGGGATGGGGGGAAAGGAGGGGAGGGGAGGATGAGCAGAGGGAGAGTAATTGGTGGGACCACACCTATGGTGCATCTTACAAGGGTACATGTGAAACGTAGTAAATGTAGAATATAAATGTCTTAACACAATAACTAAGAAAATACCAGGAAGGCTACGTTAACCAGTGTGATGAAAATGTGTCAAATGGTCTATAAAACCAGTGTATGGTGCCCCGTGATTGCATTAACGTACATAGCTATGATTTGATAATAAAAAAATAAATTAAAAAAAGTAAAAGCCATTCTTTGCCAAGGAAATACTATAGTAAACAAAAATGAGTCTGATCTTGGACCTCTTGTTCCATATAGTATGGTGACTATAAAGATAGGGAGGAGGAAAAGAGAAAATGAGAATTCATTTTATATTAATCCAATAAATGCTGTATTTGTTGGTTATTCAAATGTTTATTAAAAATTTACTATGTATAGGGCAGCGCCTGTGGCTCAAGGAGTAGGGCGCCCATCCCATAGGCCAGAGGTGGCGGGTTCAAACCTAGCCCTGGCCAAAATCCAAAAAAAAAAAAAAATTTACTATGTATAAGAATACTAGCTCTCCTTTAAGCTTTTGAGCTCCAGGATGCCTTCATCTCAGGTGCATACAGGAATAAAAAAGTAGGCGGGACGCGGTGGCTCATACCTGGGACCCTAGCACTCTGGGAGGCCAAGGCTGGTGGATTACCTGAGCTCACGGATTCGAGAACAGCCTGAGCTAGAGCAAGTCACCGTCTCTAAAAATAGCCAGGCTTTGTGGCGTGTGCCCATAGACCCAGCTACTTGGGAGGCTGAGGCAAGAGGATTGCTTGAGCCCAAGACTTTGAGGTTGCTATGACCCGTGACACCATAGCACGCTACCAGGGGCGACAAAGTAAGACTCTTGTCTCAAAAAAAAAAAGGAAAAGGAAACATCACAAGTACCCAGTACTAAATTGGAACTAGTGGATTAACACCTATGTGCTCACATGAGAAAAAAAACTCAGTGAAATTCAAGCAGCATAAATTCCCACATAAAGGGTATATTGCATGAGTATAGGATACACCTTCTAGTCCAGTGGTTCTCAACCTTCCTAATGCCGCGACCCTTTAATACAGTTCTTCATGTTCTGGTGACCACCAACCATAAAATTATTTTCGTTGCTACTTCATAACTGTAATTTTGCTACTGTTATGTATCATAATGTAAATATCTGATATGCACAATGTGTTTTCATTGGACACGAACCACAGGTTGAGAACTGCCATTCTAGTCGGACTTTAGTCTATTTTTTTTTTAATTTATTGTTGGGGATTCATTGAGGATATAAGAAACCAGGTTACACTGATTGCATTTGTTAGGTGAAGTCCCTCTTACAATCGTGTCTTGCCCCCAAAGGTGTGGTACACACCAAGACCCCACCCCACCCCCTTCCCTCTCTCGGCTCTTCCTTTCACCACCCCTCCCTCCTTTCTCTCTCTGCTCTCCTCTTCCCTCACCCCCACCATGTCATTAATTGTCCTCATATCACAACTGACTACATGGGATTCATGCTTCTCCATTCTTGTGATGCTTTACTAAGAAAAATGTGTCCCATTTCCATCCAGGTTAATACAAAGGCTATAAAGTCTCCATTTTTTTAATGGCTGAATAGTATTCCAGTGGTGTACATATACCACAGCTTGTTAATCCATTCCTGCATTGGTGGGCATTTAGGCTATTTCCACATTTTGGTGATTGTAAATTGAGCTGCAATAAACAGTCTAGTGCAAGTGTCCTTATGATAAAAGGATTTTTTTCAAATGGGAGGTCTAGCCTGAGTTGAGGTTTCTCCATACTTCCTTCCAAAAAGGTTGTACTAGTTTGCAGTCCCACCAGTAGTGTAAAAGTGTTCCCTTCTCTCCACATCCACACCAGCATCTGCAGTTTTGAGATTTTGTGATGTGAGCCATTCTTGCTGGGGTTAGATGGTATCTCAGGGTGGTTTTGATTTGCATTTCTCTAATAGATAGGGATGATGAACATTTTTTCATATGTTTATTAGCCATTCGTCTGTCTTCTTTAGAGAAGGGTCTATTCATGTCTCTTGCCCATTGATATATGGGATTGTTGGCCTTTCTCATGTGAATTAATTTGAGTTCTCTGTAGATCCTAGTTATCAAGCTTTTGTCGGATTCAAAATATGCAAATATCCTTTCCCATTGTGCAGGTTGTCTATTTGCTTTAGTTGTTGTCTCCTTAGCTGTACAGAAGCTTTTCAGTTTAATGACGTCCCATTTGTTTATTTTTGTTGTTGTTGCAATTGCCATGGCAGTCTTCTTCATGAAGTCTTTCCCCAGGCCAATATCTTCCAGTGTTTTTCCTATGTTTTCTTTGTGGATTTTTATTGTTTCATGCCTTAAATTCCCAGGCTATGTTTGTTTTGTTTTTTTGAGAGACAGGATCTTACTTTGTCTCCCTTGGTAGAGTGCTGTGGTGTCACAGCAACCTCCAGCTCTTGGGCTTAGGTGATTCTCTTGCTTCCGCCTCTGCAGTAGTTGGGGCTACAGGCGCCTGCCAGAGTGTCCAGCAATTTTTTTGTTGTAGTTTGGCCAGGCCGGGTTCAAACCCACCACCCTCAGTATATGGGGCCAGTGCCCTACCCACTGAGCCACAGGCACCGCCCCAGACTTTAGTCTTACAAATGTAAACTGTGGAATCTAATTATTTATATCCCAACATAATCTGAAATTTTAGAAAATGGCTTGTATAGAAGAAGTTTAAATAATAGAAATTGGAAGTAGATAAAACCAAAGAAAATATTTTTTCTACACGTTCATTTAAAGTAATGTAAGTTTTAAGTATATACAGGGAATATAGAATGCTTTGATAAAAAAGTGCCTGGTTAGCACAGAATTACTTTTTAACTTAATACAGAGTTGCCTATTCTTGCATACCACCAGACATTTCATCTTCCATTGGTACCTCTATGATACTGCCTGTAGGTTGTCATCTTAAATAGTAACTATTATTTTTACTTCTAAATTTGATGTATGTACCAACAATGTTGAGAATTTTGAGTAAACTATTTCTTTATTCTAATAGAGTAACAAGATACTCTCTACTTACATCTCTGAAAGTCAGCTACCCATATCTATGTCTGTTGCTTTGCCTCATCATAGTAATATGTGGAGTGAGGTAGGTAAAAGGGAAATGTTTACTGTCTAACAAGTATACATTTCATCTGTTTATACTATAAAGGCATAAAACTATTTAATGTATACAGTTTCATGGGTAAAAAAATTTTTTATTATTTTTATTATTTTATTTATTCATTCATTCAGAGACAGTGTCTCAGCCTAGTCACCCAGGCTAGAGTGCTATTGCATCATAGCTTACAGCAGCCTCAAAATCTGGTGCTTAAGTGATCCTCTTGCCTCAGCCTCCCAAGTAGCTGGGACTATAGGTGCCAGCCACAGTGCCTGGCTAGTTTTTTCTATTTTTAGTAAAGATGTGTGGCTTTAGTAAAGGGGTGTGGCTCTTGCTCAGGCTGTTCTCAAACTCCTGATTTCAAGCTATCCTCCCTTCTCAGCCTCCCAGAATGCTAGGATTATAGGTGTGAGTCACCACACCCAGTCTAAAAAGTTTTTTTTTTTTATAGAGACAGAGTCTCACTGTACTGCCCTCTGGTAGAGTGCCGTGGCGTCACACGGCTCACAGCAACCTCTAACTCTTGGGCTTACGCGATTCTCTTACCTCAGCCTCCTGAGCAGCTGGGACTACAGGCGCCTGCCACAACGCCCGGCTATTTTTTTTTGTTGTTGCAGTTTGGCCGGGGCTGGGTTTGAACCTGCCACCCTCGGCATATAGGGCTGGCGCCCTACTCACTGGCGCCCTAAAATGTCATTTTTAAATGAAGGAATGTCACACCTTTAATGCTGTGAAGAAACTGTATGATTTTGTACTGTCGGGATAAACTACAAAGAGGCCAACAGACATTAGACACCACCTCAGGTGGTTTTAAGCAGAGATTTTTCTCCAAGAGTTCCTTTCCATTTCTTTTTCTTTTATAAATAACTCTACCTGTGTGGCTCTCTTTCTGCTTTTAAAAACGGTTGGTTGTGTTTTTTATTCAAGAGTATATTTTGAGCTCTAATCTTTTGTAGAAATTTTAGGATTTCTTAAGAATTTAATACCACCAATTCAGAAATCTGCGGGCATTAATGTCGACAAGTTAACTTTCCCACATAATACCATGGAGTTGTGCTAAATTGTTGATTATGGTCCCGAATAATTGGGTGAAGTATTTTTGCTTGGCAATTTTTCTACCACACACTATTTTTATGGACATCATATGATTATGAAATAGTTAGCAAGGTGGCGTGGTAGGTATCAGGTTTCTAAATCTAGAAAACTTAACTGTGTTAAACTACTAGCATCTTTAATCTTTAACATGGGCTTGAAAGAATTGTGTATGTCTTGATTTCTTGTTTATAACTCATTTATGTGGCCTATATTGTTTGATTTTCTTCACAAAAAAATTTACAGATTAAATTTAGGGTGAATTGTTTTATGTTAATTTTGCAGTCATTTATTTGAAATGTAAAATTAAGAATCTTGTACCCTGTTTACTTATAAGAGGTTCAAACCCAATTTAGCCATTCTTTTACAGTAAATGACAAATCCTTTGTCTAGGAGTGTTCGTCTGTATGCATGTATATATAAGCACAATTGAAAACATTTTGGAACAGTTCAAATAATGGCTTTAACTATTGTTACCTAGAGGATAGCCAATCCAAATTGTATTGGTAACTCTTGTGGAGGAAATAAGAGAGCTAATTTTTGTTAGCAACTAAGCTTTATACGTCAGTGTATGAATGGCTTCTAAAATAGGTGAGTTAATTTTCCACACACAGAATTAGTTAAAGTGTGTGTTTAGTATCTTCCATTTTTGTAGTAAGCTCTTTGATAATCAGCTTGACAATTGCATCTTGTATCCCCCGAATTAGTTCAATGTAGTTCTTTAATAGGGGATGGGGGCAAATAAGGGATAGGAAAACAATGGCAGTCTAATAAGGCTATCAGAAAAGCTTAAGGCACAAAGCCACACTTGTTCAACAACGAAGGCAGTGGGCAACAAATTCCTTAATTGGTGGAACATGAAGTCTTTTATGTTTTTATTTTTTTAATGATTAAATAGGCTGGGCACTATGGATGGACACTGTAATCCTAGCACTTTGGGAGGCCAAAGCAGGAAGATCTCTTGGGCTGAGGAGTTGGAGACCAGCCTCAACAAAAGTGAGATCCTGTCTCTACTAAAAATAGAAAAATTAACCAGGCATTTTGGTGGGCTCCTGTGATTCCAGCTTTTCAGGAGGCTGAAGCAGGAAGATTGCTTTGAGCTTGAGAGTTGGAGGTTGCAGTGAGATACAATGGTACCATTTGCATGTTAGCCAGGGTACAGAGGGAGACTCTGCCTCAAAAATATTTTAAAAATAAAGGATTTAATAACAGTCTCTCTATGTAAAATCATTGAGATCATAATGTTGACTGTTTTCCTATTTGTCAAACAAATATAAAGAGTACAGGTATGTACATAGTACATAGTGCCTAACAAACAGTAGATGCTTTTGATAATATTGCAGTCATAATAATTGTAACTATTAGCAATATATGGCTTCTCAAATTTGTTCCTTTATTGTCGTCTAAAATAGATTTTCTTCTTTAGTAATAAATCTTATTTCTTGACATAAGTTCCCCAAAATTACAGTGTAATAATTTCTGTTTCTATTAAATTATCTCTGTATGCTATACTTTTACTTTCTTTTCTTAATATTTAATGAGTTCAACCTTTTTGTTTTGTTTTGTTTTTGAGACAATCTCACTCTCTTGCACAAGCTAGAGTGCCTTGGTGTTAGCCTAGCTCATAGCAACGTCAAACTTGTGGATTTAAGTGATACTCCAGCCTCAACTTCCCTAATAGCTGTGACTACAGATGCCCGTCAGAACACTTGGCTAATTTTTCTATTTTTAGTAGAAATGAGGTCTCAAACTCCCGAGCTCAAGTGCTCCTCCTGCCTCTGCCTCCAAGAGTACTAGAATTACAGGCATGATCCACCGTACCCAGCCATGAGTTCAGCACTTTGAAATTTAGGTTTTACTTCCCATACTACACTTTACTTTTTGAAATCATTTCTTTACCTTTTTAACCTGTTTCAAAGAAGAAAAATAAAAAAATAAAATTTTTTTCTAGGATTCGATATTCTTTCTATTGAATTTAATCAAATACACATTTGATGGCACTTGCAAGCACGCTTACTTTTTATGGTACTTTAGTGTGACATGTGTAAAGATATTTGCCACATGTAGGTATAGGAATACTTTTACATACTAGTTTTACTTCCTTGGAGAATTTTCTTGTATACATCACCAGTATACATGAAGAGGAGATAAAGGAAGAGGAAATCTTTTATCTTAATTTAATATGAGGAATAACTTAAAGCAAATAGTCTGAGACTTTCTCCAGGGACTTTTCCTTAGGGTCTGAGGGCAGGCCTTTGGATATTTAAGCATATGCTTTATGGCACAGAGGATTAAATGGTAAAAACAAATTAGCAATTGTGTTTGGTTAGTTGGTTTAATGATTTTTTTAAAAGTCAATTCTCAACTCAGAAAATATTGTATTTCAGTAGGAATTAGCAGCCTGGCATCTGTTATTTTTTATTGCCCCTGACCTTTAGCTAGAGATTGAACATGTTAATTCATTATCTTCTTCCACATAATTATCATTAATCCTTGCTGTTACCTAGAAAAGTACTGAGAATTAGTAAGCTCTTCAAGATGTATTAAGACTCTTCAGTCATTACAATTTCTTTTCTTTTTTTTTAAGACAGAGTCTGACTGTGTCGCCTTCAGTAGGTGCTGTGGCGTCACAGCTCACAGCAACCTCAAACTCTTGCCTCAGCCTCCCAAGTAGCTGAGACTACAGGCACCAGCCACAGTGCCTGGCCTTTTTTTTTTTTTTTTTTTAATTGTAGTTGTCGTAGTTTAGCAGGCCCAGGCCTGGCTCAAGTCCCGGTATATGTGGCTGGCATCGTAACCACTGAACTCCAGGTGCCAAGCCTTTCAGTCAATCTTTTTGTTTTGTTTTTTTTTTTTTTTTGGCTGGGGCTGGGTTTGAACCCGCCACCTCCGGCATATGGGGCTGGCACCCTACTCCTTTGAGTCACAGGCGCCACCCCTTTCAGTCAATCTTTTCAGTAACCTGTTAATTAGTACAAATGGTATGAACTTTATAGAGATAAAAGTAAACCGAAATAATTTGACCTGGTCACCTACTAATAAGTAAAGTCAGAAGTTTAACTCATCTACATATGAATCTAGCATTTACTTTTTTTTTTTTTTTGAGACAGAATCTCAAGTTGTCGCCCTGGGTAGAGTACAATGGCGTCACAGCTCACAGCAACCTCAAACTCTTGCCTCTTGCCTAGACCTCCCAAGTAGCCGAGACTACAGGCGCCTGCCACGACGCCCGGCTATTTTTTGGTTGTAGTTGTCATTGTTTGGCGGGCCCAGGCTGCATTCTAACCAATCAGCTCTGTTGTATGTGGCTGGCGCCCTAGCAGCTTGAGCTACAGGTGTCAAGTCATGAATCTAGCATTTACTTTGCTAGTTAATCATCACTTTTATTTTAGAGATTTTTTTTTTTTCTTAGAGACAGAGTCTCACTTTATCGCCCTCAGTAGAGTGCTGTGAAGTCACAGCTCACAGCAACCTCCAACTCCTGGGCTTAGGCGATTCTCATGCCTCAGCCTTCCAAGTAGCTGGGACTACAGGAACCTGCCACAACACCCGGCTATTTTTTTGTTGTTGTTGTGGTTTAGCCAGGGCCAGGTTTGAACCCACCACCCTCATTATACGGAGCAGGTACCCTACCCACTGAGCCACAGGCGCTGCCCTATTTCAGAGATTTTTAATTGAAGGTTTTATACCATTAATACTTAGAATTGTAAAGAAATTAAAGCAGAGAATGGGAGTAAGTCAAATTCCTTTCCCTTCTGATTCCTCAGAACTCATTTAGTTATTTGCGTTTGCTAGTATTCATCTATTTCTTTTCTCAGTTTTTTTTTTTTTACTGTAACCCTTACCTGATGGTAGCATAACTTTTTTTTACTTCTATTTTTAGATGTGAGTTATAGAAAATGAGAAATCCTATTGAACAAATTTAATAGAGAGAAAATAGAAACACAAGACAGTACAACATGCCAAACCCCTATTAGGCATCAGTGTTATTAGCATGTGTGCACACGTACTTACCATTTTATTTATGAAATTGTTCATTTTTTCTATTTTCTTTTTGTTGTTGTTAATTTGTAGTTTGTGTAATCCAGGGGTAAAATGCCAAGAATACAATGTCTCTCATGTTTGAAGAACATTGGACTCAAAATGGGGGTAGACCATACAGGTACTCTGTACTCTTTACTCTTGGCTTTACCTGGAAGGCTTTTTTTTTTTTTTTTTTTTTTTTTGCAATTTTTGGCCAGGGCTGGGTTTGAACCCGCCAGCATTTAGGGCCAGCGCCCTATTCCTTTGAGCCACAAGCACCGCCCCTTGGAAGGCTTTTTTGAATGTTAGAATGGACATCTTTTTTCTTTTTCATTTTTATGTGAAATAGTCTTGATATTAAGGACTTGGTATCTGTTTTATGTTTGGACCCAAACTGGCTCCCTTGTGTTAATCCATAAAAATGAGAGATACCTGAACCCTGTACTATTTGGTAGGATTGGGTTTGGTGAAGCCAATTGGTACAAAGTGGAAAGGGAGAGTATTTAAAACCTGTCTGGCTCAGATTCCCAAGTGCTTCAATTGGGTTGTGTAACTAAAGCCTGATAACACGAACTAGAGCTGATTGCCTCACAGGTTCCTATTCATGTGACTGATGATCTGTCAGTCATTCTCAAAATTCACATTGGAAGTCTACCCTCTTTTTTTCATTTCTGCTTCAATGGCTCTCCCCAGACATGACAAATAGGATTCTGTCACTAGTACACTGATGTCATACTTCATACAGTGTTGAAAAGTCTCAGTAGATAGTGGCTGATCTCTGACTAGCTGTACCTTTGAAACATTTTCTTTACTAAGTTTGGAATTTCTGAGCTCAGCTAAAAGGCTGAGAGTGCGTGTGGAGCAGGGGAGTGTCTTTGTGTGTGTTTGCCCTAATCTTGGCAGAACTGTACTAAGCTATAGAATACTGAAGAAGAGTATTTTATTTGCTACGAGGAAGTCATCATATGAGTTCCATTGAGCTCAGTTAACACAGAAATCGTGGCCATTTGCTGACTTAAAAATGCCAACCTGCAGAAGGATTTTAGAAAATCTTCTGCACGTGTGCTTCTGGGAAGAGGAATCAATACTCTTTTACTGAAACCAACTTTGATTTCCTCATTTTCCATACTTTGTACTCAGTTCATTTTTCTGTGGTTTAGGTTTATGAATTAAGAAGCAAATTTTCTGTTTCAGTATGAAATTTAATACAAATCTTTCTTGTTATATGTTCAGCGGCCATTGCAGTCATTTGGACAGACAGGAAAAAGGTCTAAGGTATAGTAAATATTTTGGTGTGCTGGCATGCCAAGGGCCTTCCTTCATGCTTGACAAGTTCTTGTTTTCATGTAGCACTACATTCAGTTTAGTTTTTTTTATATTTTGTTTGGGGCAGAAAGCTTATTTTATTTTATTTGGGGTTTTTGTCTTGCCTAGTCGCTTTTGTGCATTGCTTTTTTATCTTTGATGGTTCTTTATAGAGAAAATTGCTTTCTCACCATTCTTTGGGTTTTGAAGTGGGAATTATTCCCTTTTTTGCTATTGCTATAATTTTCAAAACTGCAACTGTTTGTTTTCCCTCTTAACAGGAGTTTTAGTGGTGCTTAATGATAAACTATGTATTTAACTTGCACATTTTATACATGGCAGAAACTCTAAAGAAACTTAAACTCTTTCTAGGGGGCTTTTGGATATGCCCTAGATTTGTGAAATGTAGTGTTAATTTTAAATACTTCTCTTTAGTCGAGCTCAAAGTTAAAGCTAGTTCGGAGCCTTGCAGTGTGTGAAGAATCTCCACCACCCCCTGCTGCAGAGATATCACAGGAGAACCAGGTAAAAAAAAAGTAAAAAGTAAAAATTGTTATTTGAAGACTCGGTGGAATTGGAGAATATTTTTTCATATGGTGAAATAAAAGTTGTATGTGTTATGGTGGTTTGTATTATTTTTACTAAATGAAACTGATTTGATAATACTTGCCACCCATTTAGAAGATGAGAGATTGGAAAAACTCTTTGCTTCAACATAAGACTTACAGCAATGAAGTCTCTTCTGGAAAAACTCAAGAGTCATATAATTAACTAGGAATATGGATTTAAGACAGTTATAATTATTATTGAAAGGCTATAAAATATTAAAGTAGTACTTCCATTGAATAGAATTGTGATGAAATTTGCCATCCTTTAGTTTTGGCTTTGAGAAATCTGTGAAATACTTAGTGGTCGTATATGTATAAAGAGACTCTGTAAGATACTTGATAGGTTGTTTTATGTATCTGCATGCATGGTGAATCCAATTTTCATATTAGCTTGTCTCTTTAATAGTTGTCCAATATTTCTAATTTCTCTTCTGTCTGTTGTAAAATACAGAACCATGAAGTTTGAGAGAATAATTTAATTTGCCTCTCATATTCTTTATAATGGTGTAGCTTTACTTTCTGTTACTCTGAGCTATGAATTGTTCTTTGTCTCATTATACATTTGGACATTTATGCATAATTATTTTTAAATCCTTTACTAATGTTTAACAATATGATAACTTTGGTAGGGGCTTATTCTACTTATTTGAGTTTAAACAATTTCAAATGCCCCCATATCCCAGCAATCAGTTTCCAAAGAATTCCAATTTTTTGGTTATTTGAAGAAGGCGTGACTGATTTTAGAAAAAGAAAGTTAAGCCGGGTGCGGTGGCTCACACCTGTAATCCTAGCACTTGGGAGGCCAAGGCGAGTAGATGACTGAGCTCAGAGGTTCAAGACCAGCCTGAGCCAAAGGGAGACCTAGTCTCTAAAAAATAGCTGGGCGTTGTGGTAGGCGCCTGTAGTCCCAGCTACTGAGGAGGATGAGGCAAGTGAATCATTTGAGCCCAAGAGTTTGAGGTTGCTGTGAGCTATGATGCTATGGCACTCTACCAAGGGCAATAAAGTGAGACTCTGTCTCAACAAGAAAAGAGAAGAAAAAGTTAAAATCATGTCATGTTGTACATTTTTTCCTTAAAAATAAATAACAAGTATACATTTGACAATTCAGCCAAAAACTATTGATTTAGATGATGCCCTCAAAAGCCTATTATAGATACTAAGAATAGTTGTTACATATTTAGAATATGTCTTGTTTTTAAAAAGCACTGTACTTTTGTTTCTAAAATGCATGGAAAAAAAGGCTTTCAAATTAAGTTATTTGTTGTCAATGAAAAGCACTTAAAAATCTGTTTTCTTTGATTTTTTGTGTATGTCAAATATATTAAAATTTGTGTTTTTAATGTAACTACATGAGACATGGCTGTATGTAGTCAATGAAATAGATACATTTCAGCAATGAAATAGACTAGGGAAAAGCAGAAATGTACATATTTTACTATGTACTATTGCTTGGCAAACATATTAACCTTTGGCTTGTGCATGGTTGTTGATAAGGCTGAGGAGGTACAATGCATTGTGGAAAAACATTGGTAAAATTGTTTTTTGAAATAGCAATTTTTTGTTTTTTGTTTTGTTTTGTTTTGAGACAGAGTCTCATTATGTCACCCTCAGAGTGCTGTGGCATCACAGCTCACAGCAACCTCAAACTCTTGGGCTTAAGCAATTCTCTTGCATCAGCCTCCCAAGTAGCTGGGCCTACAGGCATCTGCCACAATGCCCAGCTATTTTTTGATTGTAGTTGTCATTGTTGTTTAAGCTGTCCCGAGCCAGGTTCGAACTCACCACTCTCATTGTATGTGGCTGGCACCTTAATCACTGTGCTACAGGAACTGAGCCTAAAATAGCAATTTTTGAAAGGTCTTTTGTTCAAGTCAAAGTAAAGGGTATAGCCATTCAGAATGGACTGGTACATAGTGCAGTGTTTTGTGAAAATTTGCTTTTTTGTCTTATTAACCATAATTCATTTCTTTATCCTGTTACACCATCTTTGCTTCATGACATAACAATCATAGGTGATAGAGAAAATGAGAAGAAGGGTCAGGCATTTATGTCTATTGATACAGAAAAAATATTTGTTTTTGAGAAAAATGACAACGTAATCTTTTTTTTTTTTTTTTCAGTGCATTTTACCTTATTTGAAAAGTATTGAGATAAAAATTCTTATGGTACTACTTAAACTTGGCTAACAAAAATTTATATGAGAAAAGAATTAGCATCAGGAATATGTCATATATTAATATATACATTATTGATCATAGATAATTTTTTGTGCTTACAATTCAGAAAAATTATGTGTATAATGAATAAGGAGCTATGCCAGAATTCAGTTATTATACTTAATACATTCTTTCTCAGTTTCTCTTGGGTACAATGCATTTTTTTTCTTTTTAGATAATGACCTATGAGTAAAACCCTCTGAATGAAAGATACTTCTGTTACCCTGTTTCCCCGAAAATAAGACTTACTTACAGGAAAGATAAGGCATCCCCTGAAAATAAGACCTAGCACATCTTTGGGAGCACACCTTAAAATAAGACACTGTCTTATTTTCAGGGAAACAGGGTAGTAGAAAGTCTTTTCCAAGCCTTGCATTAACTAAATTGCACCTGAATGGGAATTGAAAAATAATTTATTTCTCACGAAATGTGCTGGTATCTAATCCTTGACAGTAGAGACACTTTCCAACTAATTTGTTTGATTGACAGTGTGATTTATGAAGAATTAATCTGGAATAAAATTCATCATTTGAAAGGGTGAGAGGCAATTAAAAGAGAGTTGTCACTTGTGTCTGTGTCTGATGAGAGCTTTATGAGAGGGAAGTGACCTCAATAACAGATGTCAATGACTAAGTGAAGAGTAAAGGAATGCAGCTTCCTATGGAGAGGTAGCTATCGTTCCAGTTATTTATAGTCAGAAGAGTTTGTGTATAAGGACTTCAGGGTTTAAAATGTCTTGTTTATTCTCTACTGAAAACAAAGCCAACTGAAGATAAAGTTTCAGTAAATTAAACCTACTAGATTTTTAAAATACAGTTCATTTTGATAAAGTAGTTTAATATCTACAATTAAAATGCATGGCTTTAGGCAGAGAACTTAGACATGAGATTCGCTGGTCATTTGAAGTACCGATTAGTGAAAATCTAGAAGAGGTAGTGTGAAATCTTTTCTCCTAGCCTGGATTCTAGAAAAGGTAGTGTGAAATCTTTTCTCCTAGCCTGGTAACTTGGGTTACCCTGAGTAATAAGAATAGAAGAAGCTACAAGTCAGAACAACTTTTAAATATTCTAAACTTCTGAAAAATAGTTCTGGGATTTATTTCTAGGTCATCTTATTTTACAGTTTTGAAAAGAATAAGGAAATACATTGGGAAATGAATAAGGAAAATGACTTACTGGTTGATGAATGTAATGAAGTTATCGTTGTCTTTGGTAAAGAAGGTAACATAAAGCAAGCGTTCATTCTGGTGAAAATTACCAATGCATATCATTTGCCCTATGTTGTGAGCACAAATTTGAACTGGAGTGGAATGGGGAGAATTGAAAAGAGATGAAAATAGCATGTAGCATTTCTACTGGAGTAAAAAATTATTTGATCAAAATTTTACTTAAGATTATTTTGAAAAATTTATATGTGGGTAGAAAACTTTAGAAGAAATCCTGTGGGCTGCAAAGTTGAAAATACTAAAATTTATATCCCCTTGACACTGATTTAATGCTCATATCACCACCACTACCATCCAAAAAAGCTAAGTTATTATTTCATAGATGGTTTGAATCACTAAAAAACAAACCATATAATTTAGTCTAAAAATAGACTACCCATATCTCTGTAGTGAAAATGATCTGGAGTTTATTATAGCTTTCTTACAATTTTCCCTAAGTAGATAGAGCTACATGATTTCTACCTTTTCAGACCATATGAATTCCAATAATTCTCTTGTGTTCTGAAATTGTATGTAATGACATTGTATTCAAAATTAAATGTTTGCTCCATCTCAGTCTTATAGAATGTTGTTAATTTACAGCTAAACATTGCATATGTGTTAAGATACATAGTGCTGTTTGAAATCTTTCTAAAACAACTTTGTGGTGATTGAAAAAGGAACAGTAATATATACATCTCAAATAGGTCATGTATAGTTGGTTTTGGAAATTTTTGTACTTAACACTTTCACAAGGCAAGAGAATGAAGAAAGATGCAATTATAATAGATACTCAGAAACGTAATTTTTATTAATCATTGATGTTCTTGTTTGTTGTGATTGATGGTAATTATCATGGTTTCGCTTGGCATCTCCATTGCAAAAATAGGTTAAAAAGACCTCACTTCTGACCCTCTGGGAGTTTTACAAGTAGTGTCCTTAAACTATTACAAGAAACATTTATTTTCTCTAAAATAATCTTAAGGATATGTTTAGTTTGATATATTCAACAAAAATATTAATTTTAACATTTTAAATCAAGATTTTGTTTTTAAAATGGTGAAATATTTTATGTAGCTTTCTAGTTCGGAGAATCTAATTGGATAAAATAATTTCTTTTCCTTTTTGTTCCTCTGTATAATATTGTGATGCTCAAAAAATATAATGTGTAATATTAAGTGAGTGGCTTTCAGTTTTCATTGAGTAACTCATTTTGCCTTCCCACAGGAGAAAATTCAGATCCCATTAACACAATCATTTGAAAAAGAGGAGAAGCCCTCAAAAGATGAAGCAGAAAAAGAAAAAGCCAGTGATAAGTTGCCCAGAAAAATGTTATCAAGAGGTTTGCAATTTATTTTTGTGTTTTTTAAACAAAATTTTAGTTTCACTCTAATTCCATTCTTTACTCCTTGAAAAATTATGTAATATATCTACGTTAAAAATGACACAGAATGAAGAAGTCATCTATTTTCATCTGGATAAAATGGTATTAACAGTTCTGTACATCAGTAAGATGCTTCAGCCAGAATTGCAACACAGACCAGAGTCATTGAGGAAGATCAGTGTCTTTGATTTTATTTTTTATAGACAGGTTCTCACTATGTTGCCCACGCTGGATTTGAATTCCTGGGCTCATGTGATCCATCTGCCTCAGCCTCCCGAGTAGCTGGGACTATAGCCTGGTAACACCGTGCTTGGCTTAGATAAATATCTAATCTCTCCGGGCAGCGCCTGTGGCTCAAAAGGGGAGGGTGCCAGCCCCATATGCTGGAGGTGGTGGGTTCAAACCCAGCCCTGGCCAAAAACTGCAAAAAAAAACAAAAATAATATTATTAATAAATAAAAATATCTAATCTCTCACTGTTTCTTATATTAAAATTCTGGAATCATCATCATTTGTATATTGATTCCATTGAAAATACTACTTTATACTCACCACTATTCAACTGAGAAAAAAATATTACCCTTTAATTCCTTATGATACAAAGAGCTAATAATGTTTGGTATCCAGTAAGAATATTTTTGGAAACCCAGAATGTTTATTTTTCACAGTAAGTTTGGAGGGTCTGCACTATCATCTAGCATGGTGGGTCAATACAAACGCTTTTTTAATATATAAACCCAGTTATATTGGCCATATTCTAACACTATATTCTTAGTGTTAGAAACAGCTAAGGATATTGCATTTAAGGGGAAGAAATAAACATGAATATTTGAAAAATATTTTGAAAGCAAACCTTTAGTAATAGACTTGATAAAAATCTAAGTAAATTGGCCAGGCACAGTGGCTCACACCTATAATCCTGGGAGGCTGAGGCAGGTAGATTGCTAGTGCTTACGACTTAGAGACCAGCCTGAGCAAAAACGAGACCCTATCTCTACTAAAAATAGAAAAACTGAGGAAAGAGGACACTTGAACCCAAGAGTTGGAGGTTGCTGTGAGCTATGACAACATGGCACTCTACACAAGGCAATAGCTTGAGACTATCTCAAAAAAGAAAAAACTAAATTATTTTCACAACTAAAATTCCTAGCTACCCCCAAATTTTCTCCACTTATATTCATAATTGAAGTAAGCTGTCTTAAATTACTAAAGACATATCAATTAAATCATTTGAAATTTTTCCCCTAAGGAGGCATTTTTGAACATGAGGATATGGTGAGTACATAAAAGGATCTTTAAGGAATTTATAATAACTTAAATTGGCACATGTGAGAGATTAATTTATTTTAAGAGTGTACATGGACATATGGTTATATAAACTCATGCATATTATACAAGAGTAGAAAAATTGTTATCTGGATTCATCGTAAGTTGCCTTTTTCTACTTTGTCAGTTTTTGAAATGGGGGACATCTCGTTTTATTTAAGATATACATCGTGTGTAAAAAGGAAAGGGATTTGTTTTCAAACAACTTTATACTGGGTTTTTGTGTTGTTGTTTTTTAGATTCCAGTCAAGAATACACTGATTCAACTGGCATAGATCTACATGAATTTTTAGTAAATACATTAAAAAACAATCCCAGGTAAAAATTAAATTTATAAGGTTTACAATGCTTCTAGAGTACCTTAATTTTGCTATATTTGTTTTTATTAGTGAGTTAGAGTATTAGAATAAGATTGCAAATATTTGAAGTACACCAGAAACATTTTAGTTTCTTAGGGCTAAGATGTTCGTCTACTATTTGCACACGTATAAATATCTTTTTGCATTATGCATGTCACTGTGATGTAAAAGTAGTTCATACTCTCTGTAGGAATGTTGGGAAGTACAGAATCACGATGATACTTGGGTTCTTAACAGAGAGAGCGATACCGTGAAAAGAAAGGAAAATATGTCACTGTAATGCATTCAACCAAATAACAAGTTAGTATATTCGTGTAGATGCAGGGGTGTTCAACCTGTGACCTGCAGGCTGCAGGCAGATTTTTTGAGGATTGTTTTGCTTATTTTTAGTGTTAGATTTCCTGAAAAGTATGCACGAACCTTTTCTTACGCTCACCACCTGTTGTGTTTGCATATTTAATATGTGACCCAAGATAACAATTGTTCTAATGTGCAGCAGAAAAGAAAAAAGGTTGGACATTTCTGATAGTTTTGAACTTAATTAAATGCAGAATTTTTTGTTTCTTTTTGCTGAGTTTATAATATAAACCTCAAACACAAAGACTTTTAAGGTGCTTTTTTTGAATCAGTACTTTAATCAAGGTACTAAATTGAGTAGTTTTTAACATTTTGCCAAGTCATCAACCACTTAAGACGCGTTCTCCCTATAATAAGGCTACCCACAAAATATCTGACCAACACTTTCATGGGGTAAAAGACACTAAGGTTAAGTTAAGAACCCATTCTCTTCTAGATACGTGTTTTAGCATTTCAGAGTGTTGGTTATTTAGCATACACTGAAATTAAAAAAGTAATGTCACTGGGTATTTGCTCGTGGAAGATAACATGAACAACTCTCTTCAGTGTCACTGAGGTTTAACCTCATGTTCGGTCTTGCTTCAAGATAACCTTTGTTCTTGTTAAAGCGGGTCTCTTAACTCGTGAGCTCAAGCAGTCCACCTGCCTCATCCTCCCAGAGTGCTAGGATTACAGGGGTGAGCAACCATGCCTGACCCAAAAACTGATTATCCTTCTTCCACCTTGAGAAATGATTAAGCAGATTTTACTTTTAAGGATTGTAATCATAACAAGGCTTTATCTTTCTTTTTTTAATTTCAAAATATTAAGGGAATACAAATGTTTTTATTACATGGATTCCTTTTATAATACTTAAGTTGGAGCTGTTAGTGTGCCCATCACCCAAATAGTGTTCATTGTACCAAATAGGTTTTTACCCTTTGCCTCTCTCCTTGATTTCCAATGACTTTAATATCTTTTTTTGCCTGTATGTGCCCATCAATTTACTCCCAAATATTAGAAAGTACATGTGATATTTTTTTCTTTTTTTTTTTTATTGTTGGGGATTCATTGAGGGTACAATAAGCCAGGTTACACTGATTGCAATTGTTAGGTAAAGTCCCTCTTGCAATCATGTCTTGCCCCCATAAAGTGTGACACACACCAAGGCCCCACCCCCCTCCCTCCTTCCCTCTTTCTGTTCCCCCCCCATAACCATAATTGTCATTAATTGTCCTCATATCAAAATTGAGTACATAGGATTCATGCTTCTCCATTCTTGTGATGCTTTACTAAGAATAATGTCTTCCACGTCCATCCAGGTTAATACGAAGGATGTAAAGTCTCCATTTTTTTTAATGGCTGAATAGTATTCCATAGTATACTATACCACAGCTTGTTAACACATTCCTGGGTTGGTGGGCATTTAGGCTGTTTCCACATTTTGGCGATTGTAAATTGAGCTGCAATAAACAGTCTAGTACAAGTGTCCTTATGATAAAAGGATTTCTTTCCTTCTGGGTAGATGCCCAGTAATGGGATTGCAGGATCAAATGGGAGGTCTAGCTTGAGGGCTTTGAGGTTTCTCCATACTTCCTTCCAGAAAGGTTGTACTAGTTTGCAGTCCCACCAGCAGTGTAAAAGTGTTCCCTTCTCTCCACATCCATGCCAGCATCTGCAGTTTTGAGATATTGTGATGTGGGCCATTCTCCCTGGGGTTAGATGATATCTCAGGGTTGTTTTGATTTGCATTTCTCTAATATATAGAGATGATGAACATTTTTTCATGTGTTTGTTAGCCATTCGTCTGTCGTCTTTAGAGAAAGTTCTATTCATGTCTCTTGCCCATTAATATGAGGGATTGTTGGCTTTTTTCATGTGGATTAATTTGAGTACTCTATAGATCCTAGTTATCAAGCTTTTGTCTGATTGAAAATATGCAAATATCCTTTCCCATTGTGTAGGTTGTCTCTTTGCTTTGGTTATTGTCTCCTTAGCTGTACAGAAGCTTTTCAGTTTAATGAAGTCCCATTTGTTTATTTTTTTTGTTGTTGCAATTGCCATGGCAGTCTTCTTCATGAAGTCTTTCCCCAGGCCAATATCTTCCAGTGTTTTTCCTATGCTTTCTTGGAGGATTTTTATTGTTTCATGCCTTAAGTTTAAGTCCTTTATCCATCTTGAATCAATTTTTGTGAGTGGGGAAAGGTGTGGGTCCAGTTTCAGTCTTTTACATGTAGACATCCAGTTCTCCCAACACCATTTATTGAATAGGGAGTCTTTCCCCCAAGGTATGTTCTTGTTTGGTTTATCAAAGATTAGGTGGTTGTAAAATGTTAGTTTCATTTCTTGGTTTTCAATTGGATTCCAAGTGTCTATGTCTCTGTTTTTGTGCCAGTACCATGCTGTCTTGAGCACTATGGCTTTGTAGTACAGACTAAAATCTGGTATGCTGATGCCCCCAGCTTTATTTTTGTTACAGAGAACTGCCTTAGCTATACGGGTTTGTTTCCGGTTCCATACAAAACGCAGAATCATTTTTTCCAAATCTTGAAAGTACGATGTTGGTATTTTGATAGGAATGGCATTGAATAGGTAGATTGCTTTGGGAAGTATAGACATTTTAACAGTGTTGATTCTTCCCATCCATGAGCATGGTATGTTCTTCCATTTGTTAATATCCTCTGCTATTTCCTTTCTGAGGATTTCATAGTTTTCTTTATAGAGGTCCTTCACCTCCTTCATTAGGTATATTCCTAGGTATTTCATTTTCTTTGAGACTATGGTGAAGGGAGTTGTGTCCTTAAATAGCTTCTCATCTTGACTGTTATTGGTGTACACAAAGGCTACTGACTTGTGGACATTGATTTTATATACTGAAACATTACTGTATTTTTTGATGCCTTCTAGGAGTCTTGTGGTTGAGTCTTTGGGGTTCTCTAAGTATAAGATCATGTCGTCAGCAAAGAGGGAGAGTTTGACCTCCTCTGCTCCCATTTGGATTCCCTTTATTTCCTTGTCTTGCCTAATTGTATTGGCTAGAACTTCCAGCACTACGTTGAATAGTAAAGGTGACAGAGGACAACCTTGTCTGGTTCCAGTTCTAAGAGGAAAAGCTTTCAGTTTTACTCCATTCAGTAAAATATTGGCTGTGGGTTTGTCATAGATAGCTTCAATCAGTTTTAGAAATGTGCCACCTATGCCTATACTCTTCAGTGTTCTAATTAGAAAAGGATGCTGGATTTTATCAAATGCTTTTTCTGCATCTATTGAGAGGATCATGTGATCTTTATTTTTGCCTCTGTTAATATGGTGGATAACGTTTATAGAATTGTGTATGTTAAACCAGCCTTGCATCCCTGGGATGAGTGATATTTTTTTCATTCCTGCGATATTTCACTTAGAATAGCAGTCTCCCATTCTATCCAAGCTGATGCAGAAAAGACATTTCATTTCATTTTATGGCTGAGTAGTACTCTGTGCCATGGATATACACACCACGTTTTCTTGATCCCTTTGTAAACTAATGAGCATTTAGGTTGATTTCACATCTTCACAGTTGCAAATTGTGCTGTGATTTGAGTTCACCAATCATGAGGGAAATACAGATTAAAGCACCATGAGACACCATCTTACTCTAGTTAGAAGGGCCATTAAAAAGTCAAAAAGCAATAGATGCAGAGAAAAAGGAATGCTTATGTGCTGTTGGTGGGGCTGCAAATTAGTACAACCTGTATGGGCAAACAGTATAGAAATTTCTCAAAGAAACAAATGTAGACTTAACATTCAACCCAGCAATCCCACTGATGGGTATCTTCCCAAAGGAAAAGACGTCATTTAATCAAATAGGAATCCTTTTTATTTATTTACAATTATTTTTCAATAGAAAATAATGTACAATAGTACAGTTTTGTTTTCCTCTACAAATGCAAAGTTTTAAAGCTATCTACATGAACGTTTTTTAATGCATAATTTAATGATTTTTAGTGCAGTTATCGCCACAGTCAGTTTTAGAATGTTTTCATCACCCCCAAAAGAAATACCATACCTTTTGGCTATCCCTGTGCTGATAATAATAATAATAATAATAGATTATCCCCAGCCCTACTCTATTTTCTGTTTCTATAGATTGTTCTGGATATTACATATGAATGAAATTGTATATAGTCTTTTGTAACTAATTTTTATTCACTTAGCATGTTTTCAAAGTTCATTCGTATTGTAGTATGTATTAGTATTTATTACTTCTATGTATGCATCTTTATTTGAGTAAATTTACAGGTAAATAATTCATCTAATCAGTAATATGTTATTACTAATGTCACTGTAAGTTTAGGAAGTTCAGGTTAATGTCCAATTGTGTGAGAAATAAAGTTTGCTTAATAAATGACACAGTATTGTGTCAGTGAAGCACAATTAGCCAGCACAACCTGGCTAATTAACAGATATACCTGGCACATAATTAGTAGGAGGTATGAGAAATTCCCACTAAAGCTTTCAGGATTAAATATTGCCCAGAGAATTTCATTAGATATTATTAAGAAGATTTATTTTTACTAAAATTTATTCAATATTTCTTTTCTGAATCATTTTCATTTCAGTTTTTTCTACAGATCATTAAAGCTTTAATTTCAGATGTTAAATAAGTTATCTAGATTTGCCATTTGTAAGAACTATTTTCAGAAGCTACACTATTAACTACAGTCACTGCTAAATTAAAACCTTAAGAACCTGAAGATAACCTTGATGGAGATTGCACTCATTTATGCCTGTTTTTGTGTTGATTTTTTTTTTTTTTTTTTTTTGCCATCTGTATAAAAATTATATGCAGAAAAGAAGTATGGATTATACAGATAATTAATACTGGGTTAACTAATGGAGGAGAGCAACCCCGTAAGTTAATTGTTGAGGATGGATGGAGATATAGATAGATAGATAGATAGATAGATTTATAGATAGATTTTTTTTTTTTTTTTTTTGCTGTTTTTGGCCGGGGCTGGGTTTGAACCTGCCACCTCCGGCATATGGGGCTGGCACCCTACTCCATTGAGCCACAGGCGCCACCCTAGAGAATGGATATTTTTAAAGGGATTTGTTTTGCTCTAGGAAGCATCATATACTTGTTCTATTTGAAATATCTTCTAAAAAGCACTTTTGTTGGAGGTAATGTTTAGTCATTTCATTTATTATCTGTTACAGAGGTTTTACCAAGGGCATATAAAACACTGAGTAGACAATGATCAAATAGAATTGTTATTGTTTTCTGCCTTTTTTAATTTGCCACGGGTACACCAGCTATACATGCCTTCTCTAAAGTTACTTCTGATATAATGACTAGAACCTTAGTAACTAAAAGATTGTTGCCCTTTCTTTTTAAGTAGTAGTTTATTGGTTCATTTTAAAGGTAATGTGCAACAGTCTTTTCAATAAGTATGTCTATTTTTAGATGTTTTAGTTCATGTGCTAAACATTAATTTTGCCTAAAGAAAAGTCATTTGTGAACCATTAGTTTGAGTCCCATATGTAATGCCTTAATAAAGGATTATTAACTTTTAACTTATGACCATTACCAAAACATGTCCTCAGTTACAGATTTAAACATTTAGAATCTCAGACTAAGCTGAGATTCTAAATAATAAATAATTCTAAAAATGGGCCAAAAGTGTAAATCTAAGATCTTAGAAAAGTTATCAATCTTGTTTGTCAAAAATGTTCTACTAAAAGCAGAGAAGCTCAGTTTAAATAGGAAGTGGTCCAGGTAATAATAATAAATCCTCTCTAATACATAGATCTATATGTTGAGGGGAGAAAACCTGAATTTGTAGCATTGGCTAGTAAAATTGGTAGATTTTATTTTCTTTCATGGAGATGATACATATTTCTTTTCAGTGGCAACACATTCACTGAAGAACTTTTGAAATGTCTTTATTTAATTTAATTTCTTTGATTTCATTTTATTTTATGACATAGTCTTCCTCTGTCACCCCTGGCTAGAATGCAGTGGTGTCATTATAGCTCACTGCAGCCTCCAACTCCTGGGCTCAAGCAGTCCTGCCTCAGCCTCCAAGGTAGCTGGGACTACAGGTGCCCAACCATGCCTTGCTAATTTTTCTATTTTTCGTAGAGACGGGGTCTTGATATTGCCCATGCTGGTCTCAAACTCCTGAACTCAAACAATCATCCTGCCTTAGCTCCCCAGAGTGCTGGGATTTATAGGCATGAGCCCGTGCACTCAGCCTTGAATTATCTTATACCTACTATTCAGTTCAAACATGGAAAATCAATTTAAATGCATTGCTTTGTGAACTTCGAATAAGTTACTTGCTTCAGATTCTCTTTTTTTATTATAAGGGAGTAAATATGATAAAATACATCATAAAAGTTACTGAAAATATTATATCAAGATAAATTGACCCCAGAAGCTTAGATGAAAGAGGGTCTTACAGTTTAGTAAATAAATCTGTTTGGGGAAAAAAACCTTACGAGGTAAAACTCTCCATCCTCCCCCAAAATTAAGGGAAATAAAGAATATTAAAAGAACTTGTGGGTAAAATAATTTCATTAATTTATTTCATGCTCAAGATACTTGTTTAGCCCTTCTATATACAAATACAGGAGAACCTCCATACTTCACCACCTCCTTAAATCAAGCTAATTTTCACAGACCAGATATGTACCACATCTATTCAATAGAAGACTGACTTCTATATATTGATTACCTCTCTAAGTTGTATCTTGACCACTTGGACTGTAACACACAGTATTAATTTACTCTCTGTAACTTGACCAGTTGAGTCCACTCTATATCACACTCAAATGTGGGCTTTGCCCCTTAGTTGTATTACTTTTTCTTTAGTGTGAGTTCTTTTTCATGTTTAGTATTACCATGTGTTGGATCAGGCTTAATATCCCTTTGTGTTGCAAAAGATTTTTTCAACATAAAGGATCAGTCTAAATTGTATGTACATCTTAAAATTACTGAAAAATTTTCCATTAATCAAGACATAATGACACAAGGGAAAGAACTCAAAGAGCTGACATTGAAGGTAAAGTTGATCTTTTACATTTTATGGAAAGCAGCAGCCAGAGAAAGATGGCAGAACATTTTGGTATTACCAAGACTATTGTTAACAGTATCCAAAAATGTAAACATGAATTCTTGGAGAGATAATGATAAGAAAAGCGGAGATCTAAAGCAGAAAAGGAGGAAAACCTCCCTTGATGAAGTCAATGAAGTCACATTCAGCTTGTTTAAATAAATGAGGGCAGTTAACACCAGAATTTCTAGGCCGATGATCCAAGAAGTCACTAAAAAATACACATAGGAATTTGGATGGTAGATTTCCAAGCATCAAGTGGTTGGCTTGAGAAATTAAACTGCAGCACAAGTGGTGAATCCAATGAAGTTCCTGTAGAAGATGTGGAAAAGTTCATGAAAAAGTTCCCAGCATCTCCAGAGATGGTAACACTTTTAACACTGACAAGTGTGGACTCATTTTCAAGCAGTTGCCTGACAGAACCATGAAGGGCACCAAATGTTAAGAGCAGAATACTTATTAAAGTATGTATTACATTTTTTTCCTCTTGCTCAGCCACAGCGAAACTAAAACCCTTGCTAATTGGTAAGTGCAAAGCCACACACATTGAAGAACCTAAGCCCAAAGACCTCCCTGTCACTTGGAGATCAAACAAATGCACATGGATGACTAGAGCCCTATTTGAGGAGTGGGTAAGGGGTATTGACTGAGAAATGAAAAAGAAGAAATGGTATATACCACTGACAGTAAACAATTGTCCTATCCACAAAAAAGTGAATCATCTCACAAACATAACATTGAGATTTCTGCTTCCAAACATGACTTCAAAAACCAAACTTCTTGACCAAGGCATCATCAAAATATTTAAAATGCACTGCCAAGCCCAGCTCCTGTAGTGGGTCATTACTAAAACACAAATCTGTGGTCTGCCTATGGAAGCAGCTTCATCTGCTGTATCAGTTAACACTAGATACCATCCTCTGAATCAATTCTGCTTGGAATAAAGTTCAGCCAGAAACAATACTGAAGTTTTTCAAAAAATTTGGATTTGTCACAACCCAAGAAAATGATACTTTGGCTCCATCAAACAGTCTTATGGCAGAATTCAAATGAGTAGATTTGGAAGGTTTTGTTGCAGTGGATGATGAAGTGGCAACCTGTAATGAACTTGACCCAGAAGCATTTTTCCAAGTGATATTGACCAAAGTATAGACCAGTGTAGAAGTGCATAAAACAGCTAATGAAATGGAAGAAGCAAGTAAGGGTGACACAGAAATTGCAGAAACTCCAAAGAACAGGATATCAGGCATCTGATAATGCAGTTGAAGTCATTTGCTGTGAAAAAACACCCAGGTATCTTGAATGGTATAGCCAGCATGGAGAGTGCTTTCTCCACTTACACTTGTAATAAGAATAAGAATCAGAAACCAAGATTGACTCTTTTTAGAAAGAACGATTACAGTAGCCAGGCAAAATGGCGGGTGCCTGTAGTCCCAACTAGTCGGGAGGCTGAGGCAAGAGAATCGCCTAAGCCCACGAGTTGGAGGTTGCTGTGAGCTGTGTGACGCCACAGCACTCTACCAAGGGCAATAAAGTAAGACTGTCTCTACAAAAAAAAGAAGAAAGAAAGAAAGATTAAACCATGAGAAAACAGTAAATGTATTGATTTTTGCATTATACTGTATATATAATTTTACTGTATTTTGATTATATATGATTTCGTATGTTCTCTAACAAAAAGCTGTACATGAAAGTAAAGTATAAGTACAGATACATTATCAGTACCTTAGGCGTACTTCCTTACATTGACCATCTTCATATGTTGTCCTGTTCATTATAGTCCCTTGGGAGATCAACTTACAGAGGTTCTACTGTAGTCTGAATAACTATGTAACAATAATTTTGGAAAAAAGTGGTTAAAAAAAAAGTATGAGAAAGGCAGAGAGGTTCTAAGAATGAATATGAAAGGGTGTTTAGGCAAAGGAAATATAGTATGTTTAAGGAGCATGAGAAAGAAAGGACCTTGGCAAGTACAGAGATAAGCCAGGCAGTTAAGAGATTTGTGAGTTAGGTTTAGGAGATGAAGCTGAAGCTGAATGAAGACATGCTTACTTTGTAGCCAGGCATCCTCAAACTTTTTAAACGGGGTCAATTCCCTCAGACCATTGGAGGGCCGGGCTATCGTTTGAAAAAAAAAAAAAAGAACTGAACAAATTCCTATGCACACTGCACATACCTTATTTTGAAGTAAAAAAACAAAATGGGAACAAATACAATCACACTGCCGTATGTGGCCCGTGGGCTGCAGTTTGAGGACCCCTATAGGCCATATAACAGTATATATAACAGTATAACATATAATTAGTTCTGAAGGAAACCCATGACAGATTTAACCAACTGTAATTATGATGTGTGGTCACATACGTGTTTTTAAATGGTTATTAATAATGTTCTATGTAAAATTGATTAGGAGGAAACAGGAAAGATAAAAAGAGACAATATGCTACTGTTAGTAGTCAAGCCAGAGATCCTGATTGCACAGAATTGTGTCAGTGTAAAAATAAATAGAAGATAGATAAAATTTGTAGTAATAATTGGACAGAAAGATTAGAAAAAGGGTGGTAACAACCCTAAAATTTTCCTGCTTCTGTTATGATACACTGGATAGAAGGTGGTGCCACTTGTTGAGATAAGGAATGCTAAAGGAGAATTGAATTTGAGAGCATAATTGAAATTTTGCTGGAATTCATTTTAAAATGTAATATTGTTTTCAGCTTTGGATTTGAAATTACTAGATAGGCATGTTTTGCTCTTGATTTTTTTAACTAATATAAAATACATGGTTAAATATTTATTGAATGAATGTGAGAAGAGGTTTGACTTAGTTTTATGAGGTTTCTTTTGCAATGTAGAGGGAGGATCAAACTCAGAGCTGATGTATGGACCTTGAGGGGCTACCAACTCTTGAATTAAAATTGGGTAATCTACTGTATAGTATTTACTTTAGGGATCATTAACCCCTTGACCTTGTTTTTTTGATTTATAAAATTTGGAAGATAGAACTAAATGGTTTGTAAGCCTGCTTCTAGCTTTATGGTTTTGAGTTATATATTTTTTCATATGCACATGAAATTTCCAGTAAGTATGAGAAACCCTGGAGCTGTGTTCTTGATGTGTGAGCAAGGAGATCCTTTGGGAAATAGTACTGTTAATTTGTTACAGCCTAAGTAACTAAATCTAAAGGATCATATTCAGGTACTCCCTAGAGTGCTTATTTATTTTATAGGTTGGAGATCTTTAGTTCACTTTGACTTTTATGAGAAAATTTCCCAAAGCCTTAAAAATATAATAGCAGTTAACAGAATGAGCTGAAAGACTTCCTTTTCTAAACTAGAGTTAGTAATACAGTTCATAGTTCTGCTGTTGTCCTGTCAAGGTACCAGCATTGGTAGGAGTATTTTTGTTGTTACTGGCATTGCATGTTCTTTAAAGTACCATTTCTACGGAGTTTAGCACGACAACAAGGTCATGAGTCATAACAAAGTCAAAGTCATCACAAAAATACATGAAAGTTGTCTGTTTTCTTGCTTCCTCTCAGCTTTATTTTTCACCCTCAGCTTTATTAAATGAGGAAATAAAATCTGTTATGCTTTTGTTATATGTATACTTACAGAGCAAACGCTAATATAGTAATACTTAGCAGATCAAAATGTGTTTAAGAATGGCCAAATGTTGATAATTGATAAAGGTAGGTGATGAGTACATCAAGATCCATAAGACTTTTCTCTACATCACTGTATGTGTGAAAATTCCCATAATGTAAAGCTGAAAATCATCTTTTATTCTTTGAAAACAGTACTTGTTTAGAAAACATGTAAATATTCTACTGTCAAGCTTGTAGTAGTCTCAATGTGATTACGTAAGTGTTAAGTTTTGCAATATATAAGAGTCTTCATACTTTGTTTCAGGGACAGAATGATGCTGCTGAAATTGGAACAAGAAATTTTAGATTTCATTGGTAATAATGAGTAAGTCCTGACATTTAACAAGAAAACAATTTGTCTTTATAGTTCTCCTTGGCTTACTAAATTGATTTTTCTTCTACTTCTAGGTCTCCACGTAAAAAATTCCCCCCAATGACATCTTACCATAGGATGCTATTACACAGAGTAGCTGCTTACTTTGGATTAGACCACAATGTTGATCAGAGTGGAAAGTCTGTCATAGTAAACAAAACTAGCAATACAAGAATGTAAGTGTCAAGAGATGTAGGCAAATGTTGTATATTTATATAATAATGCTTTATCTTTGTACAATACCCTTCATCTGAGGTTTTTCACATATTTTGACAGTCTAAGTTTTATGATAACCTCACATGTGTGATAGGACCAAAAAATACATTTAGCTTACTAGCCTGGGTAGAAGGCAGATAAATGAAGACTGGGCATGCGGTACAAAACAAAAACGTAGAGGTCATATATATATCAGTGATGTTTCACAACCACTCTTTTTTTTTTTTTTTTTTAAGTTAATGTAATTTAGATAGCTATAACCATCCTCAGGAAAATTTATTTAAAAACGAGAGCAAGCAATTGCAGAATTTGACTTTGCCTTCACATTTAATTATTTGTCAGTTTCCCATCCTTTCCAAAAGCTTCTGGTTTTGTTCTTTTTCTCCACAAATCTCAAGATATGGAACTGTTGGTTAAAGCAGTATTCATCCATAATGCTGTTGTGTAACACCCCCCCCCCCACCTTCCTGGGCTATGTATAATTTATTGAGGAAAAAAATTAAAGGGTTAGGAGGAGCCCTTTGCTTTAAAAAATAACTGCTTTGTAGTATTTATGAGGTGGCTCATCAGTGCTATTAGTTGGGAGCAGAAGGCCCAGTGCAGAGTTCTAAATGTGCACAGCACCTCTTTTGCCTATTTGAAAGAGTAATCCTAAAGCAACTATTAAGAGTTCAACTAAAATTTCTATTTTGGTTTTTTAAAAGGATTTTCTATGTCAGTTTCATATGTGGCAATAATAGGTCTGTATAATAAAGTAATCAATTTCAAATGCCATAATAATGCTTTTGGTTTATTATTTTTATACCTTTCCTGATGCCAGATACCTCTCAGAGTCTTAACTGTGGCTCTATTAGTTTGCATGGTTATATTTAATCCATTTATGTCCCTGCTTTTATAATTGCCTTTTATAGCTGCCATATTACTTGCTGGAACTAAGTTGATTTTCTTCCATTTCACATAGTCTCTTGTTAACTAAGTTAATCATATTTAGTATTTTTAAATAATTGTTCCTGTAATTAAATTGAATTAATGAAAGTAGATGTCTTGGATAAGGGTCCTCTCTTTTCTTTAGATATTAAATGTTACCTGAAAATGCAAGTCTGATTCTATTTTCATTAAAATTTAAATACTCGTGTCCCTTAGTCTTTGAAAAACATGCTTATCAATTGATCATTTTCTAATTCGTTATATCATAGCTGAAGTAGGACAGTGACCATTAAGATATGAGCTGAACTATAGGTGAATAGAACTGTAATTCATTTAACCAGTACCTTTCAACATTACTCAGAGCTGCTGGATACCCAAGTACATGTACATTAGCAGGCATTTTGACTGACATTTCGACTGGTGACTCTCTAAGGTTTTCAGTACAGTGTAACCTCAGTCATTTGAATTCTATGAATGATATCAGAAAACTTTAGGATTCTTTTTTATCATAGTAATCAAAAATTAAGCTAAGCGGAGATATCTGTAAGAAGTACGGGTCAATAATTATAAATGTACATTTCGGATCATTGAAGTTACACTGTATTATTTTATATCTTCTGGGATGTGAAGAAGGTTGTAAATCAGAAAACCTTAGAGATCTGCTCCACATTGAATAAAAACAACCTTACCTTTTCCTCATAGGGAGATTACCCGCTCCAGCCTTGAACCAGTGGTGTTGTGGATGTCAACAACCCGGTGTCCACTGGGCAATCTCAATGGAGCGGGAAGTTGGCGATTGCAGGGCAGTAAATTCAGGCATCTATAAAAGAAAGAGGTAAGACAGTCTTAAGGTTAGCTGAAATGCCTGCCAATGCTGTTTGGTGTGGGAATCCAGCTGCTCTTAGAAAAGTTGTTAGGCCCTTGGTTAAACCCTTTATAGTTCACTTTGGAATAGCAAACAAGCTCTCACAAATGTACAGACTCCTTGACTAAAAAAATGTGACTTTGCCTCTTTTAAAAAAAAAAAAGGAAAGAAAGAAAATGTGGCTTTGAACAGCTACAAAAATAGATGATATAAGTAAATGGGGAGCAGTCATGTAACAAAAGTAACATTTTCAGAACTAAATAGAGAATCTTTCAAACCCCTGATGAAAGCAGTCTTTCTCTTATTATTTTGGTCAAAAAAACTCTTTACTCTTTTTTTCTTCTTCTTTTTTTCACATATATAGCTTTATTTGGATGTCTGTTCTTGGAGGCCAAGGCAGGTGGATTGCCTGAGCTCAGGAGTTAGAGACCAGCCTGAGCAAAAGCAAGACCCCATTTCTAAGAATAGCTGGGTATTGTAGCATTTGCTTGTAGTCCCAGTTACTTGGGAGGCCGAGGCAAGAGGATCACCTTAGCCCAAGTGGGTAAGGTTGTTGTGAGCTATGATAACATAGCACTCTACCCAGGGTTACAAAGTGAGACTCTTGTCTCAAAAAAAAAAAATTTTTTTTTTTTGGATATCTGTTCTGTTTCACTCATCTAATTCTGGTTTATAAGAGATATCTGTAATGTACTTAAAGAAGTACGAGTCAATAATTATAAATGGACATTTCGGATGTCCTTTAACTTGCTTAGAAGATTCTTATTTTTAAATCTTCATTTGCATAATTTGACAGGAAGCTTTTATAGTACTTCATTAAAAATTTAGCAGATTAAAACAAATCTCCCAAAGTGTTACTTGATTCTATATATAATGAAGTTTGCTGAAAATGTCATTAAATTTTATTTGGATTATAAATTTACTTAGATTATTCACATATATTATGTGACTATATAGTAGATGTTTGAACTATATGAAAAAAATTACTACTGAGGGGTTCAATTAAATTTTCTTAATAGCCATTAAACATTTTTATATACCATGTATTTTAAAGGAATAATTCCAGTTTTATAATAGAATGAAAATAAGTCATAAGAATGTTGATTGAATTAATTTTTAAGGCTGAGACTGTATTTGCGGAGGTAAAATTTTACCTAATTGCAGTTTTCCAACAGCACAACCTTGGGTCTTTCCTCTGGATCTCAGTGGAACTTGCCACATTTCCAAAGAGGAAAGACCAATCCACTTTATGTAATTACATACTTTATGTAATTCCTTATGTACTGCTAAGATTTCATAATCATTACTTTAAGTTACACCATTAATCTTCAACAAAGAACTTCTCGTTTCTAACTTGTTCCAGTTAAAGTAAAACAAAGCTGTTCCCTGCTTTAATTAAGAATTCTTTTAACAATAAAAATAAATAAATAAATTTAAAAAAAAAAAGAATTCTTGGCAATTTGAATACATTTTGAAGTAGTCACTCAGTTTTTAGTTAATTCGACCACAAAATATTTGATTCCTTTCATTTGTATAACACCAAACTAGGGACTACAGGATTGATATAAGATACAGTACTTTCTTCTTCTTCTTCCTTTTTTTTTCTTTTTGTAGTTTTTCTTCTATGTTTTCTTCCAGTTGTTTTAGAGTTTTTAATAATTTTTATTTATTTATTTTGATTAAATCATAGCTGTGTACATTAATGCAATCATGGGGTACAATGTGCTGGTTTTATATACAATTTGAAATACTTTCATCAAACTGGTTAACATAGCCTTCATGGCATTTTTTTGTGTTACTGTGTTAAGACATTTATCTTCTACATTTAGTAAATTTCACATGTATCTTTGTAAGATGCACCGTAGGTGTGGTCCCACCAGTTATCCTTCCACCACCCATCCTCCCCCCTCCCTAGTACTTTCTTCTTTGTCCCAGAATTTTCAGTGTTAGAAGAGTCATTGTAAAAAGGAAATAGAGGCTTTGGGTCTGACTGATCTGGCTCCAGCTACGGCTCAGTGAAGTACTTGCCCTCCCTAAGCTTGCACGGTTGCTTAAGCCATTTGAACCTCAGTTTTCTCAAAAAATATTTATAATAACAACAAATGTCTGGTTAGTTTTTGTGCTGTTTATGTATTAGTTCATTTCATCTTCAGAACAACCCTATGAAGTACATACTTTATGTAATTCCCGTTTTACAAGTGAGGAAACTAGAAATAGAAAAGGTCAGTAACTCGTGCAAGTTGTAGAGCAATTAGTGTTAAAGCCTAATATTTGAACCCAAGCAATCTGACTGCAGAGCCCAGGCTGTATTTGATTTGGCCTCTCTACCATAATATGAGATAGTATTCTCTCCTAAGATTATAGTGAGGAGTAAATGAGATAGCATATGTTATCTATGAATGTAAGCGGTAACTTTTATTACTTAATACTTACATAAAATGTTATGTTTGACTTTTCTGTAAATATCGTACTTTATCTTTTTTGTTCCTTTGTTTTGTGTGGGTTTTTTTTTTTTTAGACCTGATCAGAAATTTAATGAACATATTAAGGATGATAAAGGTGAAGACTTTCAGAAACGATATATCCTCAAGAGAGATAACTCCAGCTTTGACAAAGATGATAACCAGGTAATCTAGAACAAGTATAGCATTTTTATAGGTATAAGTCTTACTCTACCAGTAGTTCGTTTTCCTAAGAATTTTTCTCTTTTCTTTAGATGAGAATACGTTTGAAAGATGACAGAAGAAGCAAATCTATAGAAGAAAGAGAAGAAGAGTACCAGAGAGCTAGAGACCGAATATTTTCCCAAGATGTATGTACTAGCCTAAATTTAGGTTTTCATATTGGAATATATTCTAATTGCATTGGAGGTAGGATTTTGCTCTGTCACCCAGGCTAGAATGCAATAGCTTCATAATAATAATAGCTCATGGCAACCTTGAACTCCTGTGCTCAAGCAATCCTCCTGTTTTAGCTTCCCAGGGAAGTGGGACTACATGGGCACCACCATGCCCGGCTAATTTTTCTGTTTTTTTGTATAGATGGAATCTCACACTTGCTCAGGCTAGTCTTGAACTTCTGGCCTCAGGAGATCTTCCCACCTCAACATCCCAGAGTGCTAGGGTTACAGGCATGAGCCACGGCACCCAGCCTCATCACATTTATTTTAAATCATACTTGTTTCATAGGAAGTCATCTTTTAGAAATATTGAGACCTGTCCTGTTTGTATTAATAATGTAATAGTTTACAAAATACTATACTGTAGCAGTTACGTAAAATTTTACAGATGCTAGAAACAGATGGACTATAGTAGTCATTGAAAAATTATTGGACTGAGCATAAGCATATGGTTTGCATGTTTTGTTTTGTTTTTTCATTTCTGACGGTCTTGAGAGTATTAGAACATTGGTCTGCTGTCTACAAAATTACCTAAATTCTACTTGTTTTGTTGTTGTTGTTGTTGTTTGTTTGTTTTGAGATGGAGTTTCAAGCTGTCACCCTGGGTAGAGTGCCATGGCGTCACAGCCCACAGCAACCTCCAACTCTTAGAATTAAACAATTCTCATGCCTCGGCCTCCCAAGTAGCTGGACTATAGGCACCCACCATAACGCCTGGCTATTTTTTGTTGTTGTTGTTGCAGTTGTCACTGTTGTTTTAGCTGGCCTGGGGTGGGTTCGAACCCACCAGCCTTGGTGTATGTAGCCAGTGCCCTAATCTACTGAGCTACAGGCACCGCCGTAAATTCTACTTGTTAATAGACTTTCCTCAACAAATAACTTGTTTATTTTAAAATAAAGCGAATTGATTTTTCGATTCATATTTCTTTTTCACTGTATAAGTGATTATATGAGAATGGTCATCTAAGTAGCTGATTTATGCATATATGTTAAAAGGGAATCAGTTTGATTTTATCAACATTTGTTAAGCATCTGCTGTGTACAGTACTAGGTATTATTCAAGAATATTTGAAATATATTTAATGTATATATACATTATTTATATATACATAATGTATATATAAATTAAATACACTGCTACAGATAGAAATTTCCTCTGTGATGGAAAGCAGGTTAAATAACATTAAATTGAAACTATTCATTGAACACCTCTTATTTAGCACCTGTAGTAAGTGCTATGCTGGGCACTGGAGAACATGTCTATGGACAGATGTAATGATTTATTCAAGAATATTTGAAATGTATTTAATGTATCTTAACACTGCTACAGATAGAAATTTCCTCTGTGATGGAAAGCAGGTTAAATAACGTTAAATTGAGACTATTCATTGAACAACTCTTATTTAGCACCTGTAGTAAGTGCTATGCTGGGCACTAGAGAACATGTCTATGGACAGATGTAATAATTTATTCCCAAAAGAACGTAATAGCATTGTTTTTATTTTATAGATAAGGAAACTGAGATTCTAGGAGGCTAATTAACATAGTGAGAGATCACATAAATAGAAAATGGTAGTGCTGGGATTTTAACCCAGACCTGCTGAATTCTAGGCCTATACTAGATATACTTTTGTTTCGCTAGTTTATAAGATAGATGAGGTCACTGCCCTTGGTAAGTTGTCAAATAATGACAATGTGGTGTGTGGTTTATTAATATATAGATACACAAAGTTATATTAGGAGACACAGCAGAAAAGTACCACAAACCCATGGGGACATGGCAGAAAAGCACCACAAATCAGAACTAGGGAGGGGATGAAGAGAGTTAACGTCCAAGAGCAGACCTACAGGAGTAAAGAGTTCTAAGTAAAGGGTCAATATATGCAGAGGCCCAGAGGTAAAGGAGAACTTCCTGACACATGCGAGGAATTGAAAGAGTGGCAGTAGTTGGATTATAGCCTCAGTGGTACAGAAAGTGAGAAAAGTTTAGATTAAAAAAATAATCAGGAAACATATGACTTGGCCCTGAAAGTTCATTAAAGTGGTTGGACTTTTATTTTTTACTTTTGGCCAACAAATTTTTTTCTATAAAGAGCCAGATAATAAGTATATAATTAGGCTTTCTGACCCATATTTACTCAAACCTGACTTTCAGTGTGAAAGCAGACACAGACATATATAAATGAATGTTCATAACTATGTTCCAGTAAACTTATTTACAAAAACAGGAGGCTGGCTATAGTTTGCTGACCCCAGTGCTAAAACATATAGGAGCCATTCAGGAGGAAGAAGTATTTCAGAGACAATGCTATGCTTCTGTTGTATAAAATGGATGAAAATGGCAAAAACTGCTAGCTGGAAAACTAGTTAGAAGACTTTGAAGACTGTTACTATAATACAAATAAAATGATCATTGCCTGACCTAGGTTAATGGAATGGGAGGAGTTTTACTATAAGGGTCATTAAGTCACAGCTGCTTATTCATTGCTATTTCTGCAGTACTGGTGATCAAGTATTAAGTGAATGATGTGGAATCTGTAGATTGGTATTTACCTTGAATATATGATGATGAAAATGGGTTCACTTGTTTGGAAGTCAGTATTTATATTTCAAATTAATTTGGACCACAAAGTGAGTGGCTTCAACATTTATCTATTATAAGTAAGCACAATGTCTCCAAGGCAGGAAGAAATTCCATTTTATATGTGTACTCTTATCACCATTTTGGACTTTTAAAATGTTATTACACATATAGTTGTCATCATTCGTTTACAGATAGTATTAAAGTATTCTACAAAAGTGCAACTTTATGTATCTGTTCTTTCTTTCTAGTCCCTGTGTTCCCAAGAGAATTATATTATTGACAAAAGGTGAGGGAATTTTTAAGATATATTTTGGTAGTTGTCTGGGTGATGCTAATAAAAATTAAAAATACCTTATTAAAATGCCAACAGACTCCAAGATGAGGATTCCAGTAGTACCCAGCAGAGGCGCCAGATATTCAGGTATTGAAAGTTTTCAATACAGTATTGAAAAAGTAAAGCATTTGTTTTCCCTCTTTTCTTCCCCCTATTACAGCGGTTCTCAACCTATGGTTTGCAACCCCTTTGTAACAATGAAAATACATTCTGTATATCAGATATTTACATTACGATTCAGAACAGTAGCAAAATTACAGTTATGAAGTAGCAACAAAAATAATTTTATGGTTGGGGGTCACCACAACATGATGAACTGTGTTAAAGGGTTGCCACATTTGGAGGCATTAGGAAGGTTGAGAACCACTGCCTATTAGCTTTTCAAAATTTTATTTCTAAATTACAGAGTTAATAAAGATGCTTCAGGGAGATCAACAAATAGCCATCAAAGCAGCACTGAGAATGAGTTGAAGTATTCAGAACCCCGACCCTGGAGCAGCACAGATTCAGATAGCTCTCTTCGAAACCTGAAACCTGCCGTAACCAAAGCCAGCAGCTTCAGTGGAATCTCAGTCCTGACAAGAGGTGATAGTTCTGGAAGCAGCAAAAGCGTAGGCAGGCTTTCAAAAACAGGTATAAATAATCTACCTAAAACTGTGTGGTCAGACATTAGTTGTCTTAGTGTTGTCTTAGCTCTTTATTTAGCATATGGCTTCTAATTACCCTAAAATGTAAAATCACTACCAGCAGTTCACTGACCACATCCACAGTACTTAAGGAGTTAATACGTTTATTGACGTTAGGATTCACGCTCTGTCCTGGAGAGAGATCAATTAAAATAAAAATTCTTATTTATGGTAACATAAACTTAATCACTTAAATTCATTGAAATGTCCTCTCTTATTTGAAAGCCATAGATGATTGGAAATTCTTCATGGCTTATTTATAGTTGGAAGGGTAGTTTCTCACCTAGAATTTTTTAGCACTGTTTGCATTTTCAGGCAATCCTATCAATTACTGATTGTATTTTTCATGATAAAGTCCTTCTTTTCACATTAAAAAATGAATAAAATTGCTGAATTTTATGAATTAAATAAAAAGAGCTTTTTGAGGAATTTAAAAACCAGAAATTAATCTCCTCATTAATCTCCCAAACTGCTTTAAGAGTCCATTGGCTCATAACATTTTCTCCTTTCATTTTTACTAACTGGCTTTAATACTAATGAAGCTCGTGTATTTGTTTGAGACAGAGGCTCACTATGTTGCCCTCAATAGACTGCTCTGGCGTCACAGCTCACAGCAACCTCAAGCTCTTGGGCTCCAGCGATTCTCTTGCCTCAGCCTCCCAAGTAGCTGGGTCTACAGGTGCCTGCCACAGTGCCTGGCTATTTTTTTGTTGCAGTTGTCATTGTTCTTTAGCAGGCCCAGGCCGGTTTTGAGCCCACCAACCCTGGTGTTATGTGGCTGGCGCCCCACCACTGAGCTACATGCGCCAAGTCAATTGCCACGTTTTTAATGTATAATGTGGTTGTATCAAAATTGTCTTAGTGTTTAAGTTAGGATGTTAGTAAAGATAGGTAAATTTTATAATGTAAGAGGTCTGCATATGTACTAAATATGCATGTTTTGAAAAATGTTTACTATGTCTTAACAGATAAAACTACTCATGTGAGTAAAGCCATTGCTGAATTAATACATTTTAAGAGCATATATTTATAATATCAGGAATAAAATTTTATTTAGCCCTTCTTTTAGTAAGTAAAAAGTGATATTTTATTTTAATTCCTAGGATAAATTGATTTGAGTTCTTATCCAGAGTCAGTTTGGCATAACATAAAATAGATGGTATCCTTCAGAAGGCAGTCTGTATAGTATATCATAGTTATTTCATTCACTGAAGGTTAAGTCTCCACCTCAGCCTCAACTCCCTTATTCAAAACATAATTAACTACATACATTATCCAGATCTTTCTCTTTCTTTCACTGTCTCTTTAGATACCGTTTTAGCCATTATCCTAAAAAGTCAGTAGCATTCTCTGTCCCTGTGTAATAAAAAATGAAATAGATTACAGATGTGAAAGGAGTTAAAAATCAGTTAACAAATTAGTTTATTAAGTACTGTGAGGAATACATTTTAAGCTTATGCTAATATAAGTACTTGGAATATTTTTCATGTTATCTCTATCCCTTATAAGGTAGAAGCTTAAAAGTTGATTTTACAAAAAGATATTATGGGTATAATCTGAGAAATGAAATTCTGCAATGAAACTTGACAGTTGTTTCTATTAATACAGAATTTATCATTTCTGTTATTTCCTACACTACTTTTAATCTTTCTGTGTTCTTATAGATAAGGGGTTTCTGATATAAGAGGTTTTGGGCATTTCACTGTGCTAAGTTCTTTTTCCTGGGGGAAAATTGTAATCTGTATTTTCCTAGGTGTTAATCTAAAAGGTAAAATGTGCATAACTGTCCTTTTGGGAATGTGGGTTATGTGCTTTTGTGGCTGTCTGTGGCTGGTGTTACTGTAAACTTGCTTAAGTTGCATGCTTGGCTATGACTTCTCTGACAAGTTATGTGATCAGTTTGCTATATTAAACTTATTTGTGTTGGGGTGGGTAAGCAAAATTGGACAATAAATCAAAAATCCTCGATGCTTTTATGTGGTAACTGCATGTTATGCAATGTGAATTTTATTGTTAACATTTTTAAAACCTGTGTTTTTATATAAGGTTTAAAAAATCCATATTTTTCATTACTCCTCTTCTAGGTTCTGAGTCTTCTGGTAGTGTAGGGTCATCTACAGGCTCTCTTTCTCACATCCAGCAGCCTCTTCCAGGTACAGCTCTCAGCCAGTCTTCTCATGGCGCACCTGTCGTCTATCCAACTGTCAGCACTCATAGTTCTCTTTCCTTTGATGGTGGCCTAAATGGGCAAGTCGCATCTTCTAGCACTAGCTTCTTTTTGCTTCCCTTGGAAGCGGCAGGCATACCACCTGGCAGTATTCTGATCAACCCACAAACAGGTTGGTATCCAGAAAAAGTTGTTTCAGGAATTATCTGAAAGTTAAAAGATGCTTACTGAATGTATTTTCTATATATGTATGGTCAGCTTTTTATTTTTCATTAATAGTTAGCATTTTCCTGAGAACTTTAATAAAAATATTTATGCTAGAAATGATAGCAAACATATTTATATCAGAAAGCATGTTTCCCCTTGTGACCTCTATGACATCTTGTAGGCCAAATAATGGCCAAACTATAATTAGAGAAAAATGCATTTCCTCGAAATGAGACAACCACCTTTGAAAGAGATGTTTTTGATATAACATTTTATCCTGGAGAAAATAGTATGCATTTTATGAAGAAAGACAAAGTAAACCACTCTTTATAAAGTATAAAAAAGCTATAATTACTTGCCCTTCAAAATGTGTTCTTTTTCCTACTGAGGAAAAGCCAAAAAAAATGAGTACTCCTTGTATTAATATTGGTAAGACATAGCTTTTGTAGTTAGCTAACAATTTACATTTATTTGAGCATTTATTTGTACCATATACTGTGTAAGGTATTTTAAATACTTGATAATCTTTATAATAATTGTTAGGTAGGTGAAATCCTTATTTACAGGTAAAGAAATGAACATCAAGTGAGGTAAAGAGATTGCAGTTACATTTCACTATGTAGTTTGTCAAAAATAGAGAGAAAATATTCTTTAAAAGACACAAGGTTTCTGTTTAGCAGGCCCTGGCCGGGTTCGAACCCATCACCCCAGGTGCACAGGGCCCATGCTCTAACCATTGAGCTCTGGGCACTAAGCCTCAAGTCTTGGTTTCTATTCAGAGTAATATATCTCAATCATTTGGCAAAGAGATGAAAATAATCTTTGATCTTTTGATCACTATTTTAAAACTCATGTACTTAGCCAATGTGGTCACATCATAATGGAAGTAATTGGGTGAGGCAGATACAAGTGGGAGTATCAAGCTTCTGAATATTGCTGGTCCTCCTACAACCTTAGCACTCTGGGAGGCTGAGGCAGGTGGATTGCCTGAACTCATGACCAGCCTGAGCCAAAGCCAGAGCAAGACCTCATCCTAAAAAAATATCCAGGCATTGTGTTGGGCCCTTGTAGTCCCAGCTACTTGGGAGACTGAGGCAGAGAATCACTTAAGCCCAAGAATTTAAGTTTGCTATGAGGTATGACACCAAGGCACTCTACCAAGGGCGACGAAGTGAAACTCTGTCTCAAAAAAATTTTTTTAAAAATTGCAGGTTCTTTTGTTTATAGTAAACAAAACCATGGCTTGGAACTCATTACTTTCAGGTTTTATTCACATTTCTTTTTAAGATAAAATATTCAAACTTTTTTTTATTATAAAAATTGAATTAGCGTAAGTAACTGATTTTTTAAAAATTTAATTTTTGCTTAATAATTATCTTATCCTTCAGGTATATTGTGTTATGTAAACTTTGTTTCTCTGGAGCAGTATATGAGATAATTTAATATTTTACTACTTCCTGTTATTTTACTTTGAAAACACATTAGTTAATATGGTTTTGGTAACATGAAAGATTCAGTTGGTTACAAAGTGATAGAGTTAGAAATTTTGTATTTTTATACAATTTTGCTTTATTACAGAAGAAAGGATCAAGGGAACATTTAACCAAAGGGCAGGGAAGGAGATGGGGCAGAGAGCAAGTGAAGTTGGTCAAGCCTCAGTGCAGCCTCATAGGGTACATAGAGCCACCACAAGACCGATGATCCTGGGACAGGGTTTTGCAGAGGTAGACAGGGTGGGGCTGAATTGCACAGCTGCCTATGTGCCACAAAATAATCCACCTGAAATTCAGTTGTATGCTTAATTTTTTTTTTTTTTTTTTTGGAGACAGTCTGACTGTGTTGTGCTGTGGAGAGTGCCATGGCGTCAGCATAGCTGACAGCAACCTAAAACTCCTGGGTTGAAGCCATCCTCCTGCCCCATCTCCCAAGCAGCTGAGACTACAGCTGTACGCCACAACACCTGGCAGATTTTCCTTTTTTTAATAGAGATAGGATTTCACTTTTACTTAGTCTGGTCTTGAACTCCTGAGCTCAAGCCATCCTCCCGCCTCAGCCTCCTAGAGGGCTAGGATTACAGGGATGAGCCTCCATGCCCAGCCAGAAAGGATGTTTTAAAGGCAGTTGTTTTTTGTTTTTTGTTTTGAGACAGATTCTCCCTTTGTCATCCCTGGTAGAGTGCCGTGGCATCGTAACTCATAGCAACCTCAAACTCTTGGGCTCAAGCGATCCTCTTGCCTCAGCCCCCTGGGTAGCTGGGACTACAGGCGCTCACTACAAGGCCCAGCTATTTCTAGTAGTGAGGTCTCTACTTCAGGCTGGTCTCCCAACTCCTGAGCTCAGGCAGTCCACCTACCATGGCCTCTCAGAGTCCTGGGTTTACAGGTGTAAACCACTGTACGAGCTAAGAAACTATTATTTAAGTCTTGTGTTTCTCTGTTTTTCTCACTCTAAATGGATATCAAAGTCAGGGAATAGTTTATTTTATGTAGTCCTTTTTTTTTTTTTTTTTTTGTTGAGACAGGGTCCCACCCTATGCCCCTGAGCAGAGTGCAGTGGGCGTGGTAGCTCACCACAACCTCAGACTCGGGCTGCGGGCACCCCGCTGCCTCAGCCTCCGGAAGCCGCTGGGATTACAGGCGCTCGCTGCGGCGCCCGGCTGGGTTTTTCCATTTTTTTCACAAGTCGGGGTCTCACTGTCGCTCAGGCGAGTCTCGAACTTCTGAGCTCAAGCGATTCTCCCTCCTCAGCCTCCCACAGTGCTGGGATTACAGGCGTGAGCCACCGCGCCCGGCTTTATTTTCCTCTTTTATAATCCAGTCTATAGTAAGGAAAGATACTAATCTTTGAATTCATTTACACCTTCATTGAAAAGATGTCTGGACGAAAGTATTCAAAATGTTAACTGTAAGATTATGAGGAACTTATTTTATTTTTAATCTCTATTTGTTTGCTGTTTTCCTATAATAAAAATGTTACTTATTATAATAAAAAGCTATTTAGAGTATGTCTATAGACATAGAAAATAATATTTATTTTTCTTACATAAAGTGCCCATTTTCCCTTGACATAAGTAGTGAACAATAAGAACAAAGCCTCAAAATCAACATCAGAGTTCCTAGTTTTATCTTTTAAAAACTATAACTTTGGGTGGCGCCTGTGGCTCAGTCGGTAAGGCGCCGGCCCCATATGCCAAGGGTGGCAGGTTCAAACCCGGCTCCGGCTGAACTGCAAACCAAAAAAAAAAATAGCTGGGCGTTGTGGCGGGCACCTGTAGTCCCAGCTACTCGGGAGGCTGAGGCAAGAGAATCGCTTAAGCCCAGGAGTTGGAGGTTGCTGTGAGCTGTGTGATGCCACGGCACTCTACGGAGGGCGATAAAGTGAGACTCTGTCTCTACAAAAAAAAAAAAACTATAACTTTTAGCAAATTAGAAGTTGTAAAATAAGGACAGTGCCATCAAGTTCATAATGTGAAGTTTGAAGCTGTCCATTATTTTCATTTTCATTCATTTTTAATTTTATTAGTGAAATATATTCAATGTGCCCAAAATTTAGATATTTCCCACTTGCTAGTAAAAACTACTGAGTAACTTTGTAGTATCCTGAAGTTAAGCATTTTCTCTTTAAACTAAATTGTATTGGCCGGGCGCAGTGGCTCACGCCTGTAATCCTAGCACTCTGGGAGGCTGAGGCGGGTGGATTGCTTGAACTCACAAATTCGAGACCAGCCTGAGCAAGACCCCGACTTTACTAAAAATAGAAAAACTGAGGCAAGATGATCCTTTGAGCCTAAGAGTTGGAGGTTGCTATGAGCTATGATGCCACAGCATGCTACCCAGGGCGACAGCTTGATACTGTCTCAAAAATAAGCAAACAAAAAAAACTTAATTGTGTTTTAGTCCTATAGGACCACAGGCCTGTACCTTAATCCCTTGGGCATAATGCATCTCATAATTAAGAGTTTTTCAGAAAATATTATCTGTTAATAAAATAAGTTTGGTAAGGCCTTCAGACAACACCCCCATAGAAAAACACTTCAGTAAAACATTTGAATATTTACTCTAAGTGAAAAAAATAAAAATTACTGTTAGTCTCAAGTCATGTCAGACTGCTTCTCAAGCTAAGAAAATCTTTTGATTTTCAAAAAAATTGAGGGTTTTGGAAGAGTAGATAAGGTTTTGAGGATATTTTATAAATTGTTAGTAGTATGACCTGTTTTCAGTCTCTACTGTAAATTGATTTTTTCCTTGTCTTTAAATTTTTCAGGTCAGCCCTTCATAAACCCAGATGGAAGTCCAGTTGTGTATAATCCTCCTATGACTCAACAGCCAGTTAGACCCCAAGTGCCTGGACCTCCACAGCCACCTCTGCCACCCCCGCCACCTCAACAACCAGCAACTAATCACATTTTCTCACAGGTGCAAACATTCACGATTACATAATGCTAAGTACATGCCTTTACATATTTGTAACTAAATTTACTAATTATAATTGAGTTAGCAAAGTATCTCTTAGAACTTTATTTTCTGCTACCAGTAATGTTTCATGTACTACTCATGGGAAAAGAGGGTTAATTTCAAGAGCTTTTCATGTAATAAATACTGATTATTAGAAAGATGGGAATTTTTTTAATCTCATGAGCCTTTCTGGGGAGTATTTTATTCCTTTATCACCACAGCAAGAAATGAGAAAGAGGAGAAAGAAAAAACTAATAAAAGTGTTCACTGGCCCAGTAAGCAAAGTAAGTTAAGATTGAACAGATTTAACAGGAAAAACCGAGATGGGTTACTTAGATCCTGCAACGTATTCTATCCATTCTGCCTACATTAGGAGAGATAGACAAATTCTGTGAGTTAAAATTACTCTCAGTAATATATTGAATTTGTATAAACATTTAGAGTTTATATATAACATCTTCACATTCAGTCTTCTTCCTCTCAAGATGTGTTGTCCATCTTTGGAGAACTTAATCATACTGACATAAACTGTTTTATCTTTATTCTAATTTTTAATGGTTGTGTCGCATGTGAAAGAGTTTCTACAGTTAGTTACAACTCTTTTCCCCTGTTAAGACTATATAAATATTACATTGGTGAGAATATGAAGGTTAATTACTTATGAAAGAATTAGAATTATAAACTTGAACTGGAGTAATTTCATTCATTTTGCTTGCTATTGATATCATTTGTATGGCAGGGTTGAAGAACATAGGAGCAGTTTAATTACTTTATCCAGTAGTATTAAAGTTATGAAAATAATGGTACCTCTGGCAATGAAGACTTGTAATACTAGGCAAGGCAATTTTTTTTTTTTTTTTAAAGTAGAAGGACTGGTAGGTTTTTGGTACACCTCTACGGTAATACAAAGGAGTTCTTTTATGTGTAAGAGATCACCTAAAACTATTCCCAACGACCCCCATGCCCCTTTCCCCACCCCATTTGATTATATCCACTAAGGCTGTATAAAACTTCTGGCCTTCTTTGCCTTGGCTTTACTCAACTTAATGCCAAAGAGTTTCCCTTTTTTTTTAATTTATCGAGACAAGGTCTCCCTCTCTCACCTAGGCTAGCATGCAGTGGGATTGTGGCGTACTACAACCTCAAGCTCTTAGGCTCAAGTGATCCTCCTGCCTCAGCCTTTTGATTAACTAGGACTACAGGCATATTGCAACATGCTTGGCTACTTTTTTTATTTGTTGTAGAGGCAGGATTTCATTTGGTTGCCCAGGCTAGTCTATGATTTCCAGACCCTTCAGATGAACTACATTTCTTGAACATACAATAAAAAACCAGTTACTTTAGGTGGGTCCTGTTTTACTGTCATTTGCAATTCAAATAGAAAAGGAAGTGCCAAGGCCTTTTCTTTAACTGCTGTCAGGATTTCACTTATCAGTCGTCTAGTAGCTCATGGTTGTCTCATTAATCTTTAACATTCTGGGAGAAATTAACTTATACTTTTGGTACTCATAGTCTTCTATCTCCTAGTAGACCAAAGCTTTTATTTCATCTTACATTTACATAGGAGGTCAAGTTTTTTGTAAGGAAGTTATGTCCTAGGGCAGCACCTGTAGCTCAGTGAGTAGGGCGCCGGCCCCATATACCCTAATGAATTGAATTAGGCTAATAGTCTAGAGTATGTCACAGTTGACATGTCTGCAGAAGGTGGCAGGTTCAAACATGGCACTGGCCAAACTGCAACAAAAAATAGCCAGGCGTTGTGGCAGGAGCCTGTAGTCCCAGCTATTTGACAGGCTAAGGCAAAAGAATTGCCTAAGCCCAAGAGCTGGAGGTTGCTGTGAGCTGTGATGGCATGGCACTCTACTGAGGGCAACAAAATGAGACTCTGTCTCTAAAAAAAAGTTCTAATGGTTATATCACTTAATAACACATCAAATAGTCTGTTCATGGAAGTTCTAAAGCTGCTATACCTCATTTAGTGTGATATATGTCAGTTAAGAAGCTCACTTATTTCTAGTCAAGAAGTTTATGAGGAACCAGAGATAATCCAGCTTTTATTTGTAGTGATTACATTAATTTTAGGGGTTCCCCCCCCCCCCCGGATTGAGCTAATCTAAGCTATTTGGTTTTTGAGAAATTATTGTGCTTATTTTTGGGGTAAAAGTGTGTCTCATCATTATACATCTTTTTTGTCATAAGAATTTCTCCGTAAAAGTATTCTCCTCTTAAATGCCGTCCAAGGCCAGGCGCAGTAGCTCACACCTGTAATCCTAGCTCTTTGGGAGGCCGAGGCAGGTGTATTGCTCCAGCTCAAGAGTTCATGAGTTCAAGTCCAGCCTGAGCAAAAAAGCAAGACTCTGTCTCTACTAAAAATAGAAAAACTGAGGCAAGATGACTGCTTGAGCCTAAGAGTTGGAGGTGCTGTGAGCTGTAATACCACGGCACTCTACCCAGAGTGATAGCTTGAGACTCTGTCTCAAAAAAAAAAAAAAAAAAGAAATAATGGTTATATCACTTAATAAAACATCAAATAGTCTGTTCATGGGAGAAAAGTCTGTTTGGTTAATATACATGTTAACCGAAAGTAAGAGTTTTCATCTTTCCATGAGATAGAATTACCTACATTATTCTGCGTTCTTACATTACTGTCTACAGATCACTTACCTTAGTCTGTCTATAAAGTGGATTACTACAGATTAAGCTGATATGTATATTAATTGCCTTTTTCTAATAAAATATAAAACAAGATTGGGAAATTAAATTACATTCCAGGGTTAGCTCATAGATAGCCAACCATATTCCTAAGATCAAGTCTATTTCTTAACATACCTATTTTTAAGCACCCTCAGGCACTCTTTTAAAAAAAAAAAAAGAATTTTTATGTCCCATATAAAAACTCTTTTTCCTGAAACTCAGGAGTATTTCACTAATGGCTGAAGATTTCAAGTAATTAGTTTCTCAGCTGCTAATATATATGCTGTTAGATAAAAATGTGTTTAGTTATATGAAAGTGTTTGTTGTCTTTATGTATGTGTTAGAGATGTGTTTATGTGTGTACATGTGTCTGTATGTCTATGTGTGTTGTTCCTTAGGCTGTTATTCTTAATACTAGCCATAGTATAATTTTTATATAAAATTCAGGAACTTTGGGCCCAAAATAGTATTTAATCATACCTTATCAAATAGGATAATCGGCATAGATACTATGTAAGTTGCTAGTCTGATAACAATAATGAAGTTTTTCATTTATAATTTAATATTATATTGCTGAATAGGGCAACCCTTTCATAAAACCAGAAAATGAGGGTAAGCAGTTTTGCATTTACTGACTTAACCCAGAAGCCTTGGTTAGATGCAAGGTTGAAATGCTTAAATTACCTATTTCAATTCATTTATAGTAAAGACGTATTTTTATTGCCAAAAATACTGTCCTAATTATATAATAAGCCAAGGCATAGGTATGTTCTTAAAAGTTTTACTATGTAGAATTTCTTCACTTAGTATTGGTTTTGTTGTTTCCTATAGTGTTGTATTTTAAATGACTTGCTGAATATAATTAAAACTATTGCCAAAAAAGTGTAAATTTACATTTTCTGAATTTTTCTAATCATTTTATTCTGACATTAACATTGTTTGCCAACCTGTTATTCTTTAGCCTGTTCGTCCTCTGCAGTCCTCTTCACAGCCTGTTCAGTACTCTACAGCCCCTTACCCATCCCCGCTCCTGCCGGTCTCACCCACCCAGCAATACTCCGTGGTACTATATCTCTGTTCACCTCCTGCATTGTTTCTGTGGGTGGATGTGTGATGAATGCTGATGAACGTTTGTGGGTTTTTTTTTTTTACAAGTCAGGGATACACATGTACCAAAATTAGAAATAAATTCATTTATTCTCTTCCATTAAATATTATGTTGGATTATAAATGATTGTTTAAACTCTAATCTTTTTCTGCTTTTTCGTAATGAAATAGTTTTCAATTAACTAGTCCTAAAATGTTGTAGCTATTCCTTATTGAGGTCGTTGCATGATCTGTGCTGTCCTTGGATGGCAGCTTGCCTGTAGGTTTAGTCTATCTATTCTGTCCCTAATGTTATAGGTCTAGTAGACTTAGTACAATTTATTAGGTTGAATTGTGGCTTACAGTTAGACTCCCTTCTAAGTTTAGTTCCAAAGAAGATCTCTAGATATTTAATCTATGACTGTAAAGTGGTGAATGGTGCTTCTAATCCAAAATACTACCCAAGTTATACCTCTCAGTAAGATCTGACTTACCCTGCTGTGTTTTTACTGTGTGGACTTCTTCTGCATAGTGCTTTGTATGAAGTAGGTATTTAAGAAAGTTAGTTTCCTTTCCTTAAAATGAATTTCCCTAACTGTCTGTATCCCTTTCCCAATGATGCTGTTATTTTCCAGACTCTAAAAATGACTGTCGCATTTTGAAATTGCTTTCTGAGTCAGATTGTAAGCTGTCTCTGAAAATCTTTCTTAGCGCATTTTAGAACCATTTTCTATGGGGGCAGTGTTTTTGAGCTGGAGCAACCCCATTTACCAGCCTTGGCTCTGAATGGTTTTAAAAAATCACTTCCAGTTGGAGAAAATGAACTTTTTCAGCCTTGAAAAGATTGAAAACATCCAGAAAAAAATTGGAAAAAAAGCTTTAAAAAGTTTTGGAATTTGTACTGGAATAAGAAAATGACTTTTTCTGAAGGTTGATCCTTAACATTGATATATAGTTACAGTATCTCTTTTAAAAAATTTTGACCATGTAACTTTTAAATTACAGCTAGTAGATACATGTTTTCCTTTTGAAACCATTCATTGAATTAGGCTAATAGTCTAGAGTATGTCACGGTGACAATTTGGAAAAAGTAAAACCGTGTATTTTTTGTCATTAAATCAGGTTCTACCTGTCTTTATTTTTTTTTTTTTTTTTTTTGCAGTTTTTGGCCAGGGCTGGGTTTGAACCCAAGACCTCCGGCATATGGGGCCGGCTCCCTACTCCGTTGAGCCACAGGCACCACCCAGGTTCTCCCTTTTCAATCTTTTACTTTGTCTACAGCCTTAATTTACTTTGCAAAAACAAGCAGACACTAGAAATTGCAGACATATCAACTTTGATTTGACAACCAAATTGCCACAGTTTTGTAAGTCACTTCTTTCAATGTTGATCTCAACAAAATGTGGTATATTTTGTTGCCTATCCGTGGCTCCTTGGGAGCAAAAGAATTCCAATTTAACCCCATATTGTCATTTTAGTGATATTTTTCTGTAACAGTAAGAGCTGGTCCTAATGCTGTTGAGTCAGAGAAATGTTTATGAGATGACACATAAATCCTAACTTCTCTTGGCAGGGCGCCATTACTTGTTCTCCAATTAGCAAAAGCAGTAGGAAACTGTCAACTTGGATTTCATTTTTTCTGGCACCAAACTTTAAGGACAGACTGAAAAAACACAAAAGAAGAATTGAATTTAGGGCCAAATTATCTTTGAGATTAGAGAAAGGTCTAGGTGGTTGGATTTAATTTTATGTATTTAATTTCTGCAAGTAATTTTGATTGTTAGGGATACAAAGATGCATAGAGCATAAATCTTTTGTTCTAGGAAGAGGGGAGGTAGTTTCAAGTAAAGGGTAATTACTACCTTGCTCATTGCTTGGTCTTTGAAATTCTTTCACAAAATGTTAATATAAATATGTTCAATTTCACTTTATGTGCCCTTAATCTTTATTTAAATACATGTCTTTTAATTTTTAATGTAAAATGTTATGTCTTACTCTTTTCTGCATGCTATACATTTCACATAAAGTATATTTTATAAGTAATTTATAATGACACATTATAATCTTCCTGCCTTAGAGTTCTCATTTTCTCCTCTCGTATTATCTCATTTCTGTTGTGAATGTATGTAATTTCTATGATATATGCTACTGGAATTCATTTAAAAATATTAATTTTTTTTAATAAGTTTGGACTGTTGTAGAAAGCTTACTGATTCTGACTTTTTCCCTTTTTAGCAGGATAACCTTGGGTCTCAGTTTAGCCACATGAGTCTTGCCCGCCAGCCATCTGCTGATGGTTCTGACCCTCATGCCACCATGTTCCAGTCCACTGTTGTTCTTCAGTCTCCACAGCAATCTGGTTTTATCATGACGGCAGCCCCTCCACCACATCCTCCACTGCCGCCGCCGCCACCCCCTCCTCCATTACCACCTGGGCAGCCAGTCCCTGCTGCTGGCTATTCTGCCTCTGGTCATCCTGTCAGCCAGCCTGTGATCCAGCAGCAGGGATATATTCAGCAGCCATCACCACAGGTACATTTTCATCTTTTTTCCTTCATGGGGTCTCTTATTTAAGATCAGTTTTAACGGGCAGCGCCTGTGGCTCAAGGAGTAGGGTGCTGGCCCCATATGCTGAGGGTGCCAGGTTCAAACCCAGCCCCAGCCAAAAAGAAAAAAGAAAAAAAAATTTTTTAAAGATCAGTTTTAACTTCAAAGAGGTTATTTTTCAATTTCTCATGGAGCGCTTGTGAGAATGTATAAACAAAGTGTGTTTATCTTCCCTCCTGTGGAGATTTTTTTTTTTTTTTTTTTTTGAGACAGAGTCTCAAGCTGTTGCCTTGGGTAGAGTGCCGTGACATCACAGCAACCTCCAACTCTTGGGCTTAAGCAATTCTCTTGCCTCAGCCTCCCAAGTGGCTGGGACTACAGGCCACCACCACAACGCCCGGCTATTTTCTTGCTGGAGTTGTCATTGTTGTTTAGCTGGCCCAGGCTGGGCTCAAGCCTGCCAGCCTCAGTGCATGTGGCTAGCGCTGTAACCACTGTGCTACAGGCACTGAACCCCTCCCCTGGAGATTTTCAAGCACGTGCTAGACAACCACATGACAGGAAAACATTTCAATTGGATGATTAAACTATATGACCTTTGAGGTTTTTTTTCTGATTTAGTGATTGTTTTTTAAATTAGCTTAATAGAAATACAGTAAAAAGTTAAGTGCACTACTATAAAATACAATGATAGCATTTCAAGAAGAAATACATTAATTTGGGGAGAATTAACAATTTTTTTTTTTTTTTTTTTTTTATTGTTGGGGATTCATTGAGGGTACAATAAGCCAGGTTACACTGATTGCAATTGTTAGGTAAAGTGACTCCTTCAGTGCAGGAACAGATTATCTCATTACACTTACTTAGATCTTTCTTAATTTTTTTCAACATTATTTTGCAGTTTTCATTATACAGATATTATACCTATTTTATTAAATGTATCCCTAAGTGTTTATCCCTAAGAGGAATGTTCTCAAAGTTTATTTTCTATTTGTTAATTGCTGGTATATAGAAATAAAGTTGATTATTGCATATATCCTGCTGACTTTAATTCATTTATTCTAGTAAGGTTTTTTTTTTATAGACTGCTTAGGATTTTCTACATACAAGATTATTTCTACATAGATGATCCTTTCCAATCTGTCTGCCTTTTATTAAAATTATTTTCCTTGCCTCATTGTGATAGCTAGGAGCTCCCATACAATGTTGAATGGAAGTTTGGAAAGTACATATTCTTGCCTTGTTTCTTAGGAGAAAGAATTCAGTCTTTTCTCATTAAGTATGATATTATCTGCAAAGATTTCATATATATCCTTGATCAAGTTGAGGAAGTTCCCTATAATTCCTAGTTTACTGACACTCTTACCATGCTTGGGTGTTAAATTTATTGAAATATTTTTTCTGCATCTATTAAGGTAGTTACAAGATTTTTTTCCTATTAATAAAGTGTTGACTGACTTTTGAACATTTATCCAACTTCTAATTTCTGAAATAGACTCCACCTCACTTGGTCATGATATTCTTTTCATATATTGCTATATTCAGTTTGCTGCTATTTGCATCTATGTCGATGAAGGATGTTGGTCTGTAGTTTGCTTGTAATGTCTTTGGTTATAATGTTAGGGTAGTACTGGCCTCAAAATGTGTTGAGCATTGTTCTCTCCTCCATATATTTTCTGAAGGAGCTTGTGTAGGATCAGTGTTATTTCTTAAATGTTTGTTAGGATTCACTGATGTATATTCATCTGTGTCTGTAATTTTTTGCAGAGAAGATTTTTAAATTACAAACTCAATTTCTTACCAGATACAGATCTATTCCAATTTCCCTTTTGAGGGGGTAGTCAAATGAGGTACATACAATTAGATTACATTGTTTGCAATTGTAAGGTAAAATCTGAGTTATAGTCGAGTCCTTCACCCAGGAAGTGTGTGTAACCCTACACTTGTACACACACTTCCTGGGTAAGGGGGAAGGAGGGGGGGACTTTATCAAACCTCCTCCTCCCTTCTTGAATTTAATTGTGTTTTTCTTTCATGTGGGTCTGTAGTTGTTAATCTACTAGTTTCAGCTTAGTACTGAGTAAGATGCTTGCTTTTCCATTCTTGAGATATTTCACTAAGGAGAATGTTCTCCAAATCCATCCAGGTAAATACAAAACATACAATGTCTTCATCATGTTTTGTGGCTGAATAGTATTCCGTGGTATCCATATACCACAGTTTATTAATCTGAGGATTGATGGGCATTTGGGTTATTTCCACTGATTTCTTATTTCTTTTTGGACCAATTTTGGTAGTTTGTGTCCATTTCATTTATTTTGCAAATTTATTGTTAGAAGATTATTTATGATATCCTTTCATTATGCTTTTAATATCTTTGGGATCTGTAGTGGGATCCCCTCTTTTGTTCTTGATATTGGTAACTCTGTTCTTTCACCTTTATCAATTACTTTAGCTAGAGATTTATCAATTCTGTTAATGATCTTTAAAAAAACAATTTATGCAGAGTGGTGCCTATGGCTCAAAGGAGTAGGGTGCCAGTCCCATATACTAGAGGTGGCGGATTCAACCCAGCCCCAGCCAAAAACTGCAAAAAAAAATTTATGCAGAGGGACTCTATCTAAAAAATGCACACATTGTAATCTAGTCATTGGTAGCCTCACATTAACCTGAAACTACAAAAACAGAAAATTTATGCTTTCATTGGTTTTCTTTATCATTTTATTCCCTATTTTCTCCTTTTATCATTATTTTCTTCTACTTAATTTGGTTTTAATTTGATCCTTTGTTTCTAGCTTAAGGTAGAAGCATAAATCATTGATTTTTAGATATTTCTTCTTTTCTAAGATAAGTTTTTAATGCTATAAATCTCTCTTAGTACCATTTTAGGTGCTATTCACAAATATGGATATGTTGCATTTTTGTTATTTGTTCAAAATATTTTCTTTTTTGTGTGACTTGTATTGACCTATGATTTATTTAGAAGTGTATTTAATTTTTATATATTTGGGAACTTTCTGGTTACCTTTATATTTTAATTACACATAGTCAGAGAACCTACTCTTAAGATTTCAGTATTTTAGATTCTGTTCAGGCCTATTTTTGTGGTCCAGCACAAATTGTCCCTTGGGGGATGATCCGTGTGCCTTGGAAAAGAATTTGTGTTCTTATTATTTTAGTTCCATGTGGATTTTTGTTTGGGGGTTTGGAGGTTGTGGGGTTCTTTATATATATTTATTTATTTATATTTATATATGGAGAGGTTGTGGGAGGTTTTGTACTTTTTTGTTGAAGTACAATTCATACAGCATAAAATTAACCACTTTTACATAAACAATTCAGTGACATTTGGTACATTCACAGTGTTATACAACCACCCCTTCTATCTAGTTCCAAAATATTTTCATCACATCAAAAGAGCACCTCATACCTATGGAGCAGTTAGTACCCATTCTTCCCTCTTCTTACCCCCTGGGAAACACCATCTGCCTGTGGATTTTGTCTCTGGATTTACCTATTCTGGATACTTCATATTCATGGAATATTGTAATATGTTTACCTTTTGTATCTGGCTTCCTTCACTTAATAATAATGTTTTCAGGGCTCATCCACACTGTAACATGTTTTAGTACTGAAATATCACTGTATGTGTGTATTACAATTTGTTTACCTCTTTTATCCATTAATGAAAACTTGGGATGTTTCCACCATGTGGCTGCTATAAAGCATGCTGTTTTGAACATGCAAGTACATGTATTTTTCGAAGATCTGTTTTCAGTTCTTTTAGGTATATAGCTAGAAGTAGAATTGCTAGATCATATTATTCTCTGTTTAACTTTTTGAAAACTCCTATGCTGTTTTTCCACAGTGTATTCACCATTTTACATTCCCTTCAGCTATGTACAATGGTGCCAGTTCCTCCACATCCTTGTCAAAACACCTGAGATGATAGCTCCTAGCAGGTGTGACATGGTATCTCATTGTGGTTTTGAGTTGAATTTTCTTTAGAATTAGTGATGGTAAAAATGTTTTCACTGTCTAGTGACCATTAGCCATCTCTATATCTTCTTTGGAGAAATGTCTATTCAATATTTAGACTGTTTTTAAATTAGATTATTTGTCCTTTTTGTTGACTCTTAAGAGTTCTTTGTATATTCTGGATATTAGACCCTTATTAGATATTTGATTTACAAATACTTTCACCCATTCTGTAAGGTTCTCTTCACATTTTTTTCTACTCGGTTGACCAAGGCTAGAATGCCATGGAGTCAGCCTAGCTCACAGTAACCTGAAATTTCTGGGTTCAAGCAATTCTCCTGCCTCAACTTCCCAAGTAGCAGGGATTACAGCTGCCCAATACTGTGCCCAGCAAATTTTTCTATCTTTAGTAGAGATGGGAGTATCTTGCTCAGGCTGTCTCGAACTCCTGAGCCCAAGCAATCCACCCGTCTTAGCCTCCCAGAGTGCTAGAATTACAGAGGTGAGCCCACTGTAATTCTGGCCCTTTTACTTTCTTAATAACATCCTTTGAAGCACATAAATTTGTAATTTTGATAAAGTTTACTTTGTCTTTGTTGCTTGTACTTTTGGTGTCACATCTAAGAATCTGTTGCAAAATGAAGGTCATCAAAATTTATCCCCAAGAATCTTATGTTTTTAGCCCCTATATTAAGGTCATTTATCCATTTTGAGTTAATTTTTGTATATGGAATGAGGAAAGAATCCAACTAAATTCTTTTGCAAGTATATATCTGGTTATTCTGGCATCATTTGTGGGGGACAGTTTTCCCATTGAATAGTCTTGGTACACTTGGCATTTATCAGTTGATCATAAATGCAGAGGTTTTTTTTCCTGGACTCTGACTTTTACTCCTTTATATATTTCTGTCCTTTTGCCAATACTACATTGTTTTGATTATTGTAGTTCCGTAGTAAGTTTTAAAACTGGGGAGTATCAGTCCTCCAACTTAGCTTCTCTTTTCAAGATTGTTTTGAGTATATAGGTCCCATATGAATTTTAACATGCGCTTTTCCATTTCTGAAAAAAAGGCCATTGGAATTTGTTAGGTATTATATGAATATGTATATCTCTTTGGTATTTTTGCCATCTTAATGGTATTAAGTCTTCTGATCCTAAAGAACATGGGATTTTTTTTTTTCATTTTCTTCAGTCATCATTGATTGTTTTCATATTGTATTATTTTTGGATTTCTCATTTTACCTTTAAATTATGTGACATTTTCATAGTACTTGAAGCTATATTAGGCAATTTACATTTATTATATCTTCCTTATATCCTGCCCTATATCATGAATAAAATGTTTTTCTGTGTCTCTAGGATTATCACTTGTCTGGAAACCTATTTTATCTGACATTAAGAGTGTCTTGGGAGCGGTGCCTGTGGCTCAGTGGGTGGGGCACCGGCCCATATACCGAGGGTGGCAGGTTCAAACCTGTCCCAGCCAGACTGCAACAAAAAATAGCCTGGCGTTGTGGCTGGTGCCTATAGTCCCAGCTACTCCGGAGGCTGAGGCAAGAGAATCGCCTAAGCCCAAGAGCTGGAGGTTGCTGTGAGCTGTGATGGCACAGCACTCTACCAACAACAATAAAGTGAGACTCTATCTCAAAAAAAAAAAAAAAAGTGTCTTGGCTGGGCTCAATGGCACATACCTGTGATCTGAGGTCTTTAGAAGACTAAGCCAGGAGGATCACTTGAGGCTAAGAGATTGAAACCAGTTTGAGCAACATAGTGACATCTAATCTTTAGCCCCCCAAAATTTTTTTGATTTGAGACAAAGTCTCTGTCTGTTACCTGGGCTAGAGTACAGTGTTGTTTGCCATCATAGCTCACTGCAATCTAGAATTTATGGCCTCAAATGATCCTCCTGCCTTCAGCTAATTTTTCTATTTTTTGTTGAGACAAAAATACCATTAAGATGGCAAAAATACCAAAGAGATATACATATTCATATAATACCTCACTCTTGCTTAGGCTGTCCCAAACTCTTAGCCTTAAGCAATTAGAGGAGTGGTACCCAACCTTTACTAAAAAAATTTTAATTAGCTTGGCATGGTGGTGTGCACCTATAGTCCTAGCTAACTTAGTAGGCTCAGGCAGGATTGTTTTAGCCCAGGAGTTTGAGGTTGCAGTGAGCTATGATGACACCACTGTACTCTGGCCCAGGCAACAAGCAAGACCTTATCTCAGAAACAAACAAACAAAAATAATGTTTTAAGCATTCTTTTGAGTGGCATTTAAACAGCATGTCTTTTTCTATCCTCTTATTTGGAACCTCTGTATTTAAAGTGTTTTATATAAGGACTGAGCACAGTGGGTCATGCCTGTAATCCAAGCACTTCGGTACGCCATGGAGTTCAAACCCAGCCTGGGAAACATCATAATACCCTGTCTTTATAAGAAAGAAAAAAAAATTAGCCTGGCATGGTGGTAAGCACCTGTAGTCTCACTTGGGACGCTGAGGCAGAAGGATCATTTGAGTGTAGGAGTTTGAAGCTGTGATGAGCTGTGATCCCGCCACTGTAGTCTAGCCTGGGTGAGAGAGTGAAACCTTGTCTCCAAAAAATATCAAAAATTAAAGTGGTAAACATAGGGTGCCTACCAACTTACTAGGAATGGAGCTTGCAGGACTGGAAATTTTCTATGTGAGTCAGTGATTGAGTTGTGAGTAAATATGAAGACCTGTGACATTATGGTACAGTACTTTAGACTTTATAGATACTGTTCACTTAGCCTACATTTAATTTATAAAACCATTTTTTTTGGCTTGGCACCTATAGCTCAGTGGCTAGGGCACCAGACACATATACCTGAGCTGGCCGATTCAAATCCAGCCGGGACCTGCCAAACAACAAGGACTACTATAACGACGACAACAACAAAAATAGCCAGGCATGGTATTAGGTCCCTGTAGTCCCAGCTACTTGGGAGGCTGAGACAAGAGAATCACTTAAGCCCCAGAGTTGGAGGTTGCTGTGAGCTGTGACGCCACAGCACTCCACCAAGGGCAACATAGTCTAAAAAAAATTTAAAAAAACATTTTTTCTTCCATAATAAATTAAGCTTAGCTTACTATAACTTTTACACTTTATAAATGTTTGAATTTTTTTAATATTTTGACCCTTTTATTATAATACTTAGCTTAAAACAAGCACATTGTATAATCATACAGAAATATTTTCTTTCTTTATATCCTTATTCTATAAGCTTTTTGCTAATTTTTTTTTGCCAGGTCTAGGCCTGAACCCACCACCACCAGCATAGCTTTTTGCTACTTTCAACAGTATTTTGCTTTTCAAACTATTTTCTTTTGGGGGGGGGGTTCTTGTTACTTTCTTTTTCAAACTTTTTTGTTAAAAACTAAGACACATGCACATTGGCCTAAGACTACAGAGTCAGGATCATTCTCTTCCACCTCAACATCTTATCTGGATGATAATCACTTCAAAGATAGTAACACATATAGAGCTGTCATCTCCTATAACAAAAATGCCTTCTTCTTTTTTTTTAAAATTCTTTTGTTGTTGTTGTTGTTGAGGATTCATTGAGGGTACAAGAAACCAGGTTACAGTGATTGCATTTGTTAGGCAAAGTCCCTTTTTGGAAGATAATCACTTCAAGGATAGTAACACATATAGAGCTGTCATCTCCTGTAACAAAAATGCCTTCTTTTTTTTTTTTTTTTTTAACATTTTTTTTGTTGTTGTTGTTGAGGATTCATTGGGGGTACAAGAAACCAGGTTACACTGATTGCATTTGTTAGGCAAAGTCCCTCTTAAATCCTGTCTTGCCCCCAAAAGGTGTGGCACACACCAAGGTCCCACCCCACCCCATCTCTGCTCTTCTCTCTGCACTTCCTTTCTCCACCCTCCCTCCTTCTTTCTCTGCTCTCCCCTTCCCCCACCCCCACTGTGTCCTTAATTGTCTTCATATTAAAATTGAGTACATAGGATTCATGCTTCTCCATTCTTTTGAAGCTTCATTAAGAATAATATGTTCCATTTCCATCCAGGTTAATATAAAGGATGTAAAGTCTCCATTTTTTTTAATGGCTGAATAGTATTCCATGGTGTACATATACCACAGCTTGTTAATCCATTTCTGGATTGGCAGGCATTTCGGCTGTTTCCACATTTTGGTGATTGTAAATTTAGCTGCAATAAACAGTCTAGTGCAAGTGTCCTTATGATAAAAGGATTTTTTTTTCCTTCTGGGTAGATGCCCAGTAATGGGATTGCAGGATCAAACTGCAGGTCTAAGTTGAGTTTTTTGAGGGTTCTCCATACTTCCTTCCAAAAAGGTTGTATTAGTTTGCAGTCCTACCAGCAGTGTAAAAGTGTTCCCTTCCGCAGTTTTGAGAATTTGTGAAAAGGGCCAATCTCTGTGGGAATAGATGGTATCTCAGGGTGGTTTTGATTTGCATTTCTCTAATAAATAGGGATGATGAGCATTTTTTCATGTTTGTTAGCCATTCGTCTGTCTTCTTTAGAGAAGGTTCTATTCATGTCTCTTGCCCATTGATATATGGGACTCTTGGCTTTTTTCATGTAGATTAATTTGAGTTCTCTATAGATTCTAGTTTCAAGATTTTGTCTGATTCAAAATATGCAAATATCCTTTACCATTGTGTAGGTTGTCTATTTGCTTTGGTTGTTGTCTCCTTAACTGTATAGAAGCTTTTCAGTTTAATGACGTCCCATTTGTTTATTTTTGTTGTTGTTGCAGTTGCCACGGCAGTCTTCTTCATAAAGTCTTTCCCCAGGCCAATATCTTCCGGTGATTTTCCTATGTTTTCTTTGAGGATTTTTATTGTTTCATGCCTTAAATTTAAGTCCTTTATCCATCTTGAATCAATTTTTTCTGAATGGAGAAAGGTGTGGGTCCAGTTTCAGTCTTTTACATGTAGACATCCAGTTCTCCCAACACCATTTATTGAATAGGGAGTCTTTCCCCCAAGATATGATCTTGGTAGGTTTATCGAAGATTAAGCGGTTATAAGATGTTAGTTTCATTTCCTGTTTTTCTTTTTGATTCCAAATGTGTACGTCTCTATTTCTGTGCCAGTACTATGTTGTCTTGACCACTATGGCTTTGTAGTACAGCCTAAAATCTGGTATGGTGATGCTCACAGCTTTATTTTTTATTTTTTTATTTTTTGAGACAAAGCCTCAAGCTGTTGCCCTGGATAGAGTGCTGTAGCATCACAGCTCACAGCAACCTCCAACTCCTGGGCTCAAACAATTTTCCTGCCTCCACCTCCCAAGTAGCTGGGACTAAGGCGCCCGCCACAACGCCCGGCTATTTTTTTGGTTGCAGCCATCATTGTTGTTTGGCAGGCCTGGGCTGGATTTGAACCTGCCAGCTCAGGTGTATGTGGCTGGCACCTTAGCCGCTTGAGCTACAGGCACCGAGCCCCAGCTTTATTTTTATTACCAGGGACTGCCTTACCTCTACCGGGTTTATTCTGGTTCCATGCAAAAAGCAGAATCATTTTTTCCAAATCTTTTTTTTTTTTTTTTTGGCTGGAGCTGGGTTTGAACCTGCCACCTCCGGCAAATGGGGCCAGCGCCCTACCTCTTTGAGCCACGGGCGCCACCCTTTTCCAAATCTTGAAAGCACGATGTTGGTATTTTTCAAGCTATGGTGAAGGGAGTTGTGTCCTTAATTAGCCTCTCATTTTGGCGTATACAAAGGCTACTGTTTGTGGATGTTGATTTTATATGCTGAGACATTACTGTATTTTTTGATGATTTCCATGAGTCTTGTGGTTGAGTCTTTGGGGATCTCTAAATATAAGATCATGTCATCAGCAAAGAGGGAGAGTTTGACCTCCTCTGCTCCTCCTATTTGGATTCCCTTGATTTTCTTGTCTTGCCTAATTGTATTGGCTAGAACTTCCAGCACTATGTTGAAAAGTAAAGGTGACAGAGGACAACCTTGTCTGGTTCCAGTTCTAAGAGGAAAAGCTTTCAGTTTTACTCCATTCAATAAAATATTAGCTGTGGGTTTATCATAGATAGCTTAAATCAGTTTCAGGAATGTGCCACCTATGCCTATACTCTTCAGTGTTCTAATTAGAAAAGGATGCTGGATTTTATCGAATGCTTTTCTGCATCTATTGAGAGGATCATATGGTCTTTATTTTTGCTTCTCTTAATATGGTGGATAACGTTTATGGACTTGCGTATGTTAAACCAGCCTTGCATCCCTGGGATGAAACCTACTTGATCATGATGTCTGACTTTTTTGATGATAAGCTGTCATCTATTGGCTAGGATTTTGTTGAGAATTTTTGCTTCTATATTCATTAATGAAATTGGTCTGCAATTCTCCTTTTTTAGTTGGGTCTTTTCCTGGTTTTGGTATCAGCGTGATGTTTGCTTCGTAGAAAGTGTTGGGGAAGATTCCTTCCTCCTCAATTTTTTGGAATAATTTCTGCATTACGGGAATATGCTCTTCCTTGAAGGTTTGATAGAATCCTGGTGTGAAGCCATCTGGACCAGGGCATTTTTTGGTTGGAAGCTTTTTTATTGTGTCTTTAATCTCAGTGCACGAAATTGGTCTGTTCAGAAGCTCTGTTTCTTCCTAGCTAAGTCTAGGGAGAGGGTGTAATTCCAAATATTGATCCATTTCCTTCACATTGTCAAATTTCTGGGCATAGAGTTTCTGGTAGTATTCAAAGATGATCTTTTGTATATCTGTGGCATCAGTTGTTATTTCCCCCTTATCATTTCTGATTGAGGTTACTAGAGATTTTACTTTTCTATTTCTAGTTAGTCTGGCCAAAGGTTTATCTATTTTATTTATTTTTTAAAAAAACCAACTCCTTATTTCATTAATTTTCTGAATGATTCCTTTGTTTTTAATTTCATTTATCTCTGATTTAATTTTGGACATTTCTTTTCTTCTGCTGGGTTTAGTCTTAGATTGTTGTTCTTTTTCTAATTCCATAAGATGGCATGTGAGTTTGTTGATGCGTTCTCTTTCTGTTTTTCAATTGTAGGCATCTAAAGCGATAAATTTTCCTCTCAAAACTGCTTTTGCAGTATCCCACAGGTTTTGGTAGCTTGTGTCATCTTATGCTCAAGGAAGTTAGTGATTTCCTGTTTTATTCCTTCCTGCACCCATCTGTCATTCAACAGAAGGTTGTTTAATTTCCATGCCTTTGTGTGGAGTTAAAATGTTTTTGTTGGAGTTGAGTTCCAACTTTAGTCCCTTGTGGTCTGAGAAGATATAAGGTAAGATTTCAATTCTTTTGATTCTGTTGAGGTTTGTTTTGGGTCCTAAGATGTGATCAATTTTGGAGTATGTTCCATGGGGCCATGAGAAGAATGTGTATTCTTTATCTTTGGGATGGAGTGTTCTATACACATCAATCAAGCACGGTTGTTCTAGGGTCTCATTTAAGTCCCTTATATCTTTGTTTAGTTTCTGTGTAGAGGATCTGTTCAGCTCTGTAAGAGAAGTGTTAAAGTCCCCTATTATTATGGTATTATAGGATGTCATATTCCTCAGACTGAGTAAGGTCTGTTTCAAGAATCTGCGAGCATTTAAATTGGGTGCATAAATATTTAGAATTGAAATGTCTTGTATTTTTCCCTTGACCAATATAAAGTGACCATCTTTGTCTTTTTTGACTTTAGTTTCTTTAAATCCAGATGCATCTGAAAATAAGATTGCAGCTCCTCTTTTCTTCTGAATTCCATTTACCTGAAAATTTGTCTTCCAACCCTTAATTCAGAGTTTTGATTTGTCTTTTGAAGCCAGGTATATTTCCTGCAGACAGTAAATGGATGGCTTGTGTTTTTTAATCTAGTCAGCCAATCTATGCCTCTTCAGTGGGGAATTCAAGCCATTAACTTTTTTTTTTTTTTTTGAGACAGAGCCTCAAGCTGTCACCCTTGGGTTGAGTGCTGTGGCATCATAGCTCACAGCAACCTCCAACTCCTGAGCTCAAGCAATTCTCTTGCCTCTGCCTCCCAAGTAGCTGGGACTACAGGAGCTTGCCATAACGCCCGGCTATTTTTTTTTTTTTTTTTGGTTGTAGCTGTCTTTGGTGTTTGGCAGTCATGGGCTGGATTCACACCTACCAGCTCAGGTGTATGTGGCTGGCGCCTTAGCCGCTTGAGGCACAGGTGCTGAGCCTCAAGCCATTAACATTTTTGAGATAACTGATAAGTATGGTAGTGTTCTATTCATCTTATTTGTGAGAGTCCATTGCTTAGTTGTATCTTTTGCATTAGTGTGGAAGCTGGGTTCTGTCCTTTAATTGCTGAGTTCTTACTTTGCTATTGATCCATTGTGATGGTCAGTGTGTAGAACAAGTTGAAGTGTTTCCAGTAGAGCTGGTCTTGTTGTGGCAAATTTCCTCAGTGTTTGTATATGGGTAAATGATTTGATTTCTTCATCAATTTTAAAGCTTAACTTAGCAGGATATAGAATTCTGGGATGGACATTGTTCTGTTTAAGTAGATTAAAGGTAGATGACCATTGTCTTCTTCCTTGGAAAGTTTCATTAGAGAAGTCTGCAATCACCCTGATGGATGTGCCCCTGTAGGTCAACTGACGCTTACTCCTGGCAGCTTGCAGAATCTTTTCTTTCATCTTGACTTTGGACAGGCTCATCACAATGTGTGATGGTTAGAAGCTTGGTTAAAGTTGAGGCGACCTGGAATCTGATATCACTGTGAAAGGATTGTGTCAGATCTTTGGTGATATTTGGGAAATTTTCATTTATAATATTCTCTAGTATGGCTTGCATTGCCCTGGGACCTTCTTCCTCTTCTGGGATACTTACCATTCGTATGTTTGATTGCTTCAGAAAGTCCCATAATTCTGTCAGTGAACATTCTTTCTCTCTCTTTTATGCCTCTTTAACTGTCTGAGTTATCTCAAGAGCTTTGTCCTCTACCTTTGAGATTCTTTCTTCTGCTTGGTCTGATCTGTTGTTGATACTTTCTATTGCATCTTTAAGTTCCCTAATTGACTACTTCATTTCCTTCAGCTCTACTATATCCTTTCTGTATTCTTCATATTGTTCATCTCTTATTTGATTCTGTTTTTGAATTTCCTTTTGGTTATTTTCCACTTTACCAGCAGTTTCCTTCATTGTTTCCATCATGTGTATTCTAAATTCCCTTTCTGTCATTTCTAACATTTCTTTATAGGTGGAATCCCTGCAGTAGCTACCTCACGGTCCCTTGGGGGGATTGTTCTGGACTAGTTTGTCATGTTGCCAGGATTTTTCTGCTGATTCTTTTCTGTTTCTTTGCCCTAATTTTCCTTTCACTTCCTCTTGCTCTTTAAGTTGCCGTGCCTCTGGACCTGAGTTTCGATGAGTCCTTTTGGTACAGGACCAGAAGGATGAGAAATTTGAAGAGCAAGAAGGGAAAAAAGAAAAAAAAAATAGAAAGGACAGGGGGTGGGTAAAAGGGAATATTGACAAAAAGAAGAGGGGCACAGAAAGAGGGAGACAGAGCAATATATGTGTACAGTAGGGTACTTTGACCTAACCTTAAACTTCCCCACCTCTGGGGGTGCCAGGTTGGGTGGTTCCCTTGAGGTCAGCAGCTCTTTGCTAGCCTGTTTGGACACCTCCACCAAGTAGAGAGGAAAGACAAAAATGCTATAAATCAAACCAAAACAAGCAAACAGAAAACTTTACGGGATAAAATTGGGGGAAAAACCAAATACTAGGGGTAGAAACACTAGCAAAAATGAAGTTCTAATTGTTGAAAAATGCAGCAATGGGAAATTATATTTAAACTAGAAACATGAAGAAAGAAAACAAAAAATCTACAGGGAAAATGTTGGTTGAAATTAAAAAACAGAACAACCACCAAAAAAAAAAAGAAGAAAAGAAGAACCCAGAAACAAAGCAAAAGCAGTATCTGTATCTTGCTGAATATTGTCTAGGCAACAGATGATCTTCTAGGGTATGAGGTGTTAATCACAATGCTCATACACCTATACGAGATGGAGACTGGAGGCCTCTACTGATTTCTCAAACCCCGCAGGGTGGAGAGCCTAAAGTGGAGACCCTAAATCTTTCCTCAGTCCATGTAAAAGGCACTTTAACCTGCTAAACTTGGCTAAGCAGAAGCTTTCCCAGGAAAGTGCTTGTCACTGGGATCACTGCTGAAGTGGCTATCCACTTAACCAGTGTGCCAAAACCGATGTCGCTTATGCCCCTTAGAGCTAAGGCTGCAAGGCGTCTCAGTCCCCACCTTTAGGCTGCTCAGGCACTAGATTACTAGCTTCCCCCAGATCCTTGCTCTGTGACCCAGAGGGTGGAACTTGCCAGGGCACTTCTACCAAAATGGCTCTGCGCAGCTCATAGCTGAACACTATTAGCTCTGTCTGCCTCTTCGGCTCAGTTTGGGGCCCTAGACAATGCTTAAAGACTTCCGCACTCTTGCCCGTGTTCTCCCAACTGAGTGCCAAGTCCAAAAAAACCAAAGCAGCTCACAGGTAAGGCCTTTCCAGTTTGCAATCTCACTGCCGCTGTACTTACAGCCGCCAGTGGGACTAGACTGAACGAACACACGCAGCCAGTTTTCCCCTCCTCCTGGGGTCCAGAAGTCTCTCACTGACTCCCTGTGTCCTCAAAGGGATGTTTATGGGCACATCCTACCAGCCAGAGATGCCTGGAAGCTTGTCTACCCAACTCACCTTGCCCAGTTGCAAGGAAGCTGTTACTCAGCTGCCATCTTGCTCCTCCTCTTGAGTATCTCAACAATGTCTTCTTCTAAGTACCTCCTAAAAGACCTGTTTTATAGTTTTATTTTTAAATAAGTCGGAAGAATACGAATTATAGAAACAATAGTTTAATAAATACACAAACCAATAACATAGTTTATTATCATTATGAAATATTATGCACTATACATAATTGTACTATCCTTTTGTATCACTGGCAACATAGTATGTGTATTTACACCAGTATCACCACAAACACGTGAATAATGCATTGTACTGTGATGTTAGTAGGTGATAGGAATTTTTCAGCTCCATTATAATAAGACCACTGTTGTACATGTGGTCTATAATGACCAAAACATTGTTATGTGGTACATGACTATATGAGCAAATCTAGTTGAGCAAAGATTATGCATTAAACTCTAATGTTCCTTACAGGAAGAAAATTTCTGTTACAAATAAAATTGAGCTTTTTCCCTCTATACTTACGGTCCTAGATGCCAGCCTGTTATTGTGCTCCAGGACACTATCACTCCAGTCAACCTCAGTATCGCCCAGTCCCTTCTGTCCATTACAATTCACATCTAAACCAACCACTGCCACAGCCTGCCCAGCAGACAGGTAAGTAGAGTTTCTGGTGTTATAAATTCTTAGCCATAGGCATTGCTTTTTTCATCTCACTTTATTTCAGTCTTTCTGTTAAGATACTACTATATTCAGTCTATCATGTATCTCAAATATGAGCATGCAAACCAATGAGTAAAGAGGAGGCAAATCTTAGCATCCCCCTGGTAATGCCACACTATTAAGTCTATGTTGAATGGCTGCCAGTCCTCAAGGCCTTCTTACCAGCCTGATAATCCACCTATGGTAACAGCCAAAGAGCAGCAAGGCAAGGCACAAGATGTTTTCTGAATGGCTAACAAGAAGGAAAAACCACTTTTCATTGAGAGTTCTAGCGTAGGGATGATATTTTGAACTCTTAGTAAGACTACCTTAATTAAAAGGAATGATGTTCTTATGCATATTTTCTATTTTGTTTTTCAGTTTGTTGATGTATAGTGAAAAGTATTTTCAAACCAAATTGCAGCCTAATACTCAACATTTTATTAAAACTCAACATTCTTTTCAAATTTTTTCAAGCTTTCAGTGAAAACAACTGTGCAAAAAATCCATATTACTGATTTTAATGAACACATTTCTCTATATGCTTTCCAACTAGACTTGTGCTTCTGTCCCATGTGTTTGATAAGGTACTTATCCTGCATTTCGTAACTGTAGGAGCTGAAGTGGAATTTTATTATAGGTTTCTTTAGAGATTTTTTAGTTGCTTATCTGTAGTGGAGGCTTTCAGACTATGTAAATGTGACTCGCTGAAGCACTGTAACCTCCACCTCCACTGAGATAGTTTATTGCTCTTAATATTGACTGGATTGCTTAAGGGTTACTTTACCACTTCAGGAGAAACACCTCTGCACTGGTTTATCTTGATTGAGAACTGCTCTTGCTTCTCCTTGCTGGTGCAGAATCATCAGGAGTCACTGTGATACACCAAGTTCACCCTGCAGGAGAACTTCCAGGTCCTTAATCTATTAGCCCTGCAGGTTGCTTTATGCTTAGCATGCAGGTTCTTCCCTGTTTTATATTACTAGATTTCTGTATTTGACAAGTGTTCTTCCAAAGGATGTTGAGAACAAACACTGGTCATTTTAGCCACATTAGGATTTTTTCTGTCTCAAATATAACTTCTTTTAGTTTTAGATTTACCTGAAGTTTAATAATACAGTCCATGTCAAACAACATAGAGTAGGTATGTGCTCTAATTTTAAAGGGGCTCAAAAGTTGTTCTAGATATATGGAAACGTTGGTTGTAACACTGCTCTTTGGCTTTACATACATTGTTGGTTTATTCTAGTATGTAATAGAAATGATTTTCTAGGCCTCCAGTGACTGGATTTTCATGTTGTTTTTGTCTTTCTTTTTTCTTCCAAAATTATACTATAGCTTGACATCATGATAATAAAGAAGGAAATTTACCTTCATGCTACCCATTCAAATACTCTGTGTATGACCAATTAATTTAGTTCATTAGTATACCCTGTTAATGAGGCAAGTGAAGATTCTTTGTTCTGTATTTATGTAAGCATAATCGTTTAGTTCTTTTCCATTGCACAATTTTTATTCCTCTTTCTGATCAAACTGCCTGAAAAATACAATCTTTTCATCATAGGCTGCGACTGGTACACTGGTACAAATACATCCCTGCAAAATAATATTACCACTTAGGAAAAACAACTAAAAATCCCTACTTGGGGGCCAAAATATCAGTGTCAGACAGCATGTGTTTATCATCAGGGATATTTTTAATCATGGGTTTCTCTCCAATGCTAGTTTCGATGAGAAGGAAGGAAACAGTAAGTCAGATTGTATCTGGATAGTGCAGGCACAGAAAAGAAAATCACACTTGAATAGTTGTTTGTTTTTTAGACAGAGTCTTACTTTGTTACCCTTATTGAGTGCTGTGAAATCATAGTTCACAGCAACCTCAAACTCTTGGGCTTAGCAATTCTTTTGCCTCAGCCTCCCAAGTAGCTGGGAGTACAGGCACCCACCACAACACCCAGCTATTTTTAGAGATGAGGTCTCGTTCTTGCTCAGACTGGTCAAACAAGTGAGCTCAGGCAGTCTACCAGCCTCAGCCTCCCAAGTGCGGGGATTATAGGCGTGAGCCACCGCACCCAGCCCATACTTGAATAGTTTTTGACATTGCGTTTGACTCTTAAGAGCCAGTGATAACACTTTATAACTAGACTTTGTTCTTTTTATTTTATTTAGTACACTCAACTTGGAGCTTAAATTAGTTGAATCTCATTCAGTTTGAAGAATAGAAGAAATAAATCATCAAAGCATCCTTATATGAAAGGGAAAGAAATTCTGTATGCTCATAAGTATAATAGAAAATGTCCCTTTAAAGAAAAGGTCAGCTGATGGCACCTGTTGCTCAGTGGATTGGATGCCGGCCACATATACCAAGGCTGGTGGGTTGGAACCTGGCCCGGGCCAGCTAAAACAATGACAACTGCAACAACAACCCAAAAATATATAGCCGAGCGTTGTGGTGGGCGCCTGTAGTGCCAGCAACCTGGGAGACTGAGGCAAGAGAATAGCTAAGCCCAAGAGTTTGCGGTTGCTATGAGCTATGACGCCATGGCACTCTACCCAGAGCAACAGCTTGAGACTGTCTCAAAAAAAAGAAAGTGGTCAGCAGTGGCAATGCCAGCCATTATGTTGGTAATTTTATTGAACTTTTTTGTAGAATTATCAGGAATTTAGGCTTTTTAAAAAGTTATAATCTAAAAGATGTTTTATAGTTAGCTAATTTTTTTAATAGCAAAACTTACAGAATAATGTGTTTATGTTCACATGTGTCCTAATAGAAAGTAAAATATACTGAGAATTGAACAATTTATTATTTCTCTCTTTTTTTTTTTGACATATATAGCAATTTCTCAGTAATTTATTTTTTGTATGTAGGCATAATACTTTCTGAGTTTCCTTTTTGGATTTTTTTCTTATATATTTCTCTACATTTCACTATCCCAGTCCAATTAAAATGACAAATAATTTGTCATATCACTTACATTTTTATTTCTTGTCAAACAATACTTGTAGCTCGGCACCTGTGGCTCAAGCAGCTAAGGCGCCAGCCACATACACCTGAGCTGGTGGATTCGAATCCAGCCAGAGCCCACCAAACAACAGTGACAGCTGCAACCAAAAAGTAGCCGGGTGTTGTGGCGGGCGCCTGTAGTCCCAGCTGCTTGGGAGGTGGAGGCAGGAGAATCTCTTGAGCCCAGGAGTTTGAGGTTGCTGTGCGCTATGGTGCCACAGTACTCCACCCAGGATGACAGCTTGAGGCTCTGTCTTAAGGAAAAAAAAAAAAACAATACTTGCTTACCCTACAAACTGTCAAGAAGCATTCATTTTTATTTTTGCATAAAAACATGAAACTAATTATTAAAGTGAATAATGAAATAATTGGTAGTTTGGGGAAAATTTTTCTTCACTGTAGCACAAATATTTATATATAAATACAAAAAATTTTTGCCTTTAAATTATCAAACCCATTTGAGCCAAGTATTCTTCTTAGATCAGGTAAAGAGTGGTAAAAATACAGGAGTTTCTGTTGTTTTCCCTTTTGTAGGCAGATAAGAAGTTCGTAGACTATCTCAAAGGTAATATTCTTTCAGTCTTTTATCCTTGTGTGCCAGTAGAACAAAATAGTTCATACTCCTTGACAGTAAACCTTTATCTATTACGGCAATGGAATTGAAATCATTACTGCTCGATGGAATTGAAATCATTACTGCTGGGGAGTGACTGTACTAGTTTTTTGTTATGAATGTAAACCTGCTGACCATGATGATTCAAATAGAGTTGAGTTAACGCCTAAACAAAAACCGAAGAAATTCTGTCTCTATACATTAGGCTTTTCAGATAATTTGTTTTATAACGTAGAAGAACAACAAAATATGAGTCAGAGTCCTGGTAGCCATTAGTCATTTTAACTGGTGTTAAGCAGATCACTTAAAACTTTAGAGTTTCAGTTTACCCACTTGCAAAGTAAAAAAGGTTTACTGCATTGTCTGTTGAAACTTCTGTATGCTCTAAAATTCCATTATTCTGTGTGTCTCGTGTGAGTCATTTCTAGTTCAGAAAGGTGAAATATTAGAGAATTTGTAACAGCTTAGCAATTTACTGTCAATAACTGGGTCATGCAAGAAACTATTTCAAAATCTGGTTACTTGCCAGTTACAATAATAGAGATTTATTGTCTTAACCGTTTATCATAAAATGTACAGTTTGGATACTATGAAGTACACTACCTATAAGGAGTTTGATAAACTTTAAAGAAACTTTTCCTGCATGTAGTAATTATAGCAAAGATTTTTGATTTATGAATGAATCCCTGGCTCTTTTCTGTATAGCCACTTTCATTCTTATGACTCTTTTGAAAAGTTTGCAGCTTTACTATATATGTTTACTATTTTGCAATAATTGGCCTTGTTCCTGAGCTGTTGGATTCGGGGCCGTAGCACTGTCTGAGAGGTTTACATTTCTCACAGTGAACCGGTCTCTTTTTCAGCTGCTTCCTGGCTTCTTTTTACTCAGGTTTCCACTACCTTTTTGCTTTTTTTTTTTAATGCTGTATTAAGGTATTTACATTTGCTTATATTTTTTCATGAACTGTAGTGCCTTTTAAGCATGCCACATTCATTAGCAGAAGTCAAATACATCTCTTTCCCTGTTGCCACATTAACTTTTTTAAGGACATTATTATTCATAAAGCAAGCCATAAAATGAAACTAAGACACCTAAGTGCATTTGAAGGTACTTGAGTTTCTACCAAGGCTATAATTCAATTTTTTCCAAACTGATGTTACTTAATTGCACATCTGTGGGAACCAAAGTGATTCTGTGATGCTAAATGTAATTTTAGTTTTGCAATTAGTTGATAAATTAAAAAAATATCAATATGTTATGTCTTCAGTCTTAGCTTTCCAGATAAACTCAGAACCATCTGGTTCCAAATTGATTAAGCTTTGTTAACAGCAGACTATGGTAGGAGTCTGATGAACTACACTATAGGAAGAACATTTTAGGACAAATAGCCCCTAAAGTGCACAGAACACTGGCAGCATTACAGGGCACAAATTTAAGAGTAACTGGGGTGTAAAAGGCAAGGAGAAAACAACACTTTTGGATAAGCAGGGGAGGGGACTTATTGATAGGAGAGTCAGTTGTGCCAAATAGGAACTACAGGCACAAAAGTCAATAATTTCTTCATTGCAACTTTTGAACCACGTAATAGGAATTTTGTATTTGTATTACTAGGTGGTGGCCCTGACTTTGTTTTTTCAGTTGATTGTGTGAGCATTTCTTAGTATGTATTGTGTGACCAGCACAGATTCAGACATTATGTAATACCTACAAATCCACCTATTTCCCTTTTCCCTTCTCCGTTAACCTGCCGCCACTGAAATCTGGAGCCCAATAAATCTGGTAAGTACCCTTGAGTTGTATAGACTTTTCCATGGGATAGTTATTTAAATAGCTGTGAGCTATAACCTTTGTGTGGCTATTTTTATAGAATTGTTTTCTGTTTGTGTATATGTTTATTCCAGGTGCAAGAGTAGGAGAAGAGAGGATAGAGGAGAAATGATAGTAAAGGTGTGAAGGCAACTGTGTCTTTTTCCAAATACACCTCTAGGGCTGTCCTTAGTTGAACTTGCCTGCCCACTAATATAGTGCCACAGACAAAAGACTGACCAGGATTTTTAGATGAGGTTTTGATGATTTGAAAACAATAGTTCTAAATTGTCTTGCAGATATCTAGTTACAAATAGATTTAGTAAAATGGCTCATTAAAATAAAAAAAAAAAAAACCTGCCTTCACAGTGCTTCTGTTATACAAATTCAGTCTTGAAAAATTTTGGTAGTACTGTTAAATGAAATAACCTTAGATTTACAGGTATTCTGACTAAGCAGTTCTTTAATTCTTTTTATTATTTTTCTGATTATGTCTAATCTGTGTTATTAAGAATGCTAGGTCAGGTCACTTACAAAATAAAACTAGCCTGTTAAAGTGTGCACAGCACTTTTCTGCTGAGCACTGCATTTCCTTCTTGTTCTCTTCTCTGTGAAAGTGAGAGTTAAAAATAGAATATTCTGTAGAGCCCTCCAGGGAAGTGCCTGAGCCATCAGTTTATATTGTCCTAGTTCTCTCAGTTTGCAGAATTGATTGTGCTTCCTCCCAAAGTGCTAGAGGAAATGGGATATCAGGAGAATGGTAGTGTTAAAAAACACCTATGTTGAGATCCAGATGTTTATTCTGTTATTTGGTGTCACTACTGTCATTGCTTGCTTTAATACTGGAGGTTTTCTCACAGTATTGACAAAAATATCTATAAAGGACATCCTGGTTTTCTTCTAACTTTCAGGTTAAATCCAGATACATTACAGGAAGAATTTTTTTTTAATTATAATATGCTGAAACATTTTTAATAAAGAATAACTTAAATGGCAGCCAAGTTGGTGATACATTGTCAGAACACTGGAAATACTCTTGTAGCATTTTAACACATTGCTACAATAGAAACAGAACTTTTTTCCTTGAGGCCACAGTGTTTTATTACAAAAATAGAATAAAGCTTTGAAAATAAAATGATCCTTTCTAATTTAATGAAAATTTTGTTGTTTTTTATTGTTGTCTATGTGTACGTTACCATGGCACTAAAATCAGTTTTTATGCTGCACGCCACATGAGTTGTATATGACTGACAACATACTTATTAAATTTGTTTCTGAGAATAGAGTCTTTAGTCCTTCCACAAGTATTTATTTATTTATTTTTTATTTATTTTGGAGCTAGAGTCTCACTTTGTTATCCTGGATAGAGTGCCGTGGTATCATAGTAACCTCAAACTCTTGGGCTCAAGCAATCCTCTTGCCTCTGCTTCCTGAGTAGCTGGGACTACAGGTACCCACCACAGCGCCCAGCTGGTTTTTCTTTTTTTTTTAGTAGAGATGGAGTCTAGCTCTTGCTCAGGTTGGTCTTGAATTCCTGAGCTCAAGCAATCTGTCCACCTCAGCCTCTCAGATTGGTAGGATTACAGGCATGAGCCACTGTGCCCAGCCCATTCCATAAGTACTTAGTTATATTTGGAGTTGACCTTGGGTACTTTTGCATGAAGACCTCTGAATCACACCCCTTAAGTATGTGCAACAATGTCACATTGCCACATACTGTCGTACTGATTTCTTTCAATGAGCCACCAGACAAACATTCAGGTTGAAATGCGCATTAGACGCTATGATAATCAGAGACCACAGTCCAGCATGTGTCCAACTAGCAGGGAGCAGAGCTAGCAAATGAGAGAGTTGTGCCAGTTGACAACAAAAACAATGAGCAGAGGTTTCACAGCTTCGTGAGGTCTTAGGTTGAAAACTAGTGTGAGTTAAATACACAATTCACATAGCAGTTAATGTGTTTAAAAAACTAATGGTGGCTCGGCACCTGTAGCTCAAGTGGCTAAGGCACCAGCCACATACACCAGAGCTGGTGAGTTCGAATCCAGCCTGGGCCTGCTAAACAGTAACAACTACAACCAAAAAATAGCCAGGCATTGTGGCAGGCACCTGTAGTCCCAGCTACTCGGGAGGCTGAGGCAAGAGAATCACTTAAGACCAGTAGTTGGAGGTTGCTGTGAGCTGTGACACCATAGCACTCTACCCAGGGCAATAGCTTGAGGCTCTGTCTCAAAAAAAAAAAAAAAAACAACTAATGGTACTTTTCATTCTTTAGGAATCTACTTATCCTTCCTAATGCTCGACCTTCTTCCTCTTTTCCAGATCATTGGATCTTCTTTTCCCTTACTTGGCAGTCTTCAAGCTATTTTTTGAAACTATCAGAACTATGTACCTTCTTCCTTTTTTCTCAATAATTAAATAAGGGACCTGAATCACAGTGTCACTTTTTTTCCCCCCCTTTTTTTTCATTTTTATTAAATCATAGCTGTGTACATTAATATGATCATGGGGCCCCATACACTTGGTTCATAGATCGTTTGACACATTTTCATCACACTAGTTAACATAGCTTTCATAGCATTTTCTTGGTTATTTTGCTGAGACCTTTACATTCCACATTTACTAGGATTCACATATACCCTTGTAAGATGCACCGCAGGTGTAATCCCTACAGTGTCACTTCTGTAGGTGCCATTCTATAACAGTCCATGCTCCGCAGCCTGAAATTTCTTTGTGTAAACAAAGGTTCAAAGGAATTTGTAAGCAACTTGAACACTTCTTTCAAGATGTATATTTTATTAAGCAAATGTACATAAAGTGAGGCATGCTAGAAATTCTTTGTTGTATACTGTTAATAAATTATTTTATTAATGATTTTGTCTTAGACAATAGTTAAGATTCTTATCTTTTGATCAGTAGACTGATTGGGAGGGGATGTTTGTTTTCAGTACTTTCTGACTTTCTAAGTTTTGCTTGTCACTATAATAATTTTTACCAACATAGATTCCACAGTCTATCTTCTTTAAAAATAAAAAGTCTAATGATCTTTTAGTAACCTTTAGTATCCTGCTCTTTAGAGAGTATAATCCAAAAGGATATACTTTTCAGCCAGTTGTGTGTTATACATAAGTATCAGATGCTGAAATATTTCTTCATGACTTTAGGAAAAAAAGCAGTTCAAGTACTTGTCCTGATGCAAGTAGAATTTCCCTTTTGAAGTACCAGTCATACACAGCATCAAATATTAAACAACACTTTCAATTGTGACAGCTTAGAAAGGTTTCTCAGGCTCTGATAGCTCCCTACCCTATGTGTTTCAAACCTGGTAGGTTTTCCTGCCTTGAATATGAAAATGAGTAGAAGCTACTCAGTGAATGGATAAAAGCCTTTGTTTCACAGTACTTTAAGACTTCACCAATGAAACACAGCAGCTCTCCTTGCACACAAGGTGTCCAGGTTAAAGCTAGCATTGTTCCACTGCATAAAGTCTGGCAAAGCATCTGACTTTGTGGAAAAGATAGCCAACATCTTATGGAAATTCTTCTAGAGAATCGTCTATAGACTCATCTGGAATATGGCGATAGAGTATATACATTTTGACCAAAAGCATCTTCTGAGGCAAAACAGCTGAGTTAAAACCCAAGGAACAGTGCCTGTAGCTCAGTGGTTAGGGTGCTACATACACCAGGGCTGGTGGGTTCGAACCCGCCCCCATCCTGCTAAATAACAATGACAAATATAACAAAAAATAGCCCCACGCTGGCTTGGTGCCTATAGGTCAGCGGCTAGGGTGCCAGCCACATAACACCGCAGCTGGCGTGTTTGAATCCAATGTGGGCCTGCCAATTAGTGGTGGCAACTACAACCAAAAAAATTGACTGGACATTGTGGCAGGTGCCTGTAATCCCAGCTATTTGGGAAGCTGAGGCAACAGAATCGCTTGAGCCTAAGAGTTAGAGGTTTCTGTGAGCTGTGACGCTACCGCACTCTACCCAGGGCAACAGCTTGAGACTCTGCCTCATTAAAAAAAAAAAAAAAAAAAACAGGGTGGCACCTGTGGCTCAGTCAGTAAGGCTCCAGACTCATATACCGAGGGTGGCGGGTTCAAACCCGGCCCCGGCCAAACTGCAACCAAAAAGTAGCCGGGCGCTGTGGCGGGCACCTGTAGTCCCAGCTACTCAGGAGGCTGAGGCAAGAGAATCGCTGAAGCCCAGGAGTTGGAGGTTGCTGTGAGCTGTATGAGGCCACAGCACTCTACCGAGGGCCATAAAGTAAGACCCTGTCTCTACCAAAAAAAAAACAAAAACAAAAACAAAACTAAAGAACATTGGAGATTAATATGGAAATACTTTAAAAACAACTTTCAAAACATAGAACCATGGAATGGGGAACCTGAAATACATTAACATTTAAGCTGCCTCTTGCCCTTCCCAGCTGTTTTATACAATTTGTATATAATCTAATCATAAGAAGGAAAGGCTGTATACCTCTGCAATACCTAGGTCACATAGGTGTAAAACCACACATCTTGGGAATAGTGAGCAAAGCAAGTGAAGGATAGCTTCTCCCAGGAAGAGAACATTATGGATTAATTGTACAAACTCTTCTACCTTGTCCTTTTTTAGCTCCCAAGTTCATGTAGCTACCACCTGGACAAACTACTCAGCAATCTTTCATCCTGATTCCTCTTTTGAATAATAATTCTTATAAATAATCATTAAGTCATGAACAGAAAGTTTTGGATTGAGTGGGTTTTATTGACAATAATTCTTGCCAACTTAATGTATGTTAAACTACAGTGTAAGTCTTCATTAACCAAATTCTCAGAAATTGGAAGGAGGCCAAGTTGTGTTTATTTAATCAGTGTTTCCATAAAACTTTTTCTACTTCAACATTTGTCCCTCAGAAAAGTAAATTTTAGAATCAAGACAGCTGTGTTTAATTCCCAGCTACACACTTAAAAGCTGTTGACCTTGGGATGAGGTATGAAACTCTCTGTGCCTTTCTTTCCTCATCTGAAAACATGGGGATAATAATTATACTTATTTCATAAGATTGTAATCACTAAATGGGTTAACTTATGTAAAGTACTCAGTGCCTATAAACTAATAAATGTCATAAGAGTGTTAGCTGTTAATATTACCTTGTGGTGCCTTTGAAGCAATGATAATTATGTAGTATTCTAAATGAAAAGACATAGGAACTTTGGACTGGATTCCAGGCCAGACACAGGGATCTGACATAAATTGTCCTAAAAAAAAAATTTTTCTTTTTCCTATTTAGCTTCTTGACACTTAACCTTCATCCTGAGAGTACAGTAGAGATCAATTGAGTTCTTTTCTTCAACTTTTGATTTTTAAATTTTAGGTATAAATAAGTTTTAAGAAAATTACTTTAAAAAATACTTCCTTCCCAAAGATTGTAAAATCTCTGTTATTCAGGTATGGAAACATTACATAGAAAGGCTTTGCTCACGTTAAGTCATTTGGCAAAAGTGTATTGTAATAACTGCTGCCTAACTCCTGTGTTCTGTTAGAGAGGTTCCTGTCCACATAAAATTGTCCTTAGAAATTCAAAAAAAAGAAAAAGGCTTTGAAAGTATGTGTTATAATGAAAAGAGGCTTTGAAAATATGTCTCATTTCACAGTGATAAGGTTGTTTTTTGGCACATAAACTATATAAAAAAATAAGAAAATATGTTTCATTTCTAGAAAAAATGCAAATGAGTATGTATGTTGCTCTCTGCATAAAAAATAAGGCTAGCTATGTATACAGTGTGCACATGGTAATTATCTATAAGTGATTATTTTTCCATAGTGGCTTTTCCCTTTTTTGTTTTCCAGATTTTCTACCATGAAAATCTTTTTTATAGGGCGGCGCCTCTGGTTCAGTGGTTAGGGTGCCACAGCCCCATATACCGAGGGTGGCGGGTTCAAACCCAGCCCCGGCCAAACTGCAACAAAAAAAATAGCCAGGCGTTGTGGTGGGTGCCTGTAGTCCCAGCTACTTGGGAGGCTGAGGCAAGAGAATCGCCTAAGCCCAGGAACTGGAGGTTGCTGTGAGCTGTGTGACGCCACGGCACTCTACCGAGGGCAATAAAGTGAGACTCTGTCTCTACAAAAAAAAAAAAAAAAGAAAGAAAATCTTTTTTATGATCAAATAAATAAGGGTTTTTTTGAAGTTATATTAATGTCCACAATTTTTAAAGAAATATTCAAATAATACCTTCATTTCAAGCTTTATATATTAATATAAATTGAAACAGTTTGGTCTTCTTCCTTATCAAGTAAGCACTTTGAGGTTAATTACATGAAATCTTTGATTCATTTGTCCAATTTTCTAGGATAGATTTAATGAGTGATCCATGAATTCCAGACTGATGTGGTTTGTGTTCATGGAGTAGTGTCATTTTAGTGAAAAGGTGATTAAATGTGTTCACCTTCTAAACTAATGTTGCCTTAAAATTTAAATTCAGTTTTTCTTTTTTCTTTTTTTTTTTTTTTTTTTTTTTGTGGTTTTTGTCCAGGGCTGGGTTTGAACCCGCCACCTCCGGCATATGGGACCGGTGCCCTACTCCTTGAGCCACAGGCGCCGCCCCTAAATTCAGTTTTTCATGTGAGAAACCATTCTCTAAATGTGAACAGTAAGAAGCTGGACATTCTTAGCCTGTTAACACATAGTAAGTTTCTGGTTTTGTGTAGTTTTTCCCTGTTGTTCACTCACTAAGTATAAATATTAAGTGCCTACTGTTTAGCTGTGTGATAGTTGATATGGATTATTTTAAAGGGAAAGGGTGAATGTTAATATTTTTGCCTTTACTCTTTTAGATATATATATATTTTTTGAACACAACAATCAAGTGGTCAGATGCCTTTACTCTTAAAAACCATATCATTTGCATCTTTTTAAAGGCATACACAGAGGTGGCACCTTTGGCTCAGTGGGAAGGGTGCTGGCCCCATATACCAATGGTGGTGGGTTTGAACTCAGCCCTGGCCAGCTTAAACAGCAATGACAACTGCAACAAAAGAAAGCTGGGCGTTGTGGTGGGCCCCTGTGGTCCCAGCCACTCAGGAGGCTGAGGCAATAGAATCACTTAAGCCCAAGTTGAAGGTTGCTATGAGCTGTGACACAGCGGCACAAAAAAAAAAAAAAGGCAAAGGCATACACAGCAAGGAAAGAACAACTAGCAAGAAAATATCAGTGTAGTAGTATTTAGCCATAAGAAAAGATGGAGACTTTATATCTTTTGTATTAACCTGGATGGAGCTGAAGCACATTCTTCTTAATAAAGTATCACAAGAATGGAAAAGCAGATATATAAAGTACTCGATATTAATATAAAGCCAGTAGACAATCTGATACATGCCCACATAGGAGAAAAACTTAATTCAAATTAGGGAGAGAGGGGAAGAAAGGTAATTGGCATGCTCCCACTTAATAAGCACAATGTAGGGGTCTTTGGCACACCTTTTGGGTGCAGGACACAACTACAAGAGGGACTATACCTAACAAAATCAAATATTGTGACCTGTTTCACATTAACCTGAAATTTTAAAAATATATATATATTTGGGCCGGGTGCAGTGGCTCATGCCTGTAATCCTAGCACTCTGAGAGGCTAAGACCAGGTGGATTGCCTGAGCTCAAAGATTTGAGACCAGCCTGAGCCAGAGTGAGACCTTGTCTCTAAAAATAACTATGCATTGAGGCTGGCGCCTGTAATCCCAGCTACTTGGGAGGCTGAGACAAAAGCATTGCTTGAGCCCAAGAGTTTGAGGTTGCTGTGAGCTACGATGCTACGGCACTACCAAGGGTGATAAAGTAAAACTGTCTCCAAAAACAAACAAACAAACTATATATATATGGATGTTACCTATAGAGTTTCATGAGATATGGTATAAGGCAATAGACAAAATCATGAGGGGATTAGTAAGAGAGCTTATTGAGGAAGGTATTTTAAAGTTCTTGGCATTGTTATTTTCAGTAGTTCCAATTGCTCGAGGACACATTCCTACTTCATTTATGCTGCTTGCAAAGGAAGTACTAAAAACACTACTAATGTGAGTGTTTTTTCTACTTTCACAATTTTTAAAATCTATAACTTCCTGGTAGTTTCATCTCATCCCTCTTCTACTTGTAAAAACTTTGGTTTTCCACCAGTATTCTATCCTACCTTTACCTTCACCTTCCACTTTTCACCCATACACCATATCTAAACACTCCTGACTATTCCCTACTTCAAACATATAATTTAGACCTTTTCTTTTTGTTGGAATGTTCTTCTTTTTCTTTAAGCCCAAGTTCAAATGCGTCCACTTCTATGAATATCAGTCAGGACTGATTTCTCCCTCTTATTTTGGTAAGACTCTTTTTATGTATACTCTTATCCTCATAGGATATTGTGGCTAACAATGCCTTACTCCGAAGATAAGGACCATGTCAAACTCTTCTTTCTATAACCCAGCTGGCATATCCTAGGCTTCCTGTATCCTTTATACTACCTTCTGTAACAAATGACCAGATGCTACAGTTACATGTTAATAGATTTTTAGATTTCATGTTGTCACATTTTCAAACTGTGCATGGTGTTTGTGCATAAGTGTGGCAATTAATAGGCAGTGACATTAATAGAGATTAGATGCATTAGGAAATCTAAAATATCATTGAGAATTTAATGATAAAATTCCACAATATAATTTCCAAGTGACCCTACATTAAACTGCTATGTATGGTTTCTCAAGCTATGTATTAGAAGGCTTCTGTCTCAGATCTTTTATCATAAGAAAGAATTTTAGGCAGGAGACCCTCTAAGACACTTAAATTAAAGTGGTTAAATTTAGAAAATTAAAAAATGCAAAACTATCAATGCATTTGCCCATACATTAGCTTTTGTTTTTATAAAGCTTTTAAGTCACTGTAGAACCTTAAATATATTTAAATAAACTATAGAAGAAACATGTGAAACATTTTAAGTTTCTTAAGGGGATGTGAATGTTAAGTCAAAGTATTTTAAGTGAATTCTGCCAGCTATCTACAGTGTTTTTGTCTATTTTCATTTTAGTAGACTATAATTCTACCAAGTCTGTTTTAGGAAAATTATTTTCCCAGTCTATGGTAGAGCCCACATTCTGATGCTGTAGTAGATGTTTGTATGTATGTGTTGAGAGATGGCATTTCCCACACAAGAAAAGATCTCATGTTTACATCCCATTTCTATTGTTGTCCTTTATCTTTCTAGGGGTAGGAATTTTTGTTGTTGTTGTTGAGACAGAGTCTCACTATGTCCCCTCCGTAGAGTGCCGTAGCGTCACAACTCACAGCAACCTCAAACTCTTAGGCTCAAGTGATTCTCTTGCCTTAGCCTCCCAAGTAGCTGGGAGTACAGTCGTCTGCCACAACGCCCTGTTGTTGTTGTTGTTTGCAGTTGTCGTCGTTGGTTAGCTGGCCAGGGCCAGGTTCGAATCCTCCACCTTTGGTGTATGTGGCTGGCACCATAACCACTTTGCTACCAGGCACCGGGCCTAAGGGTAGGAATTTGTCAGCATATGTTGTGACAGTGTTTGGGATTTGGGGATGTGAATTGGAAATAACCTGTCATTTGATGAACTGAAAATAGGGTTGAATATTAATTGTTGGACTAAGAAACAAGAAGTTTTTTCTGCTTTCTTCCTTTACATGCCTAAAAGTTTAAGTAATACATATGTATAGGAAATTCCCAAAGGAGAAGGTTTAGCAAACAGCATATTATCATTCACTGTATTACAAATAAAAACTAGATTATACATTTTTTTGGACAAATTTAGATTGGTGGGAAGTCATTTGAAACATGCCCATAGAACACTGTTGCCATACAAATAACATTTTTACAAAAACCCCTTCACTGTTAAAGAATTTACTATAAGTGGATTTTTACTTTGTTGTTGTTAATATGTTGTTTGGTTACCAGATATACTTTGTTGTATTTATATTCTTAGAGAAGGTAGATGCTAGATTTTATTCAGTCTTTTAGTCCTTGAGCAGAATCATAACATTAAGGATATGTTATTCTGTTGTTATTAAGGATAACCACATTGATAATTATTGTCTATAATCAATACTTGAAATTACAGTTTTTCTTGCTTTAAGTATTAATAAAGTTGTAAATGAAAACTGCTCTTTATAAGATAATAAAATATATGTATTGATGTTATTATCAGGGAAATTATTTCATTGCCCTTGTTTGTATAAGCAATGCTATAGTTCAGTTCATCTTTATAAAAACTTTTCCTTTTTTTTTTGGGAGGCACCTGTGGCTCAGTCCGTAAGGCGCCGGCCCCATATACCGACGGTGGCGGGTTCAAACCCGGCCCCAGCCGAACTGCAACCAAAAAAAAAAATAGCCGGGTGTTGTGGCGGGCGCCTGTAGTCCCAGCTACTCGGGAGGCTGAGGCAAGAGAGTCGTTTGGGCCCAGGAGTTGGAGGTTGCTGTGAGCTGTTGAGGCCACGGCACTCTACCGAGGGCCATAAAGTGAGACTCTGTCTCTACAAAAAAAAAAAAAAAAAAACTTTTCCTTTTTTTTTTTTTTTTCTTTGTTGAGACAGAGTCTCATTCTGTCACCCTAGGTAGAGTGCCGTGGCATCATCATAGCTCACAGCAACCTCAAACTCTTGGGCTCCAGCAATCCTCATTCCTCAGCTTCCTGAGTAGCTGGGTTTACAGGTGCCTATCACAGTGCCCAGCTAATTTTATTTTTAGTAGAGATGGGGTCTCACTCTTGGCTCAGACTGGTCTCAAACTCCTCTAAGCTCAAGCAGTCCACCTGTCTCAGTCTCCCAGAGTGCTAGGATTACAGGTGTGAGCCCCGGCCTAGCCTACAAAAATTTTTTCAATACCCTAAAGTGAGGTGATTATTATTTTTTTTTTGAGGTGATTATTTTTATCTTGTTTTGTAAAAAGAGAATTTGTCATAGCTTGTAGTAATTTACATGAATGCCTTTAATTAGCATACCTAAAGGAATTGTCTTAGGATCAGAAAACAAAAATACAGTTTATATTCACTATTCCAGTTTATCACTGTAGATTCTTATTTAAATAAGTAAGTGTATAGCTTGAGCAAGAATGAGACCTCTTCTCTTCTAAAAACAGAAAAATTAGCTAAGTATTGTGGTAGACATCTGTATTCTTACCTACTCTGGAGGCTGAGGCAGGCGATCACTTCAACCTAAGAATTTGAGGTTGGTATGAGCTAGACTGACGGCCATAGCACTCTATCTAGCCCAGGCAACAAAGTGAGACTGTCTCAAAAATAAACAAGCAGGCTTGGCACCTGTAGCTCAAGCGGCTAGGGCATCGGCCACATACACCAGAGCTGGCAGGTTCAAATCTAGAACATTGGACTTCTGTGTTTTGGTCTATAATGTTCTGGTCACCTGTCTGAATGTCCTGTGTGTTCAAATCTAGCCCATCGTTGAAGACCCAATGCAAATGCCACCTCTTCAATGCCTACAAGTTTTAAGACATTTCAGATAACTCAGCTCCCGTAGCACAGTGGTTACAGCACCAGCCACATGGACCAAGGCTGGAGGGTTGGAATCCAGCCTGGACCAGCTAAACAACAATGACAACTGCAACCAAAAAATAGCCAGGTGTTGTGGCAGGCGCCCGTAGTCCCAGCTACTTGGGAGGCTGAGGCAAGAGAATCACTTAAGCCCAGAAGTTTGAGGTTGCTGTGAGCTGTGACGCCATGGCCCTCTACCCAGCTTGAGACTCTGTCTCAAAAAAAAAAAAAATAAGTTTACTTGATATAGGTGAATTTATACTCTGATTAGCCTTTAGCTTAGGGGCAGTTATCTCTTAGGAAATAATCTAAAAAAAATTACTGAAGAACTTCATACCTTATATCTTTGATACATTCCTAATATAAGTAGTCGTATCTCACTGTGATTCTCAAATATGCAACCTTTCTATGGAGTGGTTCTCTTCCCCCTTATAACTCTGTAGCAAGTCCAGTTTCATCACCGTGCAGCCACTGCAGTTGCACAGGGCCCCATGCCCTCACTAGTGATCTGCTGTTACCAACTTGAAATTTTTAATTTTTTTAACAAGGGGCCCTACATATTTTTCTTCTGCACTGGGTCCCTCATATCATGTAGCCAGTCTTGATCCCCAGAAACTGTTTATCATAATAGATTGGAACACACCCTGAATAGTAATTGTCCTATGTTAACTAAACATATGACCCTATAAACTTCCTCAGGTATACAGGAAATATTCATATATAGATTTTATTTGAATGTATTTTGGGGAGTGGCAGTGAGTGTGGCTGACTTGGGTTACCTACCTACATAGTGAACTTTTTGAATGTTATTTTAGAGACCTGCCATTTAATAAAAATTCTGTCATTTTTGAACATCAAAGTACTTAACATTTTTTAACCATTCTATTGCATGAAATAATTAAATTCAAAGTCAGAGTTAACTCATTGCGCTATTACAGGTTATCAAGTTATACCTAACCAGCAGCAAAACTACCAAGGAATAGTTGGAGTTCAGCAGCCCCAGAGTCAGAACCTAGTCGGTAGCCAGCCCAACAGCATTGGAAATCAGATTCAAGGAGTAGTCATCCCCTATCCTTCATCATATCAGGTATGTTGTCTCTCTTTTACCTACTTTGGGTAGAGATAATTTTGAATAAATTAAATATATGACTGCAATGAATCTTTTATGTTTTCCTTTTTTGTCTTGCTCCGTGCCCTGGGTAGAGTTCCCTGGTGTCATAGCTCACAGTAACCTCAAACTCCTGAGCTTGAGCAACTCTCTTGCCTCAGCCTCCCGAGTAGCTGGGACTATGTCTGGCACAGCACCTGGCCAGTTTTATCTATTTTTTAATAGAAACAGGGTCTGTGGGATCCTTTTTTTTTTTTTTTTTTTTTTTGAGACACAGTCTCATTTTTTCACCCTCAGTAGAGCACTATCTCACAGCAACCTCAAACTCAAGTGATCCTGTGGTCTCAGCCTCCCAAGTAGCTGGGATTATAGGTGTCCACCACAACATGCAGCTGTTTTTAGAGATGGAGTTTCACTCTTGCTCAGGCTGGTCTCAAACTCCTGAGATCAAACAATCTACCCATCTTGTTCTCACAGAGTGCTAGGATTATAGGCATATGCACCACCACCATGTCTGGCTATGTTCTCCTTTTAATATAGAGAAAATGCTTCTGTCTTTTCTGTCTTCATAGTCTTAAGATTTATATTACTTGAAACAGCTTTGTTTTATCCTCATTTTACCACTTTATTCATTCACTTAATTAACATTTAGAATATCTGAACCACATTGACATTGGTAAGTACATTTTGTCTGGCATTGTCAGTAGTTCCAACTGCACAGCTACATAACCAGATGTCTTACTCTATATTCATTCAGCTGCTTAGAAAGTCTTCATTGGTGGGGAGAGAGGAATAGAAAGAAAAATAGAAGTGAGAGTACAGGTGTTTGAATAGTTATTTTAATGTAGATATCATTGTTTTCAGAATAGGAAAGTATGTGCCAATTTCCCATGCTGAGACTTTTCCCTCACAACTCAATTCCCAAAAGGGGTGATATATATTTGGAATATCATAGGTTTTAATTTACAGTTCTAAAGCAGAAATACCTATTACTTCATAAGTAAACAGATGTCTTTAGTATAAGAAGACACATTTTCAGAATTTGTTTTACCTTCCCTCATCTTCATGGAATACCTTGGAAGTGAGTTCATTTTACCTTGCAAGTGAGTTCAGTTATGGTTTTTCATAGCTGAGTCTAATTTTAGGAACTAGTAAAGACCATTTTCATTCACTTAATAAGGAAAAAATAATGTAATTGGGATTATAAACATGAATTTTATCTAAATATTTGTAAATAAATTGGTTGTAATATACAGATTGTTAAAACTGAGAGGATCATGAACTAAAGCAATGAATAGGTTAGGAACTTCATAATGAAGCCTTCTGGGAAGTTAGAAACCTTTAACTAGCTCTTAAAAGAAAATTACATACATAATTGAAAAGACCTTCTGGAGCCAAAGAAGGGTACTAGCATTTTCCATATGATACCAGAAAATTGAAATTGAAATGAAAATGTGAAATGTGGAATTACGAAGTATTATTGATCATTAAGAGTGTCTCATTTTGAAGCCTCTTAAAGCAACTAAAGAAAAATACTTCATGAAGCTAGACTTTGCATTCTTCATGTCCCCCATGCTTTTTACTCTTTAATAGTCTTCCCTTTTTCTCCATATCTAAACATTAAAATCAGCACTTTCTTCTCAAGGATCCTGGTCATGTTATGTAATCCATAATGTTGAGCTTCTGTTAGATGGCCTGGCACTGTGCTAGATGCTAAAGATACAGTTAAATAAAATCTGCCTTTGATTTTCAATGGTCTAATGAGAGAAATGACATTTTTAAATAAATTAGAGCCTTATTAGTATAGCTTTTTTTAATGGAACTGGATAATGAAAGTATTCCAGAGCTAAGATAGTTATAATTTGTATAGCATACCTTATTACAAATTATTATTTTCTTATGGTATTTCATATAATCCACACATTGAATAAATAAAGTGTTGCTTTGACCAGCAATGAATGACTCATCTGCTTTATAGTATACTTTCTACCTTATTTAGTAAAAAAGCTGAGTAGTGACAAAATAAGCCATAAAGGTCATCTGTCCTTAGTAGTGAATTTTATGGCTGACCATTCTCAAGTAATGGTCACTTCCTCATTTTTGATGCTTTGTATTTTTTTTGTTAATAGGTTATAAAATTATTCCAATAGTTTTAAGCAGTGGTTCTCAACCTTCCTAATGCGGTGACCCTTTAATACAGTTCTTCATGTTGTAGTGACCCCCCAACCATAAATTTATTTTCGTTGCTACTTCATAACTGTAATTTTGCTACTGTTATGAATCATAATGTAAATATCTGATTTGCAGGATGTAGTTTTGTTGTTACAAAGGGGTCACGACCCACAGGTTGAGAACCACTGGTTTTAAGTCATCTAAATTGAGCTGTACCATTTGTCCTAGATCTGCATTCCATATATATTAATTTAGATACACATAGAAATAATAATCTCAGAATGTTATACTGACTCAGTAGAAAAAAAAAATTGAATGGTAGCTCAGTGGGTAGGGTGCCAGCCCCAAATACCGAGGGTGGTGGGTTCGAACCCTGCCCTGTCCAAACTGCAACAAAAAATACCCGATGTTGTGGTAGGCGCCTGTAGTCCTAGCTACTCGGGCGGCTGAGGCAAGAGAATCGCCTAAGCCCAGGAGGAGGTTGCTGTGAGCTGTGACGTCACAGCACTCTACCGAGGGCAACAAAGCAAAACTCTGTCTCAAAAAAAAAAAAAAAAAAATTGAAATATGTTGTAATGTATAAAATTAGATAAATTAGACCAGTAATTTTCTATTTGAGATAAATGAGCCCAAGGCAAAGTAATTAAGAGATCAGTGTATATTTTGAGAGACCTAGTGGCATTTCAGAAATACATAGGCAAAACTTTTATTTACTTTTTTTTATTTAAGGCAAGACTTAAATTGCAGAGCTAGAGTAGAGAGAATAGTGAAGGTTAAAGAACTGAGAATCTAGAGCCAGAGGGCATGGGTTTGAATTCCTACTTTCTTAGCTTGCTAGCTATGCAATCTTAAGCAAGTTACATAACTTCAGTTTACCCATCTATAAATCAGAAATAATAAAAAGTACCTTCTCAGGTTGTTAGGAAACCTTAATGAGATAATACAACTAAAGCATTTAGAACAGAGCCTGATACATGGTAGTAAGTACGCAGTAGTACATATTATCCTTCATTATTATTACTATTGCTAATGCCATCTTTATCAACAGAAGTTTTTATATTGGCATTATTTTTTTAAATCTTTATAATTGAACTCTAATATTTTGGTACATTCTTAAGTTAAGAGCCCTTTACGCCTATGTGGTTTTTATTTTAGAAACTGTAAAAAAAAAAACAGAGAGAGAGAGAGAAACTAGTGAACTGAAGCATTCATTTTGTCCATGTAGTTTCATGTAGATAATAAACAGAAATGAAAGACTCATTCACTGAATGGCTACTATACTAGATCCTTTAGATGTGCTGTCTTGTAATGGAGATAATACTTGTGATGGAGGTGATGTTTTCATTCTTTCAGATAAGGAAGGGAAGGGCCTGGAAATTTTACATCATTTGCCCAGTGTCACATAGTAAATTGGTGAAGCTGCTGTCACATCTAGATACCTTAAGCTCCCAAGTTCCCATTGTTCCTGATCTATTATAACTCACTGACACCCTGCCTGAGTCTTACTTAGCTCTTCCTTAGGTAAACTGTGTTGCTCTTTCTATCCTTATGTGGAAGGTTTCTTTTTTCTTTTTTTTTTTTTCCCCAAAATAACTTACTTAGCCACATAGTCATATCTTTTCATTATCTGATACATCCAACCTACAGTGTGTTCAATTGGTAAATACTAGCCAAAACAATAGATGGCTCAGAGGAACCTAGAAATAAAGTGGTAGGGCTCTGGCTAACTTATCAGGAAAGCCTATTGGCATGTTAGCATATTCCTAACTACTCAAGGTTTAAAAGTTAATGGAGGCTGAGAACATGAACATTTGCAAGGCTTTGAAAAACCTTTTTTACTTTAAATTGTCTTTCAAATTTTAGGTTTCACTGCCTCAAGGTTCTCAAGGAATTGCCCATCAGACTTATCAACAGCCAGTTACATTCCCCAGTCAGTCTAATCAAGGATCTATGCCCACAACAGGAATGCCCATTTACTATAGTGTCATTCCACCTGGCCAACAAAATAATTTAAGGTGAGTATGCTAAGAAACCTAATCCTCTAGCTTCTTATTCTTTACCAGGATTATAGTCTATATTGCTAGTTTTAAAGTTGACTAAGAGGCATTACCTGAGATCATTTTGTAATGTAGCATAGAAAAACAATAATACAGGCTTGGCGCCTGTAGCTCAAGCGGCTAGCGGGCCAGACACATACGCCAGAGCTGACAGGTTCAAATCCAGCCTGGGCCCGCCAAACAACAATGACAGCTACAGCCAAAAGATAGCCAGGCATTGTGGTGAGCACCTGTAGTCCCAGCTACTTGGGAGGCTGAGGCAAGAGAATCGCTTAAGCCCAAGAGTTGGAGGTTGCTGTGAGCTGTGATGCCACGGCAAGATAAAGAAAAACAATGATATAGTCTTTTTTTTTTTTTTTTTTTTTTTTTTTTTTTGAGACTGAGTTTTTCGGTTTTGCCCTGGGTAGAGTGCCGTGTTGTCGTCACAGCTCACAGCAACCTCAAACTCTTGGGCTCAAACGATCCTTTTGCCTCAGCCTCCTGAGTAGCTACATGTGCCTACATAACTAGCTAGTTTTTCCGAGTTATTTTTAGTAAAAACAAGGTCTCACTCTTGCTCAGGCTGCTCTCAAACTCCTGAGCTCAAACAGTCCTAGAGTGCTAAAATTAGGAGTCAGCCAACACACCCACTCAGATACAATCTATCTTTTAAGTATGTATTTTAGCAAAATCATTATAAGCAAAGCATTCAGTATGTAAACTAAAGGAGAGTCAAATCTCTTGTGTGCCTAAAAATTAGGCCAATCTTCTTTTCCTCACCCAAATAACATAATAGTTGGCCAAAGGCCCTTAGCAATTAGAGTGTTCTTTTGTTGATATTTAATATTTTTGTAGGAATCTGTGAAGATTGTAATTTCTGTACGTAACCCTAGCAGCAGAGTATCTTGCTGGAATTTTTCTGGCTCTGAGGAGCTCATTTTTTATCAGTAGGGGCGGGAGTCTTACATGAGAAGTAAATGACAGTAAGCTCTACATTAAAGCAAGTAGTGAAGTATTTCATCAACCACCTTAACTTAGAAGAGCAGAAGTTTCTCTGACAAGCCCAGTGTGTTAAAAATAACTAGTCTTCCCTTCAGTTCATCGTTCAGAATATATTCTGAATAAAGCCATTCATTTATTCTGATGACATCTCTCTGAAATTGCCTGTCACCTAATTATGGTTATAGATAGCATTTGGAGATGAAGAAAGAATGAACATACCCACAACTAGCTTTGAAAGTGGGAGTTTGGTTCTGATTTTCTTTGTTGTCAGGTGACCCCATGCCTCAGAGAATCTCACATATTTCCCCTTTCTTTACATTTCTGTGGCTGCCAGTGTTTGGGCAAGGGGCCCTGTTTGTAGTGGCTTTTTATTTTTTCGAAACAGAGTCTCACTTTATTACCCTCAGTACAGTGCCCTGGCATCACAGCTCAGAGCAACCTCCAACTCCTGGGCTTAGGCTATTCTCTTGCCTCAGCTCCCAAATAGCTGGGACTACACAGGCGCCCACCACAATGCCCAGCTATTTTTTGTTGCAGTTAGGCCAGGGACGGGTTCAAACCTACCACCCCCAGTATATGGGGACGACACTCTACCCACTGAGTCACAGGCGCCACCCTGTAGGGGCTTTTTAAGTGGCACGTTTTGATTAGAAATCTCACAGGCAACTTTGTACATTTATGTAAATGGCTTAGGGTTTAAAACTATAGATAGAACTGCTATACCATGAAAATAGAAATGTGTACTGGGTTAAATGTCCCATTTGTTGTATGAGTTTAAATTGTATAAATAAGGAGAAAATACTCTGAATCTGAGGTTCTTTTCCTTATGTCCAAGTTTGGAATCTAAAATGACAAATCAGTTTCTGAATTGCCAATTAGAGGCATAATTCTGTGCGCTAAAGTATAAGTGAAATAAAGGGTGAGAAAATTGCCTCTTAAGCCAAAGTTTGACCTTTTATTTATCGGAGAAAATTACCAAAGTAATCATTCCTATGTCAGGCAGAGGCTGAGAGAAATAGGTACTGAGTTACCTTTGTAGGCCTACATACTGGGAAGAGGGGCTTTCAAGGGGGAAGGAGATCAAGCCTATAAGACCATGTAAAATGGCTTAGGGTTTAAAACTACTATGTGTAGCATACAGATGCCACATTTTGTTTGGTTAGGTTTTGTTTTTTGTTTTTTGGGGGGGGTTTTTTGAGACACAGTCTCATTTTGTCGTCCTTGGTAGAGTACCGTGGCATCATAGCTCATAGCAACCTCACACTCCTGGACTCAAGTGATTCTCTTGCCTCAGTCTCCCAAGTATTGGGGATTACAGATGTCCAGCTATTTTTATAGATGAGGTCTTGCTGTCTGACTCAGGCTGGTCTTGAACCCGTGAGCTCAGGCAATCCACCCACCTCAGTCTTCCAGAGTGCTTGGATTATAGATGTGAGCTGCCATGCCCAGCCAGATATCACATTTTATAAAAAATTAAAAAATAAAACTTTCGGGCGGCACCTGTGGCTCAGTGAGTAGGGCGCCGGCCCCATATGCCGAGGGTGGCGGGTTCAAACCCAGCCCCGGCCAAACTGCAACAAAAAAATAGCCGGGCGTTGTGGCGGGCGCCTGTAGTCCCAGCTGCTTGGGAGGCTGAGGCAAGAGAATCGCGTAAGCCCAAGAGTTAGAGGTTGCTGTGAGCCGTGTGACGCCACGGCACTCTACCCGAGGGCGGTACAGTGAGACTGTCTCTACAAAAAAAAAAAATAATAAAAAATAAAATAAAATAAAACTTTCCCATGCTATTGTATTTGTCAATCCTTTGAAACAAAAAGGATTTTGTTTGCTTGATTTCTGAGGGAACTGGCCCTGAGAGTATTGATACAGGTGAGAGAGCACAATTCTGTACCTGCCTGTACTGTCAGTCGTATTTTAATAGGATGATAGAATCCAAAAGCTATCAAGTGTGTGCTGATGTGACTATGCTTTGGAGAGAACATTAGATTTAGTCCCTTGGCCTATTTCTGCAAGGAAAATAAA